>NC_086251.1:2492500-2792500 GCF_021018805.1 Prinia subflava | reverse complement strand
GCTTCTAATGTTGGAAAAATAAATCAGCATGAGAGAAAAATCTATTTCTTTAATGTGTAAAATTGACATTCTGTGACCAACGTCTGCAGCAAAGAACTCTGGAATTTAAGTTTCCAAACAGAAGATTCACAAGTTTCTTCTTTGGAAAGAGAGTGAAGAACCAAAGATGAAAATGCATGACACAGACAAAGGTTCCTGTATATTGGAACACAAAGACACTGACACCAAACAGACTGCAAAAATAAAATAATCCACATACTCCAGCATTCCTTGGACCAGTAAAAAAAACTTGGAACAAAACAACAGTAAAAATAACAGACTGTATTTGCTAAGTGTGCAGCTGGTCACTGAAGATTCACCCCTGGATTTCACAGCCTGCCCCTGGCCAAGGGAACGGGGCTTTCCCTTCTCACAGTCAGTGTCACACCACACACAAACCATGCTGAGGACTCCTGCCTTTGGGACTGCCAACACAGATTTGGTCACACCAGATCAGCCAGCTAAGAAAAAATTAAAATAACTGTCTGTTTACTCTGTGGTGGTATGCTGAATTCAAAACTGGAAGCATCTTTCCTGATAAATTCTAATCCAAGAGACACTAAGGGGACATTCCTTCCTAACAGTTCAGCGTTTAACTGTTAATTTAATTTCACAGCATTTATTTTTCAAAAACCAATAACCCAAGCACACTGAGGTATCCTTCTACCCAGCCAGCTGAACAGCCAAACCCCAGCACTGGATGACAGCAAAAGAAATCCTGTCCTGGTGGCAAAGGAACATTTCATGTTGCCAGCTGGGAGATCTGGGAGAAAAAGTGACATTAAAATGCTTCTTTTAAAAAACTGCACTACAACAGTAAATACAGCTCATATTGTGTGGCAGAGCAAGGCCACAGCCCCTGCTTTGTGACTCAGTTAAGCTCCTGTTCCATCCACATGAAAATACCACCCTTGCTAACATTCAGTCACATTCTGCAGTGCAGTTTATTTGCAGCGTATTTCTCACCAACTGCTGGAACACAGCAACATAAAAGACTCTAAAGCACATACAAAAATGCAGTTCCGACCTCAGAAACACATCACAGAGGTGCCTGAAATCTTATTTCAACCTATGTACCATACTTCTGTTCCATGTGCAATCGTCAGTTTACAGTACAAGGCACAAACAAATACTGCTTACGAATTTCTAACACCTGCCTTCATCAGTGACAGGTAATTACCTTCTTTTTATGCAACAGATTTCATGCATCAGGAGTAACTCACTCTGTCACCAGGGGTAATTCTCCCCAGCAGACAACCAGACCAAGGGCAACACTGACAGAAGTCATACACAAAGGAAAACTATGCAGGGAAAACTGAAAAACAAACAAAAACCCACCAAAAACCCCACCAAAACCAACCAAGCAACAGAAAAAACCTAACCTAACCAAACCAGAAACAACACACCTGCATGCCTGAAATGCCATGTGGACAGGATTCAGGTAACTCCATCTAAAAATGCCATTCCATCACTTTAGGAACGGTTTAGGAATGGTATTCCCCAAGGAGTGTCTCCACTGGAACACCTGAAATCACCTGCTGTTCACTCACTCTGCCCCTCCTTTGTGGCAGGTGGAGAAGAGGACTGCAGGGTTAGGGTTAGTTTCTGAATTTTACATGATTTTAACATTTCCAACCCTGCTTGATGTGCCCGTGTATAATAAACTCATATAAATAAATAGTTTTAAAAGTTCAGCTTCAAAAATCCAGATTGACAATTCCCCTCGTTATGGTCACAACCAAAAAAAGAAGATTGGGCAGAGTGGGGCTGGGCAAACTACAAGCACCATCAAGGTGACACCCTGAGTTGTTTGAGTATTTACTGACAGAATAACAACACAGGTCACACAGCTCTGGCCCTTCAGGAATACTTATTTAAAAGCTCTTAGGTTTTGTGACATACAAATTGTTCATTTTTACTCCTGGATGACTGAGTTTTAAATTATGTTGAAAAGCAGGACACCTTCAATTCCCACTTCTGCTTGGTTTACTTTAACTTCCAATTCCCTCTCCACATAATGTGTTCTGAGCTATTTTAATTCCCATTATTCTTCTAGTTTGTGTACTGAATTCACCTAGTAATTCACTTTGATGATACCATCTCCACAGCACCATTTGTTGGTTTTTTAGCACATTCCAGAATAGATTGTTTTTCACTGCAACATTTCTTTCAATACCACTCTGAGCACAGAGTTTAAAAGTTGCTGCTTTGTACTCAGCATCTGCTCACTTAGCACAGCCACATTCATTATTTTTATTGCTGAACACTTGAGGTGAGAGCTCCACACACACACAGGGGTGCCTCCACTTTCCAGCGTGCTGCAGAGCTCAAACAGCAGCACCACTGTGAGACAGCTGAACTGGGGAATCTTTCCAGGTAAAAAATGCAAATTGTGCCATCAAACATCCTGCACGGCCTCCAGATCTGCCATTCCCAGTGCTCAAAAAATAAATGCCATCTCCCAAAGCAGCCAGCCAAGCCATGGAACTCACACAGAGTGAGCCATCCCTGCATGCAGGGCAATCCAAGCTTTATTGCTATAAAATACCATTTTCAGTGATGGGGCCAAGTAAATGGTTTGTGGTAATTCTGCCTCTGAGGGACACCTACCAGAAGCTGCACTGCAGAACAAAAATCCATGTATTACTCAATACCAGTAACAGGCAGGGTTTGTTTTTTTTACTGGCCAGGACCCCACTTTGGCACAAGAGATTTGGGGGATTTGCCTTTTGCCAGGTCCGTGAAAAGCTCAGTTTGTAAATGTACCATCACACACTGCTCATCTCACAGCATTCCTCAGGATTCACAACGGGGCTGGAGCCAGCAGAGGACAAGGGAAGAGAAGCAAGACACAGCTGGGAGCAGAGGGAATGGGGACACAACGAGGGCTGCAGGAGCAGCAGGAGGGAAAGGCAGCTGGAATGCACCACTGAGAGCCTGGGACTGAGCCCTTCTCCCACATCCCCTCAATGCCAGACCCATTCTGCTCATTTTATGGGTGACTCTGTCCCATGTCCACACTCCCAGCCCTGTCTGCGGGTGACTGCTCACAAACCTGCCTGTCCCAGCAAACTGAGGCTGCCCAGGAACATGAAACTCCTCTGCTCCCACTGCTGCCACCAAACACTGATGTCCCACGAGTCCATCCTGCAGGCACACCCCAAAGTGCCAGGCTGGGCCCAGCAGCACCATCTGCCCCCCACAGCTTTTGGTAACAGAGCCCTCAGTGCCAAACCCATTTTTATCCCCTTTCCTCCACCTGGAGTCTCAATGCTGCACTGCTGCACCCAGCCCTGGAGCTCAGTGCAATTGCTCCAGCTGTCCTTATTCCACCCTCACCTAGGAATTCCAGCATTCATTTAGAGAATTCAGGGAAAAGGGCAGGACCTGTCTCCTACTGCCCCCACCCACAACATTTTCCATGTCCCAAATCCCTCTTACTCCTTGTTATTTTCTTCTGTGAGTTTCCTTCATAGAAAAGAGCAATTTAACAAATCTGTACAGTCAGAATCTCTCTCTGTTCCAGCAGTTACACCTCTGTCCTCTGCTCTCCATGATGTAATTCCTTCCAGAATGGATCTCTCTGGTTTATTTACCATTTTCTGCAGAAATCCTAATATAGAATCCACCTGATGCTGGGTCCATTGCCCTGTCCAGTTTACAGATGGTGATGGCACAGCCTTGTCCTGCCTCATCCTTTCAGCTCACCCCAGCTTCATTCTGCTCTCACTATCACCCACATTTCAGTGTCTGCCTGAGATGCTGGAGTTTGCTTCTCACAGTGAAATTGAGAATATCCACAGGAAATCTCATTTGTCTCTAGTTTATTGTCTCACTGTCTGTACATACAGAACTGTGTGTCTGTAAAGGTGTTACTGCAGTCACCTCCACTTCTCAATCCATTTGTTGTGTCACTTAAACTATGGCAGTGTCTTGTTTAATGCCATTAGTGTGTGTGTAAAGTATTAAAAGTATCTCATTTAGTGCCATTTTAAATTCCAGTGCTGATGCACCATCAAGTCTTGGTCTGTGCCCTTTGTGCAGCCCCTCCTCTGTGACCATTTCCACATCTGTGACACAATTTGGTCCTCAATTACCAACCCCAGTGTGCCACATTCACAGTAATGCAATTCCTGATGCACAAGACATTTTGCTAGTCAAGATGTGGGACAGCCTGATTATATTATAGGTTTGGGTTTTTTAAAGTATTCTATTTCCTCTTCAATATTTGGGGTTTGTTTGGGTTTTTTTCATAAATTCCCAGCAATCATTAAATTCATGTCCATCTTATTTCTGTTCCTTTTTTACTTCTCCCTGCTTTTCACAAAAATTGCAAACAACACAAATTCCTGCCAGAATAATTGAGTTGTATTTGCCAGTAGTCCACAATACAATTTAATTCAGCTACATATGTTTGCTTTTCTAAAGCAAAAATAACAGTATCCTGGGTTTTTATAAAGACTATCACTGTGTTATTCACTAAAGCCAAAGAGGATCATTACTCTGATTTTACTTTTTATAACCCTGCTGAAACAGATTGTTGAAATGGAATGCAGAGCCATGCACAAACCCAGCCCTGTTCTCTCCTCATAAAATCACCATTTTCCTGTTTATTGTTTTGCTGAACAATATTAACAAGATTCCCTGCTGAAGCACAGGGATGTATTATTTCAGCAGCAGCTGGAACCTCTGTTCTGTGTGTGCACACAGCCATAACGTGCAAACATTGATAAAGCCCTTGCAGATGGCTCAGGGAGAACAGAAACATTTATCTCATCTTCAGATGGGATCACAGCAAACACATCACCCTGACCTTTATCTCTGTTTTTCCAGTCTGTACTGCCTGGAGATGAAGCCCTGAAATCCCACAAGCAGCAGCAGTTCAGAGCTGGCCTGGCCTGTTCACACCTCTCTCCTTGTGCCAGGAAAAGCTGTGGCAGGCACTGAGGACATCCCTGCTGGACTGGCTAAAAAAGAGGCACCAGTGGTGTTTCTGCTCCATGGGGCAAAATGGGAACATTTCCTCAATCAGCACCAAACTTGTGAAAACCCCATGGGACCACAGGCTCAGCAAACCAAACCAGAACTTGATCTTGTGTGCTTTATAATTCAGAAATGCAGATTATTCCAGCAGTACCTTGTTAGCAGTAATGACTGTTCCATGCAGGGCTGGATTATTCTTGCCTTAGTGACCTCAATAATTATTAGACTGCAAACCCCTTTCTACAATTCCCATTTGTCTTTCCAATTCCTGCTTCCTGGTCAGAAGAGTAGAACACATCTCCCTGTATTTCCCTGCATATCCATCTCAAAAAGGCAGCTGAAACTACACTTGCATGTGCAATTCAAGGCATACTAAAATTATATCTACACAATATTTCTATAGATGAAAATACAGATTGTAGTGGCTCAGGTTTCAGTAGAACTTTGAGAGTAAAAACAGGATCCCATTTCTCCAGTGCCATTTCATTACTACAACATTACTAAATGAATAAATATGCAATAGGAGTTTCACTGGAGTTTTTGGCACATCAAAGGCATGCAAATGAAGAAAACCAGCGTGAAAACAGAGATTTCATTAACTAATTCAAACATCCCAGTTTCAAAGAAACATAATTAATATCATTAATGTAATAATAATAATAATAAAAGAAAATGTTGCAGTCAGGCTGTTCAGTACTCAAGACTCCTGAAACTCAGGGTGTCTGTGCTGCAATTCACATTTACTGTAACCAAAGGCTGAAAATGTGTGAGCTCCTCCCTGGCATCCCCTGCTGATCCTCAGTACAGACAGGCCAAGTTTAACCTGCCCAGCACTCCCTGCCCAGCATTTTCTGTTCTTTATCCCATCCCAAACAAACCATCCCAGGTTAGGGCAGGGGTGCTCTGGCACTGGTGCCAAGTGCCCAGCTAAGAGCCAGACCCAAACCAATCTGATGCTGCCAATGCAGCACTGCCAGGACAGTCCTGGGGAGGGAACTGGAACAGGAACGGCTTCAAACCTCAGGGTCCTTCAAGGGACTGTTGAGCCAGCTTAGAGGAGTCTGAAAAATTAATATTCAGCCTGTTGTGCCCCAAATATCCAGATTTCTATAGAGAAAAGGATATATTGTAGTAGCTCAGGTTCCAATAGAACTTTGAGAGTAAAAACAGTATCACATTGCTCCAGTGCCATTTCATTACTACAACATCACTAGATTAATAAATATGCAGCAGGAGTTTATCCAGAACATTCCTCAGTGTCAAGTGTTGTCCTTTCAAAAAAAACCCCACAAAACAAACAAACAAACAAACAAACAAACAAACCAAACCAAAACAAACCCAAAAAAAACCCAAACAAACAAACACCAAACCTAAAATTTAGTTTTCTATTACTGTAATTCTGTTTAGGAAGTATGAGAACCTAGAAAATACCAAAAACATGCTTTTTATGAGAGAATTCATAAATCCATGAGTTACAACTCAGCAGTACTTCAAGACAGAGCCCTTACTAATCCAACCCTCCTTTGTCCTTATATGAGATATTTGCTTCTCTTTCTCTACCAAAAGAAAAACATAAACCAGTCCTAAATAAATGACACTCCATAAATGCATACCTCACAGAAAGCATGGCTGGCTAACATAATTTCTTGTTTACAAAACTGAGAAATCTTCAAATCTTCAAAACACCCATTTAAAGATTGATATGTTTAAAAAAGTCATGATTCTGATGCAAGTAAGTCAAAAAACAATCACACAATGCCAGCATAAAGCACAATTATCCTAATTTAAAATGCATCTCATTAAAACTTAACAGCCAAAGGTGACAGCACACACCACCTACATTTTATAAAACACAAACACCCTCCAGAGCTGAATTACACCAGCTCCAGTGCCAGCACTCAGCACAGCACACACAGAGTTCTCCTCTCCAGAGCTGAATTACACCAGCTCCAGTGCCAGCACTCAGCACAGCACACACAGAGTTCTTCTCTCCTCTCATCCCAGCCCCACTCCCTTCCTCCCCAGGGGACGTGCACAGATCCCTTCCCTGCCCCTGGCAGAAGCTGTCCCAGAGCCCAGCCCTGCAGCCCCAGCCCTGCCAGCTGCGGGGGGCAGTGTCCCCAGCCCTGCAGAGCCAGCCCTGCCAGCTGTGGGGGGCAGTGTCCCCAGCCCTGCCAGCTGTGGGGGGCAGTGTCCCCAGCCCTGCCAGCTGTGGGGGGCAGTGTCCCCAGCCCTGCCAGCTGCGGGGGGCAGTGTCTCCAGCCCTGCCAGCTGCGGGGGGCAGTGTCCCCAGCCCTGCCAGCTGCGGGGGGCAGTGTCCCCAGCCCTGCCAGCTGCGGGGGGCAGTGTCCCCAGCCCTGCCAGCTGCGGGGGGCAGTGTCCCCAGCCCTGCCAGCTGCGGGGGGCAGTGTCCCCAGCCCTGCCGAGCCAGCCCTTCCAGCTGTGGGGGGCAGTGTCCCCAGCCCTGCCAGCTGTGGAGGGCAGTGTCCCCAGTGCCCCCTGCCCCAGCCCCACCTCTGCAGAGGCTCCCGGGGCCCACGCAGCCGGGTTTGCAGGTGCAGCGGTGCCCCCGCAGGCTGTTGGTGCAGATGCATTCTCATCACAGCCGTGCTGCCCGCGGCCACACTCGTCGTGCTCTGGGAGGGGAGGAAAGGGAACAAAGAACAGAGTGACAGGGGGCCCTGAGCTTCTCAGGGCTGTGAAAAACACGGGCAGAACCGGGGGCTGCAAGGGCTGAGTGTTCGTGGGGTCAGCTCATGGGCTGGCTCCAGGTCACAAACCCAACATGAGCATGGCACAGGGGGTTATTTAGGGTTAAAAACAGAAAAAACATTGGTGGGGAGGCCAAGTACGGCTGTGACAAAAAGCTATGAAGAGGATGATCAGGGAGAAATCCCTGCTGTGCAGATGAACCCTGACATCCCTGCCCATCCCTGCAGCAGTGACCATAAACACAAGGCAGGGAACCCCAGAGGGCCCTGCCAGCCTGCCCTGAACTGCACAGCTCAGCTGGCACCAGGGCTGGCTCCAGCTCCTGTGGGACTGGCTCCTTTCTCTACCAGCACCAGGAACATTTCACATTTCCAGAGCCCCAATCCTGCCCTCCAGCCCCGGAGAGGCTCCCACACTCCCAGGCCACGTTCTGCTGCCATCCAGCAGCTCCAGCTGCTGCCCTGGGCTGGATTTGCCACAGCTCCTGCACTTCACTCTGCTGCTCCTCTCTGTGCTTGTAAAGCACCAGGCAAGAGGCCACGAGCTGCCTGAGCCCAAAGCTTTCCTGCAATTACAGGAGCTTCCCTCACACAGGGCTGCACAAAGAAAGCCTGAACATTTCACACCTTGGCACAGGCACCTCTGCCATTTTCATCAGTGGAATCAAAGGAATGCAATGAATTTTCTTAAAACCACTCAAGAATTCTTGTCCTTAATGACCTCAATAATTATTAGACTGCAAACCCCTTTCTATCATCTCCAGTTGTCTTTCCAATTCCTGCTCAGAAGAGAAGAACACATCTCCCTGTATTTCCATGCATATCCACCTCAAAAAGGCAGCTGTAACTACACTTGCATGTGCAATTCAAAGCATAATAAAATACAATATGCAATATTTCTATATATGAAAATACGTATTGTACTAGCTCAGGTTTCAATAGAACTTTGAGAGTGAAAACATGGTCAACATATAATTGATATATATGTTATACACATCATATCAAAAACATTATCAACATTATACAACAGATAATTCATATAATAAAATATTAGGATCTGGAACCCCTCTTTGCAGCCTTCACTTATGCAACTGCAATCACCAGGCTGGTATCAGGCTGAGAGGTAAAAGCCAGGCTTTCCTGGAGTTAGGACTGGCTTAAGCTCTTCACCAGAGCTCCAGGGTGTTCCAAGGACTGCAGACTAAGCCCAGCCTTGTCCAGCCCACGGAGAGGCTGTGCCTCTCAAACACAGCAAACTCTGGTTTTTGCAGGCTGAACCAAGCCTTTGGAAGAGTCTCTGTCCTGAGAACAGCAGCACCACAGCCCTGCCAGGCACAATTCACCTCTGCAGGGCTCTCCCTCTGCACAGGGCAGAGCAAGAGCCAATTCCAGGGTCACTGCAGAGACCTGTGAGAGCTGCACAGCAAATTCTGAGGAACCCCTAAAGCAGGTACTGCTGGAGCACTGCTGAGAACTGTTTGCAGAACATACACCCAACGTGTTTTCCATTTCCCAAACACATCTGACAGCAAAATGATGTGGATTGCAACTCTTTTCTCTCCAATAGCATCAAAGCAATGTGTCAGCCTCTCACTCTGCTTTTAGCAAGAGACACACACACACACTCTCACACGTGCCTGGCCTCAGCTGATAAACTCAGCCTTGAACTGACACTTGTCAGTCCATATGGGTCCCTGCTCTGCTCAGGATTTCCCTTTCTTTCTCAGAGCCTCACACACTCCCAGTGCCAGGGCTCCTGCAGGGCTGCCTGTTCTCCCCTCCATCCTCAAGGGAACTGCATCACAGCTCATTCTTGGCTGCTTGGGTCTCACGGTGCTCAGGCTGCTGGCTCACACACAAAAAGGATCAAGCCATCCTCCAAGGAGCGTTTCACAGCAGCTGAAGCTGAGCTGTGCTTTCTTTTAACAGAGACACCCTCTCCATCATCTCTCCCTCCTCCTCCTGCTTTTAATTGTCATCAGCCTTCCTGTGTTAGTGCTCACACTACAGTGAGAATGCCTTTGTGACAGCCTCATGGGTGTGCACAAGAACACTCCTGCTCAAACAATGCCCAAAATCAGTCTGTTCCCTCCTCAGCACTTCAATATAAATAAAGATTTCCCAGTGGCACCAGAAGTGTTTTGCCCAAACACACGGGAGAGGATGAGTCTGCTGTGCTGTTCTGGGACTCTGGCAATGTAAATCACTATTTAGCATTTCTGCACATGTACAGCTGCTGGGAACACCAAAGGATTCAGCACTGACAGAGCAGCTGTCCCACAGGAACACTCTGCAAACAGAGTCAGCTTTTTTCAAAGCTGATGTCATTTAAAGAGTCAGCAGCAACCCTGAGCATGGGAACCTGCCCTTCCTGAGACCCCCTGATGCTGCTGGCACAGGGAGGAGCAAGGGAGCCTCCCCTGCATGAGGAACCCCAGGATTTCTGAGCAGCAATGTGGCTGCAGTGATGGAACTTGGAATGAAGCTCTCCCTGGGGCAGGGTTGTCTGCAGCTGATGCTGCTGCAGGCCCAATGAGAATGAGAAAGCCTTGATTTCCTGCCAAGGTACAAAACTCTTCTCATCCAAATGGAAAATCCTCAGGAATCCCTCAGCAGTCAGTTTTCCTGGGTTCTCTGTGCCCTCACAGGAGCTCATCCTTTGGAACACCCTGGGAAGGGAACGTGGAAAGGGGGCTCAGGCTCTGTTTGAACTCAGAGGAGATTGGGACTCATTTGCAAACAACGCTGCCTCCATGCACACACTGCTCTCCAAAAATGCCCATTCAGGCACATCAGACAGAGCCTGATTTTGCTTTCATGCTATGGAAACACTGACTGGGCAGCAAACACAACCCTGGGCAGTTTGGGACAAGCCTGTGAGCCCAGGGGTGCCTGTCCAGGACTGACACCACTGCCCACCCCACAAACGCGCCCCACACACACAGCAGAACCAACAGCGAGGGACACCCGAGGCAGGGGGACAGCAGGGACACGGGGGACGGCAGGGACACGAGGGGACAGCGGGGACACGGGGGCCGGCAGGGACACCTGAGGCAGGGGGACAGCAGGGACATGGGACAGCAGGGACACCCGAGGCAGGGGGACAGCAGGGACACGAGGGCCGGCGGGGACACCCGAGGCAGGGGGACAGAAGGGACACGGGGGCCGGCGGGGACACCCGAGGCAGGGGGACAGCAGGGACACGAGGGGACAGCAGGGACACGAGGGCCGGCGGGGACACGAGGGCCGGCGGGGACACGAGGGGACAGCAGGGACACGGGGGACAGCAGGGACACGGGGGGACAGCAGGGACACGGGGGGACAGCAGGGACACGGGGGCCGGCGGGGGCACCCGAGGCAGGGGGACAGCAGGGACACGGGGGGCGGTGGGGACACGGGGGACAGCAGGACACGAGGGCTGGCAGGGACTGGCTGGGAAAGGCCAGGGCTCTGCACAGCCCTGCCAGCCCCACCTCCAGCACATCCTTCAACCACGCCATGTCCCAGCTGTGACAGCGCCTGTTTAAATTCTAACCCAACTTTCAGCTGTCTCCAGAACACAAGTGTCTATTGAAGGGTAAGGGAGTGAACCCAGAGCAGGCTGGGGCAGCTCCTGCACACCTCAAATGAGTTCTCACCGTTCCAGCTGCTGATGGCTGATCCCTGCAGTGGGAAGGATAAATTGGGATGTTCAGACAAGGACAAAAATGCCAGCAACCTTCAAGTACAAGTACACTTCAAGTGTATGTATAAACACATACCTTACAGGTACTCATATTTCTGTTAAATCCCCTTTAACACAACTTTTCCAGACTAATCTCTGTCAAGGAATCACAAAAATACTTTTGTTTTTGGTGGTACTTTCAAAATCCCTTCTGTTCTGGGCTAAGCTGAATGCAGAGAGGAGAAGCACTGGGAGCAGAAGGAAAGGGGCCAGACAAAGATTTTGCCTGCCTGAGGTGATACATTCTGCATAAAGCCACCCATGTGACACTGCAAAGCTGTTTGTAAGTAAAGACAACCACAAAAATAATTCAGAGCACATGCAAGGTACAAAAAGGATTTCTCATGAATTTATGAAAGCAAATGCATGTGTATCTGAACACAAAGATTACAGGAAAGTGTTAATTTTCTCCTTCATATTTACATGAAATGTGGTGCTTGGGAAAGGTTCTAGGCAGCTCTGACAATTAATATCAGAAGCATCAGTCAAAAAATAAAATAGTTCTTTTTAAAAACAAAGTATTAAAATAAAACTTTTGAAGTTTTGGGTATTATAAATCCCCACATTCTTACAAACAAGATCTTTTCAACAAAATCATTTTCTATTCATTATCTCAGAGGAATATGGCCTTTGCTTATATTCTGTTTGTATGTTTTTAAAATGCATTTTCCAGAAATACCACAGAATTCACAGGATGCCTCTCCTTTCCCATGTGGAAAGGCACAACACTGTTAACACTTACAAATTTGTCTGGGCTACAAAGGCAGGATCTACACATCTTCAGCTTTCTCTCACTTTTTTTTTTCTGTGCATGCTTGGAATAACTCTAGGATTTGTATTGTTCTTGCTTTGTCTAAAATAATTAATTCAAAATTAGAACCCCACCTTGAAAAAAACCAGGAAAAACAGATAGTGAAGCTAAGAACTTTTTGGTCAGGAGTCATAAAATCAGCACAGCTTTCCCTTGTGCCAAAGCACATAAAGGGTTTCAAACCTGTAATTTCTAAAAGGTACAATTGACACAGGATTTATCTTGAAGCAAGAATGCTGAAATCTTTATCTTCATTTTCTTTAAATAAAGATGCTTTTGTAAAAAAGACAGACCCTGGAATGGAATTACAGGAGACATTCCATTACAGGGTCTTTCACTACAGCCACTTTACTGGAAAAGGCCCCAATTGAAACTTGCTTACGAGATGGAAACCATTTTCTTATTGCAAGGATTCTCTCTCATTACTTCCTCAAAGCCTTCACCCTTCAATATAAAACATTCACCTTTGGAATACCCTGTGCACAGGCTCTGACTGTCCATTCATTCCTATTTTTACAGCAGTGAAATAAACCTCAGTTGTTCTCTGAATTGCTGGGATAGCAGCAGCTTGTGGGGTGCAGCACCACAAATGCACAAACATTTCTGCAGAGCAGAGACCTGGAGAGAGCTCCCAGAACAGCAAGGGCAGGGGATGGCCCCGTTTTTATTAATACAGAAACCACTGGGACAGAGGGCATGGCCTCAGGTAAAATTAATTAATTACCTGGCAGCCACTGAGCAATGGTCTCTGCAAACTCAGAGAGGAGAAAGCCATCTCTCCAAATACTGCCCAAAAGCCACAACCCTCTGTGGCATGTTTATCAGGATTTGGAGTCTAGGTAATAACTGAGGTTTAAAAAATGATCCATTAAAATAATTGAATTTAGGCAGAGCTGTGGGCTTAGTGGAAATCAGGATTTCAGCTCACAAGAAGCTGTGATGAAACACAAGGGACAGCTTTTAAACAGATTGACTAAAAGGAAGCTTTGTTCTGAGCACACAGGAAGGATCTCCCACAGAAATCCAGGGCAATCAGAAACAAGATGCACACATCAAACAAGAAATTACACTGGAGATAGATGGTGAGCTGGTGAATGATAACTGTGAATCCAGAATATTCTGGGGAAAAACAACAAAATCAAATGAGTTTTCTACTCCTCAGAACCAAAGAAACCAAGCTAATGTTATCTGTACCCACTGCCAGCTCCAGCACCCAAGCTCCCCCTGCCCATTTCCACAGGGAAACAGGAGCAGGGTGCAGAACAGCAAAGCCCCACTGGTTCCTCCTGCAACTCCATCCTTAGGAGCACCTAAACACACAAAATGCTGGCAGAAGGATCCCATTTGCCATTCTTTAATGAGAAATAAAATGCCTTTGTAATTTATGACACAACAAACACTTCTGGTGTTCAACACCAAATTCTTTAGACTACATTCTGAACGAGCAGACACTGCTACCCTTGGGTAATTGGGAAGAACTGGTGGATTTAATTTGAATATCCAATTCCAGTTGTGCCTGCAGCTGCCCCTTGCAATCCAAGCCCTTGCACAGCCTGGGGAGCTCTGCTCCAGCAGGGCCCTCCTGCACTGGGGCTCTCCAGGGGATGCCTCAGCTGGGGATGGACAGAGCAGAGGCACACACAGGACTCAGGGGGCCAGAACATCAGGAGTTTATACAGGAGCACAATAACATTGATCATTTGTTCTCAGGGCTTTCCCAAAGGATCTCCCTGTCCTGCTGGGCTCTGACCACAGCTGAGAGTGAGCTGACACTTTCAGATCTCTCCTCTCAATGGCCATGGCTCATTTGGAGCATTTGTATATGCACAGATCTTTTGTTTCTGCCCCCAAGGGAAAGGTGCTTTATACTCTGATCCTCTGTTCTGCCCCACTTCTTTATAAAAACAGCTGCCAATAGCACCCATTTGAATTTCCATGAGCTGAGTTCACTGAGCAGTGAAGAAATTCTAAATTGTTGTAATAAAAAGGTTTATTTTTGACTAAATCAAGATGAACAGTAGGCAGCCTTGCTGATGGTACATTGCATTTGTTTTCTACAAGAGGAGAAGGAAAAATAAATGGATCTCTTGCTAGCACACTATAAAGTATTTGCACATATACCGTAAATGCCTATATAACGTTTTGTAAAGAAGTGGGAAGGGAGACATTTGGTTTTACTGTTTTCCGGATACAATCATAGAAAAGAGAACAAGAAATCAAAGTAAGAAGCGGAAAAGCTGAAGAAGTGGAATCTTGAAAAACTGTGGTTTAGATTTAGACACATTTCACTCCAATCAGAAGCTCACCAAGATTAAACCAAGACAGCAGTGAACAAACTAGATCAAATGTCTGAAAATCCAAGAATCACTGCAAGTGTACATGGTTGTTTTATATTTATACTTAAATATTACTTCCCTTTTCTTTTGAAGTGCATTTAAATTGAGTAGACATGTCAAATTAGTAAATAATATTAAAATTATCAAAACCAGCTAATAGATTATTAATGTGAAGAGTCACAGTATAAAGAGCAGTCTTTTACATTGAATTTTCATCCCCTATATAACAGTGAAATGTCAGTAATATTGATATGCACAGAAATTTCAAACAGACCCTTACCAGAGGCTGATAATAAAATGTCAATCCACATGACACACTCAGTTGGACACTCTGCTGCACTTCTGTGCACTCATTTTTGGAAGCCAGAGGATTCATTTCATTGGCAACGTGAACCTTTGATTGTCAAACCTGCCAGTAAACTTGGAGCACAATTGTGGGGACAGGCACTGAATTAATTCAGACAGGATCCACACACAACGTTCACCACAAGGGTTTGAGGAGCTGCATATTGCACACGTAGAGATGCAAACACAAAATTCCACCAGGAAGGAACCACGCTTCTCTTTGGGATGGCAAAGCCCTGCCCTCCAAGGGATGAGCTCTGCTGCCAGGGCAGCTCCTCCCTGAGCAAGAGCTGGACCTGCAACCCCTGAGGGTGTGCAGGAGCCAGGCTGAGCAGAACTGAAATTCAGTCAGGATTGCACACTGACTGCCCTACAGCCCCTGAGGGTGTGCAGGAGCCAGGCTGAGCAGAACTG
Organism: Prinia subflava; assembly: GCF_021018805.1. Classification (NCBI taxonomy): domain Eukaryota; kingdom Metazoa; phylum Chordata; class Aves; order Passeriformes; family Cisticolidae; genus Prinia; species Prinia subflava. The sequence continues at coordinate 2,777,137 of NC_086251.1, read as the reverse complement.
AAATTCAGTCAGGATTGCACACTGACTGCCCTACAGCCCCTGAGGGTGTACAGGAGCCAGGCTGAGCAGAACTGAAATTCAGTAAGGATTGCACACTGACTGCCCTACAGCCCCTGAGGGTGTGCAGGAGCCAGGCTGAGCCTCACAGACACCAGGGACCCTGCAGGACTGAAATTCAGTAAGGACTGCATACTGACTGCCCTCCAGCCCCTGAGCAACCCCTAAATTAAATGGCAATAGAGTGCACAGAGCTTCATTTCTGCTCCCACAGCTCAGGATTAACCTCTTGTATTCTGGCACAGGGGGAAGGAAGTATCCCACCTATTGCTCCAGTATAAATCCATTTTTAATACTAAGGGGTCTCAATTATTAAGACAAAGCCTCAGAGGAACAGGGAATGATTCACAAAACCAACAAAAATGTAATGCTGTACACATGGGAAATGTGTTGAAAAGCAAACAGATATATCCTCATGTGCAAGAGCAAAACCATCCTAAAACTGTTCCTCCTGACCAGATTTATATACCAGAATAACCAGTTTAAGCACTGTTACTTCTGGAGATGTGCAGTAGCCCAGCCTGCATGTCAGTCTCTCATGCACTCATTTATTGACTTCAGGAACCCAAAGAAATTCCAGATGTCACAGCAGACACGGTGTGACCCTGAGGGCCCTGCCCAGAGCACAGCCCCTCGTGCTGGGTTCTGTTCTGAGCTCTCCTCACACACAGGACTCCACACAATTGCTCACCCTGCCTGAATTACAAAGCACAGCAGTGGTTTTTAATTGGAACATGCTGAGCAGGAGGAGTACCTTGATTATTGCCATGGCAGGTTAAACTCCTAACACAACCCCTCGCTTTCTCACAAACTAGTTAAGCACCAGAGCACTGGACTTCTGTGAGGAACCCTGATTGCATCCATTGATTTGTGTATTTATACATCACTGGCTGTTCCAAATTTCTCTGTGCAGTTATTGCTTTTCTTGACATAGTTACCAAGCAGTAACTTCACACAGAAAGCAAATCAAGCCATGAATTACATGTGATGCACTACGCTGAAAGAAAGCAGCTCTGCAGTTCCAACCAGACTGCAGCAGGGCACTCACATTGACACTGACAGGAACAACACAGCAGCTCTGGGAAGGGCTCAGTTCCTCTGACTCACAGGACATTCCCTCAGGAAAATAAAGAAATCACACGGGATGGCAGCAGGTGAGGTACCTGAGACTTTGTTCAGCAAGTGCCACTGCCTAATTTACAGTTCTCAGCAGAGATGCTTGTTACCATTCAATCTTAAGATACAGTTTTATTTTGCTTCCTGGTTGTAAAAAAGCTGAATGTGGTCCAAGCACCTGCACTGGGTCAGGAAAAAAGCCCTCAAGCAATATGTTTCATTTTATTTATCCAGCACTATCACAGGACAGGCTACTTTTTATCCATGAAACTGTGAAAGCTGCACTCTTCTATCAGGTTGATATCAGAATCTCATCTCTCAGGAGTTTTCAGTTCAGCAATACCTGAAAGCTCCACTCTGCAGCAATCTCAGAGTCAGGAACACAAAGAGGATGTCACAGACCTTTGGGTGCAATTTTCAGCCCCCATTCCACCAGGGCTTCATGAACCCCCACTGGTGATAAAAGCTCTGGAGAGCTCCAGCTCCCAGCACTCCACGCTGCATTAACCACCACACCCAAAGGATTCCCAAAAGCAGCATAGAGCCCATTCCAGCCCAGCCCAGAGTGAATTCCCTGAGTGCTGCTGCAGCACGGGCAGTGGAACTGTTCCTGCAGGGCCCTGCACGTGTGACTGCCCCTCTGCTGGGACAGAGCACAGGAACCACACGGAGGGCTCTGAGCACAGCCCAGGCACAGGAGACAGGACAGGAATTAACTCCTGCACCAGCAGAGAGGCAAAGAAAAGGCTTCAGCAGGGCTGCAGGGTGAGTAACAGGGGACAGCCAAGTCAAAAAGACCTGGCACACCTCTCCTGATTTTCTGGTTACAAAATTAGACATAACTGAGCCATTAGCTTTTCCTTTATGTTCTATGTACTGCTTTTTAAACAAGCAAATGCTGCCTAAAGGGATTAACTCCAGTGCATTTTAAGCTTTTAACAGAGCAAAATACAACCTTGCTTCTCACTGTAAGTGAACAGGAATTGTCAAATCATACAATCATTTAGGCTGGAAAAGACCCTTAAGATCACTGAGCCCAGCCACCACCCCAACACTGCCAAAGCCACCCCTAAAACACATCCCCAAGAGGATCTCCCCATCCTCTAAATACCTCCAGGAGGGTGACTCAACTACTGCCCTGGTAAACATGATCAGATGGCAAGGAAACACAAGAATCTGACCAAAAAACCCCACAAAAAACCCCCAAAACAAACAGAAAACCCCCTAACAAAACCCCTGGTTGTAAATACCACAAGGAAGCCAGTGAGTGCTGACTGATGTTCTCAAAAATGGATGTTGAAAAAATCAATTTTAGGTATTTAGGCATCTAAATTACTCAATGGTTTATTCCCTCGGAGTGCTGAAAATCTAACTTCTCCAAGGGATTTTATTAGGATAAACGGGTTCTCAGCACTCAAAAAAAAAAATTAAACAGAAAAGATCAACACAAGTAAGGCTAGTTCTGTATGTCACTCCTGTGTACGAGCCTTCAGTTAACTCCTTTAGCCTCACAAAAAAACTACAGAACTTTTACATGGGATGAAGTGATCAAACTGCTTCACCCTCAGGATGTGCAAATCCAGCTGTGGCTGCCCCTGGGTCCCTGGCAGTGCCCAGGGCCAGGCTGGACAGCCTGGGATGGTGGGAGGGGACCCTGCCCGTGGCAGGGAGGTGGAACCAGAGCATCTCCAAGGCCCTTTCCAGCCCAAACTGTGCAGCATTCCTTGTTCCACGCAACAGAGTGGTTTAAATCCCAGCAAGTGCACCTCATCCAATCAGATATTTCATAATAACCTGACTGCCTGTCCACGACCATGTTACTACATCATCTCTAAAGCAATCACATTTTTATATTAAACTTAAAATATAGGGCTGTTGGCAATAATGTATTGTGAGTGATGGAAACTTCAGCAACAAATAGCATTTGAGGGATTTAAACAGAGAGCAGCAATCATCCTCCCCTTTGTAGAGCATGAAAGAGATTAAATGATTATTTCTTCAAGATCACTACAATATTCATGTACCTACTTAACTTTCTTCCTTGGAAGGTCCCATTTGTTTTCCCTAGAATTGAATAAAACTATTTTAAAGATTATGATCATTCAGTACTTATGAGAAAATTAACAGCAGCTATGACAAAGGTGTGTAAAACGAGTAACAGAGTGTGGAATACTCTCACCCAGTATTAATGAAAAGGCTCTCCTGGCTAGTGAAATTAGAGGGGAAAAAATCAGGGTGGACAGATAAAAACACTCATTCTGCAGAATAGGTCTAACTGATAAAATACTTTGGGCAGTATTGAATTTAAGTCAAATAATATTCAAAATAGCAGCCCCTTAATGAACATGAATAGCACAAATCATCCTGCGAGCTGGAATTTAATGATGAAATTATTGATTCTTATGGTTCAAGGCACAAAATGATCATTAGCTGGAACCAAGGAAAGGGATTCCTCCTGTGATATATTAGAGTTGCAGGGAGCCCTGTATTTTCACTCAACCAACCAACTCTGCTGACAGAGAATAAACACAAGGCCAACTGCAGGTCAGGGTGCCAGGTTCTAATAAAAAGGCAATTAATTTCAGTTGAAGGAAAAAAACAAAACAAAACAACCAAAAATCCATGAACTTTGCTCTCTGCAGAGCTCTTGGGCAGGAGGGTGTCCAGCACTGCTGTCCACAACAGTGGCCTTGCACCTCACACCACTTGAGTTATTTCTGCCTCCTGAGCTCAGCTGACAAAAGCCCACGGTGACACGTGCTGGGCTGTGGGATGGAGGGAGAAGGGGAAGCTGGAATTGCTGCCCTCACCTGAGTCTGGCTGGGGAGAGCAGGCAGGGCTGGAGGAGGCTCCGAGCACCTCCAGCCGGGCTCCCCGAGCCCCTCACGCCTCCGGGGGGGGCTCCCGGCCCCTCACTCATTAAGATGGCTCCAGGTCACTCCAGCAGGTGCCTCACAGGAGCAGACCAGGCTTGCATTCCCCGCTGTTCCTCCTGCTGGCTCCTCACTGACACAGAGGGCAGTGTGTGCACCCATGAGCCACACAAATACAGACATCCCTGGGGGCACAGGGATGGATGGACACCCTGCAGCTTCTGCATTTCCCTTTTTCCTTCTCAGGAGGACTCAAGTGCAGGGATGCTCAGAGGGCTGGGGCACCTCTCCTGTGAAGGCAGCTGAGCAAACCGGGGCTGTTCAGTGCTGGAACAGGGTAAAAGCTGGCCTGTCATTTCTTCTAAGGGCAGCTAACAAGCAATTTGTAAATTCCCCCATGAAGCTACTTTGAGAATGAGAAGCTCCTTTAACACAAGAATCTATTCTGAGGGTGAAAAAGAAATGTACCTGTGATAACAAGGGATTTGTCCCATGAGAATCAGTAAAGAAAATACGCAAACTCAAGAATAGACAGATCTGATGGACAAATAAAACACCTTTTACTAACCAATACAATAATTAACAAGAAAGCCATTAACCAATCAGAAGCTACCCTCAAGGTTTGTATAAACTGTGTAAAGACAGCATGGGGCCATAATAAAGACCCTTCTGAAGATTTTTACCATGTCATTCTCTGTGTTGTGACCATCCCAGCACCAACAGCTCAGTCTGGAGAAGGCCCTGGGGAGACCTGAGACTCCCTTCCAGGACCTAAGGGGGCTTCAGGAGAGCTGGAGAGGGACTCTGGACTGGCAATGGAATGACAGGACACAGGAGAATGCTTCAGACTGAAGGAGGGCAGGTTCAGGTCAGGTGCCAGTGAGAAATTCTTTCCTGTGAGGCAGGTGGGGCACTGGAACAGGGTGTCCAGGGAAGCTGTGGATTCTCCATCCCTGGAAGTGTCCCCAGCAGTGTTTCACTTTTAGCAGCAGCAACAAGAAAAAACGTAAAGGAACCTCCATTATCAGATGCCATCTACAGCTTCCTTGATCCTGGAGAAGTCAGAAACCCCAGACCCAGGGAGAGAAGAGTCACCTGCACTGGATTTGGGGCTTTCTCTGAGGAACAGAGAAAATCGAGTTTCCTAAGTGTGCAGTGAGTCAATCCAAAGGTTTCTGTAAGTGATTTAACATCCAGCCAGAGGAGCAGGAATGGGGTTTACCTCCATTTAACCACCCTCACATGGGCACCAGAGGGTTTGTGGGGCTCTCAAAGCAGAGTGAAGTGAAAGTGCCCTGAGCAGGCACTGCTGGCACATTCCAGAAAGAGTGACTTCACATGCCCTGCTGGAATGGACTGACTGCATTTTGGATGCCTTTGCTTTATTGCAAAGCTGGTTTTGTGGCCCAATTACAGCAGAGGATGCAGTTCAGGACTGGATAAATGCCAAGGAATCTCTCTGAGACCAAGGCTCCAAAGATCAGAGGACTCCTCTGCACCTTTGGGGAGTGTGTGTGCCTAAATGGGCACATCCTTAATTTACTGCTTGAAGGGGAATTTGCTGTGTCAGATGTTCCACAGATAATCACTTCTAACATTTGGGCTATTTTGAAAGCCAAAGGCCAACAACAAACCAGCCAAAAACCAGCAGAAAGGACAAATGTTGGTAGATAGTTCAGCACTATGAAAAATTCTACTCATTAACCTTCATGAAATAGAACCCTCTGCGATGACAAGCACCAAGCAGACTAAACCAAATCCCTAGGACCCTGAAAGCATGGAAACTTTTTTTCTTCATAAATAAAGAGCAAACACGTATTTTTCCTTACAGGCCATTGAGCTGTCTCTCCACTGCCATCCTTATCCTTGGCTTGGCAGCCCTGTTTTCTGGCCCCTCCTGCTGTCATCTGGAAAGGCTTCCCCAAAACCCCTGATTATCTCAGGACAGCAGCATGAGCTGTATTTGGTAAAAATGAACTCCATTTGTCAACTCTGACAAAGAACAATAAAATCTGAGCACACAGAAACTGCAACAGACTGTTCTAATGGGAACACAATTAGCAAGGCTCTGTCATTCATTCGCCCAGCTCTGTCCCACTGCTCTGACAATGAGGAATGAGAGCTATTTCTGTGGAGTCATAAAAATCACCAGTTTGAGCAATTATCACAGGCAATCATGTCACTGAATGGGAAGTTCCATACTGGGAGGCAGAAAGGCTGCAGCAGAAAGGATGAAAATATTAACTACAAGTGATAGATCAGAGCACCTCTCCTGCCCCCATCCCTGCACTATTCCCAAAGGCTGCATTTCTGAAGGGCCAGGCACGTCTGCTTGCCAGTGCCAGCTCCTCTGCACCCTTTAAAATTATTTCACAAATGTTTCAAGAAGGCAACACTACCAGATTTATGTTATTGACTCATGTTTACAAACACAGAAATGAATTTAGGAATCCAGGATATCTGGTTATGAGACACTCTGACATCACCTGCAGTACTGCCCTCGCTGTATCTCAATATTCCTGCTCACAGACAGAACATAAAGGGCTCCAAAACCAGAATTAGACTGTCCACAAAGAGACAAATCACAGTGCACACCTTCAGAGCCACAGGCACTCTTCCCCATCCCCTTAAAGTACATATTTCTCCTGAAATCAGCATTTTTAACTCATCTGTGAACATGCAGAACCAGCAAAACACGAGTTGGACGATGCACAAAGCATTTCTGAACAGAGCTTCCACCAAACCCAGCCACTCCAAACAAATCACAGGTGCCCATCACTGCACCAGGGTCCTGAGGTCCTTCAGTACCTCAGACTGCTCAGAGGGTGATCCTTTGATCACCTGCACACAGAAATAGACACTCAAGGATCAATAGCTGTTAATAAAATATTGGCTTTCTCCCAATCAATATGCACACAGCTATGAAATATTCAGCACAGGTATAAAAATGAGATCACAGCAAAATGAGAAGGGTTAATACATTGTTTCACTGTATATAAAATGCAGATTTAGATTAAAAAAAGGAATAAACCCAAGACATGCTGAAGCCTTGGCCAGACGTACTGCTTACTGTCAGAAAAGCCCATCAGATGTAAGAACCATGAACTTTATGGGAAATTTTCTGTTCAGCTGGACAGCCTTCATGGAATTCCTTTGTTTCGTAAGTAAAAGATGTTTCAAATATTAAAATGGAGTGCAAATAGAAAGGTCAAAGTGTTCTCTGTGCTCCCTGAGAATATGACAGAGGTGACAGCTTAAATTGTAGCAGGAGAGGTTTAGGGGAGCCATTCAGGAAACCTTTCTGAACAGCTGAGGGAGGGGCACGCACAAAAAGGAGTTAAAGTGTTTCCCTCATTGAAACTGTCTGTGGTTTTTAAGAACAAATAAGACCAAGGATGTTCCAGAGCCCATGGATCCTGCCCTGAGGAATGGGGAGCCTGCTGCCCTCCTCTGTGATTCAGGTACTGCCTTGATTTAGCAGGAGAGTTCAATTCTCCTGAAGAACACAGAGGCTGTTACAAATGGTACCCACAAACAGAGCACAGACTGGGAAATGTTTCACATGTCTGGCCACAGGACATGACAAACCCTGGCAGCTGTATCCCCACAAAGATCACACCCTGACTGGGTGAACTCTTTCCCAAAGCAGGCTGCCCTCCCTGGGGCACTCACACTGGCTGTGGAGCAGAGCAGTGAACCAGGAGAGCTTTTTGCTCCCAGCCCTGCATGGATCCTCTGCAGCTGCTGCTGCTGGTGAGACAGCACAGCCCCTCTGAGAGATCAGAGTGGGGCTCTCTGTCTGTGCCACCTCTCTGACTGCCTGGAGCACTGCACAGCTGGGAATGCACAACTCCTGTGCACAAACAGGGACTGGGTCCTGTTGGACCAGGGAGAAATCCTGCAGTGAGAGAGCTCGGGACAGATGCTGGCCTGAGACACGGCCTGTCCTTGGTGTCTCTGTGGGCAGATAGCTTCACTCATGGACCTGGACTGGGTATTGAACCAATAATATTGGGGTTTACCCTTAATGCTTAAGTTTATGCATAACCATGAACATACATAGGCAAAGCAATTTAAAATACTGCATTTTTGTGACAGCTTCTACACCAGCACCAAAGACTGCAGCTAAGAAATCATGTAAAAATGCTAATTATGCCTAACTCAAGAAATACAACCAGCAGCATGATTTGTGGTCAGCTGTTTAATTAATTTTACTATTAATAAAGTTACAGAAAAATCAATGTGTCAAAAGGACTTGAAAGGATTACCAACTACTCTGGACAGATTAGCAACCCTTCCATGCCTAGAGCACAGGAAAGCACAAAGATGTTTAATTAAACTATTTACCAGTGAGGAATTAAAATCACTATAAATATTGCATTTTTAGTACTTTTTTTTCCTCTGATTGAAAGCACTTAGGAGCAAATCATATTCCATTTTCTAATGCCACTTTTTTTAAAGGAAGGAATGTAACAAATGTTAGTCAAACCCAGCAGGCCCATAAAATGAAGGTAAAATCAGGAACAACAGAATGTAACATGGCATTTGAAATTAGAGGACTGGGGAATAATTCAACTCCAAAGCAACAAGAGATGTTAGAAAACTGCATGGGAAAAGGAAGGAGAAGATTTATAACATAAAGGCCACACGGTTACTCAGGGCTCATGCACACCGTGCTTCAATGAACTGCTGTTGTTTCTTGTGAAAAAGTCAATATCTATAAAAATAAACCTCACTGCTCACTGAGTTCTTGCTGCTCTAAGTCTGTGGTTTTCCCACCCCTGATTTAGCTGACTCTTCACTGGACTCCCCAGTGCTTGTCACTGTCTCTGCATGAATTTGGGCAAAGCACTGCAGATCTCTGTGCCTCAGCTTCCCTTTTCCAAAGGAGCAATTCAATCCTGACCAGGCTCCAAGGGATACAGGGAGAAGCTGCTTTATCTGTGCTGGTGCAGTGAGCAGACACACACACAGATCACATCCTGGAAGATGTGCAGGGAGCAGACACACACAGAGCACATCCTGGAAGATGTGCAGCGAGCAGACACACACAGAGCACATCCTGGAAGATGTGCAGGGGGAGGACATGCACACAGATCACATCCTGGAAGATGTGCAGGGAGCAGACACACACACAGATCACATCCTGGAAGATGTGCAGGGAGCAGACACACACAGAGCACATCCTGGAAGATGTGCAGCGAGCAGACACACACACAGATCACATCCTGGAAGATGTGCAGGGAGCAGACACACACAGAGCACATCCTGGAAGATGTGCAGGGAGCAGACACACACACAGATCACATCCTGGAAGATGTGCAGGGAGCAGACACACACACAGATCACATCCTGGAAGATGTGCAGCGAGCAGACACACACAGATCACATCCTGGAAGATGTGCAGGGAGCAGACACACACAGAGCACATCCTGGAAGATGTGCAGCGAGCAGACACACACACAGATCACATCCTGGAAGATGTGCAGGGAGCAGACACACACAGAGCACATCCTGGAAGATGTGCAGCGAGCAGACACACACAGATCACCTCCTGGAAGATGTGCAGGGGAAACACACACAGAGCACATCCTGGAAGATGTGCAGGGAGCAGACACACACAGAGCACATCCTGGAAGATGTGCAGGGAGCAGACACACACAGATCACCTCCTGGAAGATGTGCAGGGGAAACACACACAGAGCACATCCTGGAAGATGTGCAGGGAGCAGACACACACAGAGCACATCCTGGAAGATGTGCAGGGAGCAGACACACACAGAGCACATCCTGGAAGATGTGCAGGGAGCAGACACACACAGAGCACATCCTGGAAGATGTGCAAGGGGAGGACATGCACACAGATCACATCCCAGCAATGCCATCTCATCTGTGCAAGCTCCAACACAGAGGAGTTTTAATGGTCTGTCTTTACTCCTCATTATTCTGCTCTTTGTTAGTAATGAATTCAATTAATATCTCTAATTTGAGTCTGGTTTCCCATGACAGTGTTTGCTGAGTGATCTCTCCTGGTCTTTATCTCATCAATCTCTGCTCTATTTTCTCTCCCTGCCCAGCTGCAGAGGGCAATGACAGAGAGGCTTTGGTGGGCACCAGGAACCCTGCCAGGGTCACCCCACCACAGCAGGATCCTCAGGACATCCTTCAGAACAGCAAGATCCACAGAGAGCTCCTACCCCAACCAAACCTGGAAACCCTTCCAGCACAGACCTGTCTGCACTGCTTGCTGCCCCAGCCCCGTGTTTGCAGCTCGCAGACAAATCTGCCGATTCCCCAAGCCCAGCCCATCCCAGAACAGCTCTAACATTTGTTTACTGACCCCTGAACATCCAGGGCCCTGAGCAGCACTTGGAAAGTGCAAGTGCCACACCAAAAATAACCAGGCTGCCTTGTGGAGTGCTAATTTAGCTCCCAGAGAACAAACAGTGCAAAAGAAGGTCACTGGATCAGATTGCAGAAAACAGCGCTGTCTTTCACAGAGTAACCCTGTATCTATCCTCTGCCTAAGAGCTTTTGTTCAGCTCTTTTACAAACACACTGATCCGGGTGTGAGGCCAGCAGCCCTCCCTGTGAGACTGCCCCTTCACCCTGGGGGCACCTGCTGCATTACTGGGATTATTGTGGGGTCAGCTGAACCTCCTGAACCTGACAGGTAAAGCCCGGCCACAAAAACACAAAGGCACCAATTTCAGGAACAGCTCAGGACTGGAACGTTTGTTCCAGCCAGGGCAGGGGATTTCTGCAACCGAGCTGCTTCTCACAGCAACGGGAGGGGAAGAAGGGAAGGGCAGCAGAAAGGGGTTCTCATTTTTACCCCTGAAAATGAGATGTCTCAGAACTCCCATGTTCTTCTGTGCTTTAAGCACAGCTCTTGTAACCCCGTGCTGCAGAAGGGCTTGTTCTGAAAAGTGCAGCACATCCCAAACTGAATGCTGCCCCAGAAACCACCCAGGATGGAAGGGAAGGGGCTTAGGGAGAACCTGCCAAAATCAGGAGCTGCTCTTGCTTCCTCCTCGCTACCCAGACTGCAAATAAACCAGACTATAAACCCAAGACTAAGATTAGTATTCTAAGACTTCTTCTAAATAAGATATTTCTATTCTAAGACACCTAAGGAATACATTTCCATGTAACATCCAGTTTTCCACAGAATTAGAATAATGAACCATGTGCTTTGAAAATGCTTCCTGTTTCTGTGGTAGATAAACTCTCACTTTCTGCAACTAACACACAAATATTTTAGAGACTCATTGCTTTGAGAAAATCAAAAAAATTCTGGGAATGCCATCACAGCAAATGAGGACTGAAAGAGGGTTAAAAGCACTTTCCACTATGGAAACATCCTGCAGAACAGTAAAATGTGGAGGTGGATCATTTCCACAGAGAAAAACATCTGCCAGCACAGCTCTGGGGCACAAAGAGGAGGGAGCCTGCACAGGTCTCACCCCATTTTGGCAGAGTGGGCAGAAAACTTTCCATACTGCTTCCTGGGAAGATAAAACTTGGGCAAAATGGGCCGGGACATTCTCCAGTCCAAAGGAGGCTTCTTCATTGCGAGGAATGGCCACGAGGAACACATGGAAATAGAGAATGAAAAATCTCCTGGCACCCTCATTTGAAAAGGACTTTAAGATTTATTATATAATCAGTGAATATTTGTAGTAAATTAAAAACCAACAGAAAACAACACAAACAAACAAGAAAACCCCAAATCAAACAAAAAACAGTGTTCAAGCCCAGTAGTGACTACATAAAATCAAACTTATTCTTCGAATGACTCCAGGATTTGAGGCAGTTTTTGGTGTTCCATGCCCCAAGGAGAACATTGCAAAATCAGTCCTTGTTTTTAAAGGGCTCTTGTGGCTGTTAAAGGCCAGGAATCCTTTTGGGGATCATTGGGATTGTCTCCATAGAAAATGCCAACACCATGCAAAAGGAGATGAAACCCACCCACGCTGTTTTCTCTTCCCAGCAGCAGGACACAGGTGGTCATTACAGGTAACTCACAGCTCATTAAGATAAAAAGCATCTGCATACTTGATTGAATGGCAGTGAGATACAGGAACTGCATATTCTAGTTCCAAACAACACAAAATCAGATTACTACACAGATGAATTTTTAAACCCATGCCAGAGAACAGATGCAGCCCATCAAAAATAAAAGCATTATATTCTTGTTGCATAATTTGCCATGCTTCTAAAAGCATAAAATTAAATAAGGCACCTCTGAAACCAACTCCCAAACTGCCGTGTTAGAAGAAAGCAACCCAAGAGAAGTTATTTTTCAACAAGCAACCAGGCTAAAAACATGTGAGAATCAATCAAATGCTTTAAATCAGTGGATCGCAGCAAATGAGAACATCTGGAGCAGCAAATCTTCCTGCCAGCTCCAGAATGGACAAGGCTGTGATTTACCAGAGACCAGATGAACAACGTGTCAGTGCCACAGGGACAGACTGAAAAGCAGGTTCCTACTGCAGGGTGACTCTTCTGAATAAACCCACCTTTCACTCCCCTCAACACACAGTGCACAAAGCCCCAGGAACAGGGAAGCACAAAAACACTGGTGTGCCTTTCTTGGGGAGCACAGGCTAAAGTTATTTCTGGCTGACTGATCTGTCTCAGAACTCCTCATCATCCCAGGTCTTTGGCTTATGTGAGACTGGACACTGATTATTAATTAAAATAGTCACTACTTAAAGTCACAGGTGAGAGTTTAATAGAACTGTGGACTTGATCCAGAACAATGTTTCAGTCACTCTGTCTGCATGACTGCATTTTCTGTGCCATCAGCACATCTTCTAACACAGCAGCTTCTCACTGCTAACCACAGAAGATCCTACTTCACAGTGGGAAACTATTACCCAAAGTTGTTTTGGGGAAAAAAAAACCTTTCAGCAATGTCAAACCCGTACAAATTAGTTTAATTTCACTAAGATCCAGTCTTGCAAAGAAAATACTGGAAGCAGCATGTTTAAAACTCAGCAAAATCCAAAAGAAATTTATTTTGCTCAATTCAAATTGGCATAGCATTTCACCAGTCACTCCATTTCCTTCTAAAAGGATAAATCCCCCTAAATATCAAATTGAAACATTTCATTCAGCTTAAAAATTGTTTCTCATTCACACCTTCCCCACCCAGACTCGCCCCTTCCCCACAGTTCCCACCTTTGGAAGCCCCCAGAGCTGGGGATCACCCACTAAGCCCAGCCTGCCCAGCCCCACACAGAATCTGCTCAGTGCCAAAGCCTTTGGACCCTGATGAACCAGAGCCAGGCTTCCCAAAAGGTGATCCAGCTGCTCCATGGCAAACTCTGCTTTAGGCCAGCAGTGCACAAACACCAGCAGTGCCCTGCACATGCCTCAGGGACTCACACCTGGAACTTCATCCTGTCCTGAACTCCTCAGAGCCTCACCCCACACACACAGTTTAATCAGAACACCAAGCCACCTCAGGCTGCCAGATTGGTCTCCAAATACAGGGTTCAATAACAAGAAAATTTCTCATTATTCAGTTTGAAGAAACAGTAACAAAAACTTAAAGACCTGAGTAATAGCTACAGTCTATTGTGCCTGCTAAACATTTGTTATCAGTGTAAGGGGAAATTACCTACGTGTTTGCTGCCTCATTTTTTTGTTATTGCTTTTTAAAAATCACTGCTATTACTGCTAAAAGTCTGTTTAAGCATAATGCGAAATACAAAGGACAGGATTAGTGCCTCTGTTGCACAGAATTTATTTTAACTGCATTTAATATGATAACAAACATTTATTTCTAGATACAACAGGCAATGAACCAAGTTTCTCCTGATCCATGTAACACACTTTATGTATCTATGTAACTGCTTTTTTAACGACTGTGTACAAAATGAAGTGGTTTTTGCAAGACAATAAACCTGCAAGAAATAGTTGTCTCTCTCATTCCATTATTTGTTCTTTTAGCTGCTCTGGATTCTTTGTGTGCCTGCACTTCAGGTGAATGTTCCCTCATTACTGTCCAGCAGCTTGTCTTGGTGCTTGCCCCTTTCTTGGTGTGTCCCCAGCACCTTCCTCCCATCCCCTCTGCGTGCCCAGGGACAGTGCCTGGCTGCAAAGAAAGGCACACCAGGAAATTGGTGGAGCACACGTGGAAAATAAAGAGTCAGACCATCAAAACCACTCTCCCCACCACTGGGAAGGCTGAGACCTCACACTGCACAGGATTTAAGGTCTGAATCTGTCGTGTCACCTTGTCAAAGAGCAAGAAGAACTGAAAAGAGACAGATTACACAGAAATAATGGCTCTTTGGGCAAAACACAGATCAGCTTCCTGACAGCTATTCAGTGTCAGCCTCTCTCGAGAGCTGGGCAGCACTTCCCTACAGTTTATAAATTATACAATATTAGCTCAAAGACATGCTGTCACCATGAAAGTCAACACTTCCCATCACCTCCCCTAAGGATAACACACATTACCATGTGGTTATTCCAGGCTGGAAATCCTTCTCATGTTCAATATTCCTGTGCCATCTCTCCACTTCAGAAAACAGCTCACCCAACACCATTCCAAACATGGTATTGCATCCAGCTGGTTTATATCCATTTCAATAAACCTACCTGATATTTTCCTCCTTTGCACAGCAGGTGCACCATCAAAACAATCCCAAATCAGACTTTCTGGAGCGTTGTCATTGGAAGATGTTGTCCAGCTACAGCTGGGATGAGCAGTTCAGCAGCTTCTCCCATTTTTCTGAGACTGCCAGAGAAGGTCCCTTAAAAACCCCTAAATGAAAATGAGGCCCTACCTGCTTTCCACGAGGAATTTTTAGAGCTCATTTTGCAGACAGACATCTTTAAAAAACCAACTAGATTTATTGTCTAATGCTGTCTTTTCTAAACAACACCTCACAGCTCTTGAGACATTAATTCCCAGCATTAAGAACAATTTCCAAACGACCCAACACCAACTGGATTGAAGAACCTCACACATTTCAGGTTTCCTCCTGCACACTGGACTCTGCTCTGTCCAGAAAGCTTCTCCTCCTGGGCAGCCTCTCCCATTTCCATGCCCTGCCCAGTTCCAGGCCCAGCTGAGGAAGCCTTGTTCCTTCTCCCCACACAGTGACCCCAGCCCTGCCCCTGGCACAGAGGGCAGGGGGGACACGAGGGGACCCTGTCCTGCCTGGCACAGCCCCAGTGGGAGCACACAGCCCTGCCCCAGCCCCTTCCAAGGGCAGCCCAAAGGGCCACACAGGGCAGAGGCACCTCCTGCCACATCATCCCCCTGCTGTGGAACAGGGTAAGAGCTGCCTGCCATTGCTTCAAAGGGCAGCCAACAAGGGATTTGCAAGTGCCCATATGAAGCTAATTTAACAATGAGAAGTTCCTTTAGCACAACAGTCTGTTCTGAGGGTGAAAAACAAATGCACCTGTTTTCATTTCAACAAATGCACAAAAACAAGGGATTTGTCCTATGAGAATCAGTCAAGAAAATATGTAAACAGCCCAAGAACAGATAGATCTGATGGACAAGTGCAACACCTTTTACTAACCAACAGAATAATCAACAAGAAAGCTATTAACCAGTTAGAAGTTACCCTTGAGGTTTGTAAACACTGTGTAAAAGACAGCATGGGGCCATAATAAAGAACCTTCTGAACTTTCATGGTGTCACTCTGTGTGTCATGACCACCCTGACAATGCCACCCTACTTGTGCCTGAATTTTATCCTGGCCAAGGGCTGATGCTCTGTGGCATTTGGGAGGAGACAGAAGGCAGGGCACACACACCAGACACGGAGTGTGACAGGGCTGCTGCTGCACATGAGAGCTCACCTGCTGCCTTTATCCTCTTTTTGCCAGGACTGGGATTAAATGCTCGAGATGGTGTTTCATGTTCTGACTCAGATGTTTGTTAATTCTTATCTGCATTACAGTCTCACAAGCTGTGAGTGCTACAGCAATTCCAGCTAACAAACTAAAAATGGAGCCCTATTTCTCTCTCTCCAAGGCATTTTAAGGACAAACTGTCCAATTAAGAAGTGACACCTAAATTATTTTTACTTTTAACCCAATAACCAACCACCCATGGCCCGCAATGAGGACTTTTCTACCCAATTACAAAACACCACCCAGACCCGTGGCGGAGATGGTGAAAAAGAAGGACTGGCCTCTGCCCTAAAACCTCCATCTTGCTTTATAGATACATTACTGTATTCTAAACCCTTAAACTCTGAGTTTCCCACCCTGTGATATCACACACTGCTATTCACACCCCACACCCACAGTCCCAGCGCTGTCTCTCAATTCTGATCCGTTCCCCACGGCCCCAGGCCCGTGCAGTGTCCCTGGGGCGGTGCTGCCAGCCCAGCCTGGCACTGCCAGGGCCGCTCCCACCCACCTGTGCAGGAGACGTCACCCACGGCCCCAGGCCCGTGTAGTGTCCCTGGGGCGGTGCTGCCAGCCCAGCCTGGCACTGCCAGGGCTGCTCCCACCCACCTGTGCAGGAGAAGTCACCCACGGACCCAGGCCCGTGCAGTGTCCCTGGGGCAGTGCTGCCAGCCCAGCCTGGCACTGCCAGGGCCGCTCCCACCCACCTGTGCAGGAGAAGTCGTCCACGCGGACGTGGCCCGCAGCGCAGTCGCAGCGGTAGGAGCCGGGCAGGTTCACGCACACGGTGTTGGCGTGGCAGTAGTGCAGCTGGGCAGCACACTCATCAATGTCTGCAGGGAGAGCCAGCAGGGAGGGACAGTCAGACACGGCCAGAGGAGGAACGTGGCCTCACATAACAGAAATCCCACTTACCGCTCCAAAGGCAACCTGCTTAAACACTACTACTGCAAAACAAGGCAAATCCAGCAAAAAATATTCCTTAAAATAGAGCTACAACTCCCATACCATAGCAATATGCTCCTTCCCACTGTTCTTCATGAAACATTTCTTCTTCTTTTAATTCTGGAAGAGTAACACATGTATTTGGGGTTTTTTTGCAATGCTGAAACCCAAAAACTGATGCAGTTTCCAAACACACAAAAGGGTGCCCAAGTGTGCAGTACTGAAAATCCTGACTCCTGCAGGCACAGTTACTCCATCCAGCACTGTGCCAGCTGCAGGGCTGGTCAGAAATGCCACGCAGGGTTTGCCAGGACAGGGCAGGAGCAGATGGCCCTGCCCAGTGGAGCAGTGTTGGGGGTTAGATTTGGTTTTTTTTTCTTCTCACAGAATTTTTTCCCATAAGTTTCCAAGAAGCCTTAATGACTACTTAGTCAGAACAAAAAGGGGTACTTGAGGGATATGGCAGCACGAGGCTACACCTATTGTTTCTGAGTCCCTGGGAGTGTCCCTCAGAGGGGAGAGATGATGAGCTTTGGGAAAGGCAAAAAGACAGATCTGGGGAAGGGGGAGGCACTCTTGCTCTCAGCGCCGAGGAGGACGGTCAAGCTGCCCTCTGCCTCTGCCTCGTCCTGGGAAATCTATCGTCATCTGCTGTGTACCCGGGAATCCTGAACTCGCTTTCTCCGGCCTCCCCCCACTGCCGCTGCTTCTTCGGAGCTTTGAGGTTCCACTGCTACTCTGTAGCCCTGCACTGCCCAGCCCTGCTGGGACACCCCTGCCGCTCCAGCTGCCAGCGCAGAGCTCCTCATCTCATCCACGGGTCTGGGACTTTCCTTCCTTCTAGCTCGGCCTCTCGGAGCCCTGCAGGGGCACCGAGATCAAACTGCTCTGGGCTTTTGTAAAAGAAAGCCCTCAAGGTTCTTGGCTCTGTTTATTATTGATGCTGTAGTTGTTGTTTGTTTGTCGTTTTGTCATATATACTAGTAAAGAACTGTTATTCCTACCCCCATACCTCTGCCTGAAAGGTCCTTTAAATTTTTTTTAATCGGAATAATTTGGAGGGAGGGGATTTGAATTCTCCATCTCTAGGGAGGTCCTGCCCCTTCCTAGCAGATATCTGTCTTTCAAACCAAGACAAGCAGGGAGCTCTCCACACCTCCAGACCCACCCCAGGGCTCTGGCCATGCCCTGGCCCTGGGCACACGGTGCTGCTGCAGGAGTCACTGCCCAGGGCCCTGTGCCACCTCCACGTGTCACACAGGCACAAGGCTGAACCAGCCACCTCAGCCCATTTGATGGTTGGCATCATGTCAAAGCAAAAACAAACATCATTGAGGAGCAGCAAAAACCTGACCTCCAGTCACTGCTTAAGCAATCTGTATTGCTGCTGCAAATCCCAAACCCAAAACTGTTTTCACAATAGTGACTCAAACCTATCATTTACTTGCCTGTTGAAGGATCTCAAAAGCTCTGTGCTACTGTAAACTGTAAAAAATAAACTGTCTCCCCCCTACCTTTTCCACAAAACCAAACATTACAGGGAAGAATTTTCTTTATTTTTTCCTTAGCAGGATAGATTTTCTGCTTAGCAGCACAGATTTTACATGAAGTACTTCCTGGTGTTCAAAATATTAATTCTAGTGTTACATACATCCAACACCAAGAAAGATGAATCACAGACATTTCCCCCACTACTTTCATTCAATTATTGATTGCTCACACTCTGGCAAGGTATCAATTGTCCCCACAGCTCAGGACCCTCCTTGGCTCGTGGGTGCAGGGATTTGGTCACCCCACGGGGCAGCCTCCTGTCACACCCCTCGGCACAGACACCTCAGTCTCCCTTCCCCTGCACACACAGCTCATGGAAACAGTGTCAGGGCTCAGGGCAAGGTATGCTCTACTCCCATCTCCTGAAACCAGCTGGGGAGGGGTTTGTTTTTCTTTATCTCTTCCATGACCCATCCCTCGTAACTCCAAGGGGGAGGGAGTGGGTGTCTTCTGTTCATGTCCAGCTGTTAAACCAGCTGGGGCAGGGTTCTTTATCCCTTCCAGGACCCAGCCTCCCTCCAGGGGATCTCTGCTGTCCATGGGCCATGGAGGCTCACTGCAGGGCTGATACAATTCCATCATCCATGGGAGATGCTCCACCCAGGGGAGGAGCCCAGCATTCCCACCTGGATAAACCCTGGCATTCAGAGCCCAGCACAGCCTGTGTGCACTGCATTCCCACCTGGATAAACCCTGGCATTCAGAGCCCAGCACAGCCTGTGTGCACTGCATTCCCACCTGGATAAACCCTGGCATTCAGAGCCCAGCACAGCCTGTGTGCACTGCATTCCCACCTGGATAAACCCTGGCATTCAGAGCCCAGCACAGCCTGTGTGCACTGCATTCCCACATGGATAAACCCTGGCATTCAGAGCCCAGCACAGCCTGTGTGCACTGCATTCCCAGAGGAAGGCAGGACCCATCTCACCCCACTGCACCTTCAGAGGAAACTGCCCCTGCTCCAGAATCATCTCTGCTCCAACAGAGCCACATCTGGCACTGCAGGAGGCTGGACTGCACTGCTGCCAACACCCTGAACAACAGGGAGTCAGATCATGCTCTGTCACAGTTTCTGTCAGCGTTTTGTGTTCTGACTCTGTCAGGGTTTTTTCTGGTTTTGTTCATTTGTTTTTTGTACTACTACATTTTTAATATTCCTAGTAAAGGACTGTTATTCCTATTCCCATCTCTTTGACTGAAAGCCCCTTAATTTCAAATCATCATAATTCAGAGGGAGGGGGTTTACATTCTCCATTCCAAGGGAAGCTCCAGCTTTTCCCTGGCAGACGCCTGTCTTTCCAAACCAAGACACACAGCAAGTGATGAGCACCAAAACATCAGCATTCAGCCCCAGAATGAGGGCAGGAGTTCACATGCTGAGTTCTTGGTCACCTAAATCAGGTCTCTTGTTTAACCTCCCCAAACTGCAGCAGCTGCAGCTGAGGCACAGCCCCATTTTCCAGGCTCTGGAAATGAAACACTGCCAGCTGCACTCACACTCCTCCATCACTGACATCTGTCCAGCAGGAGCCACCAGCTCCATCTCCTCCTGCTGCCCAGCAAACAGCTCTCAGCTGGCAGCGAGTTCTGACTGCTGCCAGCTTGGGATGAATCAGGAATGATGGCCTGGAGGCAAAACACTTTGTGTACCACTGCAGACACCTTAAACTACCTCACTCCTGCATTTCTGTTGTTTCAGTTGCAGGGCCACTTGATGAAGTGAATTTTAAGCAGTCAGGAGCAGCAATATATGAAAGATAAAAGCCAGGAAAAATCCTCCCACCTGTCTTGTTATCACAGCACTGAGGGCTGGAGCCCTTGGGAAACACTCAGGTGCTGACGTGTGCTCACACTGATCTGCCTGCAGACTATTTTTAATGGGCTTTTGGAGCGTGGCTTTGAGGGGTTCTGCTCCTGCATATCTAATAATTTTCTAGCATAAAAAGAAAAGGAATGAGAAGATGTCTGCAAAGAAAGCAACAACGTCAAACCAGCGACCAATTCGCTCCAAAATTAACCTTATGCACTGCCCTTCATCTCCAGCTCCCTCACTACACTTCTCTTTATTCCCCCAAGGGGAAAGGAGAGGATTAAAAGTCTCAGAGGTGAAGGAACTTGAACTTTGATTCATTGCAAGAAAGGCCCACATTGCTGTAACCAAAAATATGAGAATAGCCAGAGATAAAAAGAAAATTCACCATCTATATGAAAACACTGCCATGAGAGAATATCTCAAAAGGAGACTTAGGAGTTCAAGTGGTGCCTTGACTATAAATAGAAGAATTGACAAAAACTGGCACTGGGTTGCTGCAGAAGTTCCAGAGCCCAGGAAGAAAAAGCCTGGGCCTAACAAAGGAAGCAGACATTTTTTAAAAATATTCTGTCTCTTCAAACTTGGTTCATTTATTTAACTGACTTTTCCATCTTCAAGGGTTACATTTTCCATAAATCCTTTCAGCATTTGAGATTTTCTTTTACCTCTGCAGTATTAGCCTGCTACTATTACCTGCATTTTCTTTAGAGAGAATAATATTGAGAGCTCAAAACTAGCAGCAGAATTTTCTTATTAAAGCCTGGAGGGCAACACTAAATCTCTTGCTCTGGACCACAGTGCTACAAATACTTGTAAAAGGTGAGGTATTCATCACAAAAAGCTTTGGGTTTTCACTTAATGTTGTTAGAGTAAAACCATAAAGCACACAGTGGTATCCATCAGCTCAGCTGTAATGAACTCAAATTGTGATTCATGTGTATGGATTGCTCATCACATTTGAAATATTAAAGCTCCTCTTCCCGTGGTCTTTGGAGATGACAAAAACACATGATTTATGCTTCTCTCCAGGCTGGTGCAGCAGTTTGTTTATCTTTTACTAAGGTGTACTTATGGTCTTTACAATGAGGCCTGACGCAGCACAATCCTCCCGAAGGTATCACCAGCCCCACCCGCACCAGCCCCCCCTGTGCAGCCACAGAGACACTGGGGGGGCCTCAGCTTCCAGCAGGGACTGCTGTGCCAGGCCTGGGCAGGGACTGGCACCCCCTGGGCTCAGCTTCCAGCAGGGACTGCTGTGCCAGGCCTGGGCTCAGCTTCCAGCAGGGACTGCTGTGCCAGGCCTGGGCAGGCACTGGCACCCCCTGGGCTCAGCTTCCAGCAGGGACTGCTGTGCCAGGCCTGGGCTCAGCTTCCAGCAGGGACTGCTGTGCCAGGCCTGGGCAGGCACTGGCACCCCCTGGGCTCAGCTTCCAGCAGGGACTGCTGTGCCAGTCCTGGGCTCAGCTTCCAGCAGGGACTGCTGTGCCAGGCCTGGGCAGGCACTGGCACCCCCTGGGCTCAGGAGTCTCCTCAGCAGCCACAGGGACAGGGCTCATCCCCAGCACAGAGCTCCCCTCACAGCCCTGCTCACACCCCACAGCCCCTCAGGCACCCCCTGCTCTCCCTGCAGCCAGGAGTGCCCTGAACCAGGGCACAGTGACCCAGGACAGCTCTCCTGGGCTGGGCCAGGGCACCCAGCAGGGCTGGGAGTGCCCTGGGCTCAGACACAAGGACAGGAGCTCAGGGGAGCTGCCTGCTCAGCCCTGACAGGGACACCTCACACCAGCCCAGGGGGAGGGAAGGCAACACAAATGGGCTTAGCCCAGGCCAAGGAAAGAGGATTTCTCACCTGCACATGAACTTCACAAACTGTCCAGAGCTCTGAACTCTGCTCATGCCTGCCTCAGAGTCCTGTCACTAAACATCTGTCATGTTTAAAGACCACAGTGGGACACCAGACCTCAGCCAGAGCAGCTCTTGGCTGTTTGTCCTCTCCAATCAGTCACATCTAACCAAAATCATTCCAGCTCTAAAGAAGGCACTGGAGCTATTAATGGCAAAGGGGTTTTGTCCATTCAGCCCCAGGTGAAATGGAGCTGTTGTTTTTTAAACTGTTATCCTGTAATAACCACGAGGGAACAATTGTGAAACAAAGCCCTCTCTGCCTCTGCAATTGTACACCACTCGTCCCTGCACTCAACAATAATCCCTTTACACATCAGGAGTGTCATCACCTCTTGTTTGGGGCTTCATCTTCACTTTAACTGCTCAAAGACACTAACATACAAACCAAAACAAAATGAAGCAAGCTATGAGGTGTTCCAGAGCACTCAGAGATTAGGGATTTTTATCAGAATCAATTACTCCATTTGCAACTGTCTCCCCCTTACTCACTTTCCAGCTGGGGACTAGACTTACCAAACTAAATTAGAATTTTCAGTAACTCTGTAAGGAAGCAAAGGCAGAAAATCAAAACCAGGGGGGAAACCCCAGCTTTGCACAAAGCTCTGATGTCTAATTCATGATGATTAATATGGGGGAGGATTCCCCTCCTCTCTTTTTATTCACGTCAGTTCTATGCATTGACTTGAATTCTACTAGACCCTGGGCTACACAACCAGGATTTTTAAAAATGTGAAATCAAACAGTGTTACTATTTAAGTCATGTCAGATCTTACAGTAAGTTCACTAGCTGATGGAATCCTATCAGTGAAGTTTCCAGAACAGCAGAGCACAGCAGTAGTGGAGCATGAGACAGGTCCTACAATTCTGGCCACCTTATGCTATGCAAAATGCACAGGTGCCATTTTCACTGCACTGCCTCAGCTGCTCCTCCTTCATTAGATTGATCTGCTCTCAAAATTCTCCCTGATCCTGTCCTCTCCTGCTCTCATCTCCTTTCCCCTGTCCAACTCACTGCAGCCCCACTTGCTTTTCTGTTTTTCCTTTCCACCCTCCCCTGCCTGTCTCCTTTCTCACCCATCTCACACACCCCACACCTGGTTTTTACCTTTACCACGGCCTGGGGTCCCAAACTGTGCCCCAGAACCCTCAGGGGCCACAAAGCCCCAGACACAGCAGCCAGCAGCTCCCAGGAGCTGGCAGCAGCTCAGCCTCCCCAGCTGCCTGAGCAGGGGATGAATTCCTGGCACTAAACGTTCAGGGCAGCCCTAAAACTGTGTGCCAGCTTCCCTGGCAGCAATTCACCTCCTCCAGGGCAGGGCACAGCACAGCTCTGCCCTGGGGATGAGCTGCTGCCACTCAGGGCCAGGGAAAGAGCCCAGAACAAGAGCAGAGAAGCCAAAGAGAAAAGTCCCTGTCAGCAAGGCTGAGAAATATTACCCCGATGTCATTAGAGAACTGACTGGTGAAAAATGCCTTCATAAATGAGGGCTGGGGCAGCATCACCTGGAATCCAAAGGCAGTAAAACCACTCTCAATAGAATAATATCAGCAGTATTATCACTGTGACTTTTAGAGCATCATTAAAATGGGGCAGCCTCCTCCTCTGGGCACAGCATCAAAGTGCTTTACATTGATACACCCACGTTATGGTCAGGACAGGATATCAATATCCCAAATCTGTTCTCTGCCTGTTTAACTGCCCCTCCAGGGATGGACACTGCACAACCATCAGGTTAAACAACTCAACAAATCCATATTGTAAAGCACACACTCACATGCAGATCACCCCTGAACAGTCACACTGTGCAGTGCAGACCAGCCCAAACCATCACAGCTCTCCTGGGAAGGACAAAAGCAAAGACTCGAGGGAAGGCACCTCCCTGGTCTTTATTCCAGCAGCACTAAGCTTAAATACTTTTACCACTCACACTCAGGGAAGCAGCTGATCATTCTCAAGAAGAGATCACAACATTCTGCTGCCTTTTTCTCAGCTACAGCAGCAAACTGCCCGGAACGTGGTTGTTTGCTAAAATCTGTCCTAGGGAAGCCTTAGATGTTAAAATATTGCCTAGGTACAAAACAATCCCCCACTCCATCCTTGTCATTCCTTACAATAATAGACAAGTCTTCAGCCTCTTTACTTAAGGCTAGGACTTTTTTTGCTCAAAAACAAACAAACAAACAAACCAACCAACAAACCCCCCAATAACTGATTTCCACAGCCTGGATCTCCAGTGATCTGTCCAACTCCCTGACTCTCTGGAGTCAGAGAATTTCAGCTGTAGTCTTTTCTGGTCATCACTCCTCAAAACAATACAATCCTATCCTGAAAGGCAGCACTCAGCTCTTTAAATCTTGCTGTTCAAACTATTCGGGGTCCCTCTCTGCAAGAAGTTCTTCCTTTATTATGCTACTAAATTCTGCTTCTCTCTAGGGAAAACTGAGAATTTGCAGTTCCTCTGTGCTTTCATCATCACACTGGCAAATTGTGCGCACTGCTTTGGTGGGATGGTCCCAGAAAACCCTGAGATCTCTTAGAATAAAACCACTTTATTTAAATTGAAGTTTTCCTAAAAAGATCGTTTCAGTCAGTTCAAAAGCTGCCAGTGATGTGTTAACATGAAAGAAAATATAAGTACTGTGGTGTTGTTTTTGACAGAAAGGAGCTGTTTTCTTAACCCTAAGTGCATTCATTTGATAAATACATTAATAGAAAATGTTCACAGACTTACTCCTTTTTTTAAAAATGTTTGCAGCTGCAGCTCTTAGGGAAGGTTGATCACTTATTCATAAGGGGTCTCTGACAGTTGCAAATAAGTTACTTTAAAAAACATGCAGCCAGAATTCACATATGATAACACAGCTTAAGAGAACACAGACTAAAAATAATCACAGAAAGCAGAAGGAAACATTTGGGGAAACAGGTTTTGGCTAACAGCAGCAGCTCAGTCATTTGCTCCAATGTGCCAAAGTAACCAGGAAAAACAAGTCAAAATTCTGCCTGTGCTGCTGCAGCAGCTGCTGTGATGTTCAGAACTAAGTGAAATTAAAAAAGAATGCTTCATCTGGGATTACTCAAGCCTTTTAATTATTTTCCTTCTCATTATTCTTTGAAACTGCACTGTTATTCCTATTCAGAATGCACACAGCAGAACAGGCTGCTGAGGAGTGTGCCTGAGTGGGTGTGAGGATTTTCCTTTACAGACTCTGCTCCATTTGCTCTTCCCCTCAGTGGCTCACGAGAGGCCACGTCCCAAGCAAGCCCCTGCTCATTTTGGGAGTGTGCCTGGCCAGCAGAATTCAGGACTTGGACCCAATCAGGGGCACCTTCCCTGCTCTCCCTGCTCCCTTGGCCCTTTGGACCCCACAGAGGCAGAGCAGCCTTTAGGAGCCTCTGCTGGGAGGGATTTGTGCATTCTGAGGAACATTCATTGCATCCTCTCGTGAACATTGGGGCAGAGAGGGACTCTGACACCCCCAGGGATTTTAACACCCTCAGGAACACCAGCAGCTGCTCCAAGAGAGAATTCTGTATTTCAGGGAACCACCTGGTGTCCTTCAGAGAGGAAACAAGAGAAGCACGATGACGACTGCTGCTCTTGAACTGCTCTAAGTGCTCTGGAAAGAGCAAGGGGTGAGGGCAGGTGGGCTGGGAGGAACCCTGAGAAACTGCTTCATTCTGAGGCTGCAAACTGGCAGGGGTGGGTTAGATCAGACACTGGGAAGAAATCCTGCATGTGAGGGTGGGGAAGCACGAGCAGCACGGCCAGAGCAGCCCCAACCCTGGGAGTGTTCCCTTGGGAGGGTCCTGTCCATGGCAGGGGCTGGAAATAGGGGCTCTGTAGGGCCCCTGCCAGCCCAAACCATCCTGAGACTGGATGGAACTTTTGGGATAAAACCAGAGCAGCTGAACTGCAGTGGAGATTAGCCCACACAGACAGGGAATGGCCCTATAATCCTATATAAACTGGGGCTGGCCCTACAAGCCCCACACACCCTGGGGCTGGCCCTATAAATCCTATATAAACTGGGGCTGGCCCTACAAGCCCATATAAACTGGGGCTGGCCCTACAAGCCCCACACACCCGGGGCTGGCCCTACAAGCCCACACACACTGGGACTGGCCCTATAAATCCCACACGCCCTGGGGCTGGCCCTATAAATCCTATATAAACTGGGGCTGGCCCTACAAGCCCACACACACTGGGACTGGCCCTATAAAATCCCACACGCCCTGGGGCTGGCCCTATAAATCCTATATAAACTGGGGCTGGCCGCACAAGCCCACACACCCTGGGTCTGACCCTACAATCCCACAGAAACTGGGGCTGGCCCTACAAGCCCACCCGCCCTGGGGCTGGCCCCACAAGCCCCACACTAACTGCAGCACTTTGCTTCCCCTGGCTGGAACCCAGCACAGAAACCTCCCCAAATGACTCCAGGGAACGAAGGGGGAAGAGTTCTATATAATAATAAATCCAACTGCACTGCCCTCCCTTGGCACTGCTCTCCCTCAGTGCCCCTCTTTCACCATCTCTCTTCCTCAAAGCCTCTTCATGCACAAGAATTCTTCCTAAATCCAACTACTCTATGCTCAGCTGGAGGAGTTTCCATTACAGGAGTCCCCTACAAATGAAAGGTTCTGCTGCCACTGCTCACAAATACATCACTGCCATTAGAAATCAAAGCAAATTCATCCCCTCATTGCCAGGAAAACAGCTCTGCTCCCTGCAAGGACTGCTCCTACTTCACTGCATCAGTGTACTCCCAAAGCCAGGCTGACCTGGGCTTTGATTTCACTCAGGAAAGAAACTCCAGGGTCTCAGCAAGCACTGATGAAATAAATTCTGCTACCCACAAAGGAATGCAAGAGCTCTGTAACAAATTCACCTCCTCAGTTCTTGTCACTTTTTAATCTTTCCAAGCCCTCTGAGAGATACCAGAGGATGCTCACACACAGGGAGGGTGAAGGGAAGAGGTGAGGTGCTGTTTTTCTCTCATCTCCCATTTACCTGCATTAGCCAAGCAGTACCACACACTGAAATAACTGTCCATTCCCATTCAGCTCACACCTTCCCTTCTGCAGCCCCTCCATCTGATTTCACTCATGGCTGGGGTTGAACAATGGATTACTGTACCAAAATGAGCAGTTCTTTCCTCATGCCATTACACTCAGGGTAATTCTATTAAATATCTCACTCCATCAGCACGTGCCTCATGCCACCACTCACCACTCTCTATTTTTGCCCAGTGCTCTCACCCAGTTTGTCCCCTTTGCAGACACCCTGCCACATGGACTGGCTGCCTCCTTCACACACACACAGGAGCCATCTCCAAATGATCAATTGTACAGGGCTGCCCATGCCATTGATCCAGAATCCCTGTGCCCACAGCAACATTTCACTGTGGCATTTTGAAGGATGCTGCAGCTCTCTGAGAAAATTAAATGCTTATAAAACTGCAGGGAGGTTTTTTGGGGTGGTGTCTTTACCATGTCCCAGAAAACCTAGAGCCCCTGGACAACTTCTGGTCTAGTATTGTAGAATGATTTTAGGTGTACCTTGTTATAATAAGTGAGACAGATAACATGTTAGCAGCAACAACCATATCAAATTAATACTCCACAACTTTGCACTGCAGTGTTTTATCACTCCAGGACTGTTTGTGCAGTACACAGGGAACAGAACAACCTTGTCCCGTGCTGCCAACGCCACCTGTGCCCCTTCTCCTCTATTCATGGCCTTCATTTTCCTCACTATTCTCTCCACATCTTTCCAACAATTCATTATTCTACTGTTTCCCTCACAGCCCTTTCCCCTGCCCAGCCCTGCTGGAAAATCCCTGAGGGAACCCTGAAGGGGCAGACTCATCCCCACTGCTGAGCTGGCAGCCCCTCCTCACTGCCACACACCTCAAACCAGGGGTTCCACACCACAGAGCATTCACTGGGTTCATTTCAGGGGCCCAGAGTATTCCCTGCTCATCAGGTTCCACTGAGGAGCAGAGACAAATATCAAATACAGATAAAGAAATTAGGGATCCTTGCAGAACAGTTCCTTTCCCAGGATCCCTCAGAGCCCTGCTAAACACATTTTTGTGTTCCACATCCTTGCTATGCAACCTCATCTTATTGTTTGTGCCTTTTAAATTTAATTTCATCTGTAATGTAACAATAAACAATGAAACATCAGCAGAATAAAACCACCTAATTTTAGCTATTATAAATATTTTTCCCTACAAACACAATCCTAATTGACATAACTGAAAAGTGCAAGATGCCTCTCTCACCCAAGCAAATGTGATAATCAGGTGTGATTTATAGCACCAGTCACTAAAAGAGGCATTTCTGGTTGGAGAGTGCAGCAGCACTGCCTTCCTCAGGCATAACCTGAGGTGAAATAAGTAAGAGAGGGAGGGGGGAATCCAACAGCTGACCACAAAAATATTCCTTACCTGCAACCTCAAGTCCTGCCTCATCACTCAGTATAAATTGTATTTTAATTGCTTTGCTTTTGGCTGTGACACTGAACTGGTGATTTCATGCTTTCCCCTTTGATAACATGTTCAGCTGCAGTTAAAAAAAAGCAGAAATTGGAACACTCACGTCCTGGATATTTCATTTCTAGTAACTCTTCACCTGAATCCCTGCCCAGCCCAGCACCCCAGGGAGTTCTGCAGTGCCTGTTTCACACACATTTCCCCACCAGTGCCCTGCTGAGGAAGGCACTCCCAGATCCCCTGGGCTCCTCCAGGGCCAGGGCTCAGCACAGAGGATGAGCAGAGGGGCAGGGCCAGGGGAGCTGCCTGTGAGGGGGTGCAGCCTGCCCCAGGCTCTGCTGGAGCCCCTGGAGGGGCACATCCCTCCCTGCTGCCAACAAGCTCCCTGAGCCCCCAGAGCAGGGTTTAATTTGTGCTGCACAGCACCCCTGGGGCACAGGCTGGAACAGGGGCAGCATTCTGATGGGATTTGGGACAGGGAATCCCTGTTTTACTGCCAGCACCATCACCTCAATTTCAGAGATGCTATCAGCAGTCAGACCCAACTCCAGCACGGCCAGGCTGCCTTTGGCCAGTTCTTCCCAAACCCAGCAAAACTCCCTGTAAAACACAGCCCTGCACAGCAGGGCAGTGGCAGAGACACACTGAACACAGGTTAGAGTGATCCTTGAGAAAGGCAGCAGAAGGGCCAGAAATCACTGATGGATTGCTGAGAGCCCAGAAATGGGCTGTGAACCAACACTGAACAGTCTCTGTGTGTGTGTGTGCACTTATTTCTGCACTGCAGGGGGAGGGGATCAACAGAGATCTCACCCTGAAGGGGGAGAAACAAGAGGAGGCTTCAATGAGCATTACTGAGCACAATTGCTGTGCTCTGACTCAGATTTTTAAGGTAGATTAAACTCAGTTTAAAAGCAAAAGACTAACTCCTAAATTGCTGTTGGTGAAACCTTCATGTGTTCTGTCTCTGCAGAGAACCATTATGAAAACCATGTGAGATTCCATCAGCAATATAAAGAGAGAAACTTATATAAATATCTAATGCACTTTCACCATCTTGATTAAGCAGCAAATTCTGCCCTGATTTCACTGCTCATTCTACGTTAGTTGTAAATAAACAACTAAGAGAAAAAATAAGGACAGCAGAACCGGACAAGCTGTGGATAGAAAGGCAATACCAAAAATCTGTGCAAAATACTCCTCACCCCAAAGGCTCCCAGGGCTTTCCCCTCCCTGCAGGGACATTCCAGGCTGCTGTTCCCTTTTTATTAACAGCACTGTGGCCTGGTCACACCGTGGCACACAGCATGAGGTCACCCCAGAGCAAAGCCAGGCAGGACACTGCAAACACACTGCCACTGCAGGGACTGGGACACACATGGAGGGATCATTGCCAAAGCAAACCTGCTCCACATGAACTCACCAGATTAGAGAATAAAGACCCTGCTTGGGAGAGTCTCTGAGATTGCTCCTGCACCAAAGTTCTCATGTTTGTAAATGAAAAAGGTTCTGAGAACACACATCTCTTGTCAATGCAAATCAAGATGCCTGTACCAGCATACAATGGGAAATATAATTTTGTAGAGTTTCTGAGAATACAAATCTCTCGTCAATGCAAATCAAGATGCCTGTACCAGCATACAATGGGAAATATAATTTTGTAGAGTTTCTGAGAATACAAATCTCTTGTCAATGCAAATCAAGATGCCTGTACCAGCATACAATGGGAAATATTAATTTCTGGCTGCCAAGCACAGAACAGAGCAGGCAGGCAGGGCTGGGACTTGGCCCCCCAACACTCCAGGCTGCTGCAGATCCCCACGTGAAGCCCGAATCCCAGACACAAATGTGTCAAAAACAGTAATTCACACTTCACACTTGAGTAAGTTAAGGTGCACTGCTCCACTAACCTGTGCCCTGTGCACGTGTCCCTATCCCAAATATCCTTGGCTCTCCTGCCCAGCAGCAGTAAAAAAATCCCCTCCAGAAAGGCAGTGAGCACTAAACCCTCCCTTTCAGCCCCAGGAGGAACCACAGCCCTTCCAGGGCTGCTAAAACAGGAGGGAAGGGAGAAAACACTGCCTGCATTTCCTTCCTTGGATGGCTGCCCCTGGATGGAAAGCAAAGGGAGCACCTCAAAAAGCTGGAGAGAAACAAGGCTAAAAACAACAACACAACAAAGACATTTCCTTCATGTTTGGGAAGAGATGAAACTGAGCTTTAGAGGGAAGGAAGGGCCTGAATGTTACCATACACACACACGTTAGAGAGCAATGTGAACAGGCTAAAGCTCCTGCTGAGGGGTTTAACACAAGGCTGAGTTGACTGTAAAGGAGAAAACCACAAAACATTTCATTTCCACAGCAGTCCCAATCCAAAGGTGCCCATCCTCAAAACCAACAGTTTTAGAACAGCTCCTGCTGCTGAGAAAGCAAAGAAAGAGAATTTCAGAATTTATACACAGCCCCTGGGGATGCAGAGATCCCCCCAGAGCCCCTGGGGATCCCTGGGGATGCAGAGATCCCGCCACAGCCCCTGGGGATCCAGAGATCCTCTATTGCTTGGGGCATGGATGTAGAAGGATCAGGAGCAAGGTTCAGAGAGGGAAAGGGGGGGATGGAGAGATTTAACTTAGTTCCTCTTTCTGTTATCCTGCTCTGATTTGATTGGCAGTAAATTGAATTTATTTCCTCGAGCTGAGTCTGTTTTGCCTCTGATGTTAATTGCTGGCTGATCTCTCCCTGTCCTTATCCCAACCCCTGAGCTGTTGCTGGATTTTCTCTCCTGGGCTCTGAGGAAGGCAGTGATAAAGCAGCTTGGCACTCACCTGGCAGGTGGCCAAGGTCAACCCACTTCATCTACAATCAAGATTCTATTTCCTTTGGCATGCAAAAAATAATGTAATCAATTTTATCACCATGTTTGTTATGCCCTATGTACTGAAGAATGAACAATCATTTATTATGGTAAGGAAAATGAAGAGTTTCCCAGTCTCCACTCCACTTAAGCACCTTAAGAATGGTGCTGGTAACTCATTTAACAGCTCACAGGTACCATTTTAATTAACCAGGCACTGGTTTTCATTAAGATGAGTGAGGTACTGACATCTTTTGAGTCACAAACCCATCATTTAACACAAGCACTGACTGTTTTGAGTCAATTCACTTGACTTCTCTGGACTCAAAGGAAAGGAGAGACTTATACCTGGGCTGCATTCCTGTTTCTGGGTATAATAAATGTCCAGAGAGAATTAGTAATGCACAACAACCAGACTTGCACACAGAGCACATGCAGCTTTCTCACAAAGCACTGAGAGTCAGGATTTAAAAATACTTTTTAAAGAGTCACCCACCTTCTTCCAATAAAGAACAGCTTCTCATCCTCCTGTAGTGCTCTCCCAAACCCAAACCACAAAGAAGTGAAATAATCCATTGACACAATGCACTGAGCAGCCTAACAAAGCTGAATGTGTGTGTGTATTTTTTCTCTTTAACAATTTTCTCTTTACCAATCAGTTTCTATTTACCTCCCAGTTTTTCACAAATGTTACCAACTCTGTTCCCCAGTTCTCCCCTCTCATTCCCCTGACAGCCCCAGGACACCTCTTTTGTTCAGACCACAGCCCTGAATGCACAAAAAGCTCCTCTTTGCCTGCTCTGCACAGATCTGAGGACACGTTCAGTCCATCCATTCAACCAACCTCTCCTTACCTCACTTCTGCTCCTGCCTCATAAATCACCTTCCACAAGCTGTTCATCATTTCTAGAGTGCTCTCTGAATAGCTTTCTATGGATTAATTTTACATTTTCTACCCCCATGTGTCACATGCTCTGAACTCTGCTTCTGAATCACCACCAAGATTTTGGAGGGGTAAAATCATTTGCTGCTTTGACCTTGTAAAACTGTCCCAGAGCTGTTTAAACAGCTTCAGAGAAAGCATGAAGGAAAAAACTGCCCAGGAGCAGTGAAATCACTGTCAGTGAGTTACTGCTAGGTCTGTGTAGGGCCAGAAAGACTGACCCAACAACAGAAGACAGGTAGGAATGTCTTAGAAATACAATTACCCAGCATACAGTGGCACTGAGTCTAGGTTATCCAAATCTTCTCCATGTTTTCCAACAGTATTTTGATAAATCCCCCATAAATGTGCTATTACTTAAAATGAAAGGAGGACACATCATCGTGGATGATGGGTACAGGATATTTTCCTTGGCTCAAAGACAAAACCCAGCTCATGAGGTGCACCAGAACATCAGATTTCCAGCTGATAAAAATCAAAATATTTGACAACCCTACTGTTTCAAAAACTGGTGTTCATGCACATATTGCTATATAAAAATTTCAAATAAATTAAAACAATTCCCAGGAGGGGCTATGTTCATCTTAACTAAAGGATCCTTCACCAGCTCAAACCCCTGAAGTCTCTGTCTGAGCATCCTCAGCACAGGTGGATAATTCCAGGGACAGCCCATCCTGCATTTATTCAGCAATCAGGAACAAAGGACAGGCACCAGCACGAGGCAGATGAAAATTCAAACCCATCCAGCTTCACTCAGTCCCAGGCACTTCTCAAGGCTTGGCTGGCAAACCCCAGGAGCTTTATATCCAGGGTGTCATTGTCCATATGCTAAATCTGTATTTGGGTCTGTGGCACAAAGTCAGCCTGGTATAATATCCTGTATTAGAACATCTGACTGAGCATGTTATTGATGTAATAACAAAATATTTTAATAATAATTCCAACAGCTAATAACATGAACAGCTTGTTTCCAAGGTGACTAAAGTGAATCCTATTTCTTACCCCATTCCCTCAGGTACAGCCAGCTTATTACTGCTCTGAAAAAATATTGTTTTCTTCTGCTGACAGCACCTCTCCATGGCTGTTCTCTGCTGTCAGTGCTGCAGTTCATCAATGCTGCCTTTCATCTGCCATTTCTCTGGCGTCTGTGTAAATAAACACTGAGAGCTGGTGTCTCACAGCCCACCCAAAAGGCTCAGACACCTCCAAGACATGAAGGAATTGAGAGTTTGACAACAGCGGTTGATGCAAGCTGTGTACAGTGAGAGGAAATGTGAATTGTGGCTGGAAAGAACAGTCTGGCTGCTGGACTGTGAATGAGCCATGAAGCACAGGAGACATTTCCCAGCCCAAAAGCCCTTTGGGACAGATGAGATTGTCTCAGTTTCAGCAGAGGTCACTGTGAGCAGTTTTGTGTCTGAAAGTAAAAAGAGCAGAGAGCAAAGAAAGGAAACTGCCATGCCCAGGGGCACAGATGGCTGCAGAACAGAGCAGGGGTGTTCTGCACTGATTTCTGCTGACCTGCTGGTTATGCCAAAAGTACCCATGAAAAAGTAAAGATAAAACGTAGGGGTTAAATACAGGCACAATTTATTTATTTATTCCCCACCAAGCTGATATCCCCAGCTTCTGCTGTTAGGAACAGTGAGACTGCCAGTGATTTTTGGGCTCCTAAATATTTTCGAGAGTTTTGCAAAGGCTACAGACACAACTTGGAAGTTTCTCCCCAAGGAATGAAAGCAGACAAATTTGGTACACGAAAAGCAGGAGATTGGGAATGCAGAATAGGCAGCTTTTCAGGAACAGAGAAGTCACAGAACCTGACTTGCTCACAAATTAAAAAAGCAAGTAAAGCCCGTTCTAGAAATCATTCATTGGGTTTTTGGGGAGGTATTTAATAGAGATTGATTACTTGTTTTTACATTAAATACATAGATACCATGACAAAAACACAGCTTTACCTTACCAGATTCATCAGTTCATCAAATTCATCAAAATTCGTCAGTTTACACCAAATGAAGAAGGCAGAGCTGAGCTGATCTGAACCAAACCCTTTTGCAGAGCGTGGTATTCCTGCAGTGACACCTTTCAGCCCTGCAGGGCCAGGGAACAAGAGCCACACACAGAGGATGGCGTGGGGAGGGCTGAGCAGGAGCCTCTCCCACCAGGAGCCCATCCCAGGCAGAGTTTGGAGAGCACAAGGAGAGGCAGCACCAAAACCCTGCCCGAGGGCTGGGCTTCCTCTCCTGGGATTGTTCTGTGCTTTACAGCACTCCCCAAACATTCACAACTCTGCATCCCACTTCTGTGTAATTCTCAACATCTTAATACCTGTTAATTACTCCATAAAGAACTGAAACACTGGCTGCTGCTCTGTAAAACTGCTGTGAATGGAGAGCTTGAAATCCATTTCCTGATCCCTTTTTCAGAGACGCTAATTCCAGTGCAAATGTGTGGATCCCCAACAGGTTTCATACAAGTAAACAAGCATAACTCATATCCTAAAAAAACAAAAACTTATAACCACCACTACTAGATACCATCATGCATTTAATTTTGGAATCTATTTTAAGATGCACAGCTTGCACTGACTCAGTCTTCAAAACAAGACATGAGGAACAACTGTGGAAAACTCACACACAGAAACCTCTGTACATAGGAAACAGTAAGTAATTAGTATTAATTACAGTAATAAATCAGTAAATAATTCTAGTGCGTGCTCAACCCATCCCAATACACTCGTATCATACACAACCTCAGTCAGAAAAATCACAATTTGTGAGGAAAACTTGAAAAAACAAAGGGATGGAACAGCAGGTTGGGTCACAGCATGCAATGAGCAAAGGAGCTCTCCTGGCTCTGGAATGAGCTCTCTTAGGCAATTAACTCCAAAGGTTAATGAGAACCAATGGGTTTTTTCTTTTTGCCACACTTGTGTGACAGCAATTCACAACTGATCTCCAAACTGTGCCCTCAGCAGGGTCTGGCTGTTTTACAGCAGGGAACAGAAAGAATTCTGATCACAGGCACAGGGTTGTTCCACCCTGGGAGCCACGGCCTTGCACAGAAGAAACAGAATTATAACAAGTCCAAGGCTTTGATTGTGGACACAGAACTGCACAGAAAGATACCAGGAGGAATTGCTCCTGCTTTAGCTGTGCATCAAACAGGTCTGTACATCATCATTCCTCCTCACCCACCTCATTTTCTGCGTGTTTCAGCACTAAAAACCATGCCCACTGTATATGTGAGGTTTCTCTTTAAAAAACCACAGCTGGTTCAGCCAAAGAGGTTCTTTTGCATGGCCAAAATTTAAAAATCAATAATCTCTTCACTAAAAATTATTTTAAAGTTAATTAAGGTGCAATAAAATTTGATTAACTGCAGTTATAAATCTGAAACTACAATGAAGACAGTTCTAAATCAAATAAAAAGCTTTATTAACAGTTATAACATCAGACAGCCATCCATCTCCAGAAATAAGGAGCAGAAACACAAAGCTATAGAATGTATATGAAGCCTGGAGTCATTAATTAATCCTGTCACCATATCCTATTGACTGGGAGTAAATCAGGAGACAAGAACAGACTGAAAACCTCATCTTTTGTCACACTGATTGTCCCAAGGTCAGTTTGCAATTTGTTAACCCATGAGGTGAAGTCTTCAGGCTTGTTCTTCACCCCCAGTCACAGCTGAGCCTCACCGCAGACAACATCAGGGTGAAGAAGTTAAAAGTAGCGATGACCCTCCAGAAAATCTGGTTAAATTAGGAAATTTATCAAATGATTGCCACCAACTCATCCTCTGACAAGTTGATATACAACAATATATATAAAAATAACCCCACAAAGAAGGTCTGGGAGTCAACAGAGCCAACCCTGAGTGCATAAGGAAATGAACACCACTGATAATCTTACTCTGAGCTCAAGAACACAGAGATAGAACTTTAACAAAAGGCTGGAACTGTTTGGAATGAAATGAACAAAGAACAGCCAGGATAAGAAGCACTTCAGAGAAGATATCAGGAGTAAGCAAAACACCTCCAAGGATGGAAAAAGAGATGGATTACCCAGGGCAGGCAGGGGTCCTAAATGAGCCACACAGTAAAAACAGCCCCTGAGCTCAGTCTCTGAGAAGAAAACACTGAACAGGGAAAGGATCATTGCACCTCAGCAGAAGAGAGGGACTGAAACACAGAGAGGAACCAGCTCAGGACCCTTAATCTCATAGAGAGTCAATGAAAAGTCAACTGTGTCCCCCCAAACCTGACAAATGCTCCATCTCCTCATTTATGTGAGAATAATGCCACAGAGACAGGAACATCTGCAGCACACTGAAAGAGCCAGAAGATAAAGACACAAACTCACTGGCAGGTTTTAAATGACATTTATAACCTAATGGGAACTAAAGTTCTCCCAAGACACCAGTCAGTTTGATAAACCTTTACCCAAAGCCTTTGGCCATGCCTGATCATCAGTGCTAAAGCAGAAATCACACTGGGGAATAGATATAAAATATAAAAACACATTAAATCTCTACTAAATACAGGTGCACTCAAGAAAGGAGAAGTGACAAACACACATTCATGTGATTTTGGCACTGACTGCAGCAGCCTTTGGAAGAGGCAGTGATCCAGGGCATGGAGGGGGGCTTGGAGCAGCATCCAAAGAAATAAATTCTCATTTCTAACAGATCACCTGAGAGACAGGATGAGTGTCTGAGGGAGACAGTGGAGTGCTCAGACAAGGGCAGTACAGGGCCAATAACACATCTATGTTTGGATTAAGCACCTGGCAGGGTTCTCTGAGAAATCTTTATTTAACACTCAGACAGTGAGGAGCAATATAAGAACACATCATAATAGGGACAGAGAACTGTCTGTGGGAGGCACTGCAAGGGCCTGGAGTGAAGAAAAAGCAGCTCTGAAGATGGAGAAGTGTTTCTAAGTATTTCTCAGGAGCCAGTCTGGGGATGGATCCTGCTTGATACATTCATTAGCAACCTTGGTCCAAGGACTGGATTATGAAATGCTCATAATACAAGATTATTAATTAAGATGATACAATTATGAGCACACACAAGGACAAGATCATCACACAGAGAGAATGAGATGACCTTGTGAGGTAGAAAACTGAACAGGATGAAGTTTAAAAGCAAAAAGTGAAGTATTACAAGGCAAACTAATGAGGATTTCTGCTTTGAACTGGAGGTTCATCAAATTCAAGAAATGGAGGAGAGGAAAGCTGGTGGGTAGAATGATTAAGAGATATCTATTTGTTCTCTACCAGCTGTAAAAAGGTCTAATGAATTTCTGGGAATATCAGAGATTTTCAGTCAGCTCAAGGACTCCACAGGTCTCATCTGAAATAGTGGGGT
The DNA here is from genome assembly GCF_021018805.1 of Prinia subflava. Lineage (NCBI taxonomy): Eukaryota > Metazoa > Chordata > Aves > Passeriformes > Cisticolidae > Prinia > Prinia subflava. The sequence continues at coordinate 2,739,316 of NC_086251.1, read as the reverse complement.
GATTCCTGATCACCTGTCCTCAAAGCAGAACTGCAAGAACACCCAGAAAAGGGTTTCTGAGGGGATCACAAGAATGGGAAAACAACTTCCCTGACAGGAATCCAGGGAACCTTGCTCCTCCCAGCCTGGTTAAGCAAAAACTGAGAATGTATTTCAGCATATTTGATTAATGTCACACAAACCTTGCTGTGCTCAGCTTGGTCTCAGGGCTGGCTCTGAGCAGGGACAGCGAGCACAGGAACCCAAGAGCCATGAAGAAGCTGAGACCAACCCAGGGCAGGGGCAGAGAATGCCCTCGGCAGGAGGCAGCAGTGCCTGGCACACTCCAGAACCCAGCTCTGACCCACCCAGGGGCAGAGAATGCCCTGAGCAGGAGCCAGCAGTGCCTGGCACACTCCAGAACCCAGCTCTGACCCACCCAGGGGCAGAGAATGCCCTGGGCAGGAGCCAGCAGTGCCTGGCACACTCCAGAACCCAGCTCTCAGCCCAGGGCTCTGTGCCAGGGCTGTGGCTCTCACTGCTCACCTGCAGGGTGAAGCTGCCCCAGGCAGGAGCAGAGAGCCCCAGCCCTGCAGGCAGCCAGTAATCCTTCACATACAGGGCAACAGGAGCCTCTCCCAGCAGCTCCAGAGCTCCTGAGCACACAGTGGAGCCCATTCCATGGTTTTTAGGGATGCACACTCCTCCAGGCAGCAGCTTGTGTTCTGTCATGCCCCAGAAGCCCTTCACACAGAAATCCATCCCCTGGGCAGCTGACAGAGGGTTTGTCTCAAGAACCTGTTCAGCCATCAGGTGTCCCCTTTTTGGCCAATGGTTCACATCCAGGGAAGAAGACAGCTCATGATGTGCACAACCAAGTGTGGAATGCTGCTCAGCAGGGAAATGTCCCTCCTGCAACGCTGCAGGGATCACCTTGTGCCTTGGAGCACGAGGGATGATGAGCTTTATCCTGCCTTTCACAACTACAAATGCTGCTATTGGTCATAAAATTATCCAAGCACTCCAAAAACTCAGCCACAACATTTGATCTGATGACCCTCTGCACTGAGGACTGGCACAGCCTCACTAGGTATGCAATGTCTGGCAAGTCATTTGTTTTAAATTACAACTTTATTTTCACATGGCAGAGCAGGATTAGAGCAACCTTCTGAACTGGTTTCATAAAAGCCTTCATAAAAAAAGAAAACAAAACTGTGAGTAGCTGAAGCAAACCTTGATCAAAGGCCTGGCTGTGACTTTTGCTCATGCTGCATGTCCCAATAAATCCTCTCACTCAACAGATGCCAACCCCTTCCCACCCAGAGCAGGGCACCAGGAACGTTCAGGATGTGCAGAGGCTCCTCTGGCTCTGCACAGGAGCCAGCCCAGCCCTCCCAATCCCTGCCAGAGCGTCACCAGTGTCACCCCTTCCCTGCTGCTGGCACAGCCCTGCCACAGGCAGAGAGGTGGCAGGGACAGGGCCAGCCCTGGGCCCCCACAGCTCTGGGGATGAACCTGAGCTCCAGTTCCAGCAGTGCTGCTCCCTCAGACAGGGCCCAAAGGGCAGCTCAGCCTCAGCTCCTCTCATTGGTGCCCCATTCCCTGGGATGCTCAGGGGTGAGGAACACCAACACCTCCACTGGCAGGGACACCCCCACAGCTTCTCCTCTGCTTATTCACTCACAGCACTGCCCAAGACTCTTGTTCAGAGAAAACTCCCTGAAAACCAAACTCCCTGAAAACCACCCCACAACTCCCCTTGGGATGCTCAGAAGAGAGAAGGGAAAAAACCCAAACAAACCCAAACCCCAACCCAACAGAATCAATTATTAAAGAGCAGAAGCTCACTTGTCCTCCTCCCCACACACCAGCACCCAAAGCTGTTCTGCTTTGCCTCCCAGACCCTGACAGGGACAAAAGGACAATTCCATACAGAATTCCAGCAGGTATTCTCAATGAGCACAGCGTGGGTTTGGAAATTCATTTCTGAGTAAGGTGATGTGAGCAAAGCCAGCCAGGCTCGGTCACACTTGCACATCAGTCACCAAAACAGCTTCTAAAAGGAGGAGGTTTAGAGAAGACAGGAGGTTTCTTTATATGTTTTCTTTTTTAAGTGACACCAGCCCAAAAAATTACTTTTTTAAAAGTAACATTTAGGGGACAGAAGGAGACATTTTATCCCAAAAATCAAACCCATCTGAGTAGGGTGTTTTACCAAATGAGCACCTGGCAAGAAGATCACACAGACCCCATTTCCTTGACAGCAGTGACACATCACAGAGGTGGCTTGCCAGCAAAGTGCCAGGGCAGCCACAGCAGCCCCTGGGGTGCAGAGCTCTCCTGAGGAACAGCAGCCCTCCCTGAGAAACAAAATCATCCTGCAATGGTGCAGCAGTTCTGAACCAGGGAAGGGCTCCAGTGACTGCACAGCCACTGAACTCCAGAGCCAGGCCTTCATTAACTCCATTTCTTCACCAAAAACATCTGTACTGAACCAGCTCTGAACACATCCCAGCCCAAGGCACACCTGAGACTTGTGCCAGTCACTCCCCACTCCTGTGTCTGACTTCATTCACAAGGGCACAGCTGAGGGACAGCCCAAGGGTTTGGAAAGGAGTCAGGAACACTGAATGTCCTTTCAGTGCCAAAAGCAGAGCAAAGTGGGCCAAGCCCCTCTTCCAGCCAGGACATGGAGCCTTTCATCCCCAAAAAAGCAGCCAGGAGTGGGCATGTGCCTCCCCTTCCTGGCTGCAAATGCAGCCTAAATTGAAAAACATAAGCTGGACTTCTTCCTGCAATTTAGAAATTTTATACCCAGAAAGAGCCTAATCCAATCTAATTACCAAGGAACAGAGGAAAGGAAAGAAAAAGGAAAATATCAGCTATAGATCTCTCTGCATGTGAGAACATTTTTATGCTGTGTAAAAACAAAACCACTGGAATGAGGTTTTGATGTCAAATTGACCAATAGTGCACTTGCCTTAGCTCAGCTCTTTTCTACACAAGACTGCACACGGTGATTAAGTCAACTTTTGAGATAAAAGCAATTCTAAACTCGTGTTGTTCTGAAGAATAATTTTACATAATGTATTATTTTTGAGTGCAGCCCATCTCAGCTATCATTTTTAGAAGCCCTGCATTATTGCACTGTTGTACCCCACCAGTGGCAGGGGAGGAGGGAGAGGGTTCAGACCCATCACTCCAGGAAAGCTTCCCTGCCCTGCTTTTCTGGCTCTCCCTCTGCTCCCTACTCCCAAGGCCACGGGAGCAGAAATGACACAGCTCATCCCAGCCAACAAAAGGGACAAGAGTGAGCGTGGGTGACACTGCTGGCACTGGCAGACACCAGTGACCTTCTCCTGCTGGTACCACAAAAGCTCCCAGAGCTTTTACTCTGCACTCTCTGAATGTCCCCCACCCACACCCAGCTCTCCTGTCCCAGCAGACTCACTGCTGGTCATGCCCACACTGCACTGAGCTTTTTTTCCTTTCCCCCTTTCACCCAAACTTTAAAGCCTTGCTGGGATCACTGTGCAGAGTTCTGCCCTCAGTCACAGAGACAAGAAAGCCTTGCTGGGATCACTGTGCAGAGTTCTGCCCTCAGTCACAGAGACAATAAAGCCTTGCTGGGATCACTGTGCAGAGTTCTGCCCTCAGTCACAAAGACAATAAATCCTTGCCTGGGATCACTGTGCAGAGTTCTGCCCTCAGTCACAGAGACAATAAAGCCTTGCTGGGATCACTGTGCAGAGTTCTGCCCTCAGTCACAGAGACAACCTGGGGCCCAAGAGAGGGAACATTCCCACCCAGCACCTCCTCTGAGGGGAAGGCATTGCTGGTTTGTTTGGAAAGGTGAAACAATCATTTGCCTGCCATGCATTCAGGAATAGCTTCCACTTATACAAGGGTTAAAAATAGAAATATTCTTAGCCTTTTTTGTTTCCCTTGGTCTTCAACTTCATTTAAAACCACAGTTTTACATTCTGTTAGACACCTGCAGGCACCATAGGTGAAAGAAGATTAATATATTCAACTCATGTGTTGACTGATTTTCTTACCAGTGTCAAAACCCCACGATTAAATATTTCCCTTCAACCATATTATAGTAGGCAATTCTTGAATCAAGTACTCATCATTTCATTAATAAATGGAAAGAGCTCAAGCCACACAGGATGGTCAACACTGAAAAAACAGATTTATATGAACTGCTTTCCATGTGGTCAGAACAAACATCATTTGCTGCCCATGAACTCAGCCATTCCCCAAGGGCAGCCATCATTTTTCTCACATGCAGCCCAACTTCTGTTTAACCTGCAGGCGTCCCAGCTGTCTCACCCATTATTAAATGTGTCTGCACACAATGAAAACCACTGGCCTGTACAGAAGACAGGGAAGTTTCTCTACTCTCATCATTTCAGCAGTGCAGGGACAGGAAGCTCCAAATGCAGCCCAGCTGTCCCAAGGATTCTCCCAGGACTGACACCACGACCAAGAGCCCAGCCCAGCCCGGCTCCAGCGTGCACAGGGATCTTGAACCTCCTCCAGCAATGCCTGCAATCCATTGGCCTTTGGGCTTTTGGGACACAACACTTCCCATCCCAAACTGCTCCCAGAGGCAGCTCCTTCCATATGAAATGCTGGTGACACACACAGCACAGCTCAGCAATGAATGGAGGGGCACAAGGGAAGGAAATTGGGCTTCCTCACAAAATGAAAATGGCCCCAGTTTTCTCTGCATTACACACCACTGTTAAAGGAGATTTTAGGGTTCAACACCAGGAGGTGTCTGATGTGTGGGTAGAACATCCACAGGCATTTCCACAGAGCTCAGATCTCATCACGGGGTGAGGCACCAAAGCAGGGCAGGGTTTGCTAATTTAGGTACAAAACCTCAGGTACCAGTGGTCGTTCTGCCTGGACATCATTGTCATGGGTAAAACACAGCACAGACAAGAATTCCAGGCTGCAAATTGTCCCCAACACTCCATTTCATATGATCCACAAAAATCTGGAGGGGCTTCTAAAAGACCTTGGATCTCTGCAGGTGGTAACAAACAGCACTTATAAATCCATCCCTTGAAACCTGCCAGTGAGAGCATCCTGTTCTCAAAGGGAATAAAAGAACTCACACAACCCAGCTCATAAACTCTCTGAGCCAAACAATTTCCAATTTCACTTCTGGAATCTGTTTTAGGTTAGGATATCAAGCCAGTAAATGAAGCATGAGCCATCAAGCAGCTGAATATTGGAGATGCTTGGTGAAAGAACCTTTTTTCTTTCTAACCTAACACCACATACCAGAATCTTCTGTTTCAGTGATGTTTCTGCTTCCTTTTGTTTGCTGGTTCTGATATCACCAACCACAACACCAACCACAACTCATCTACACCAGCACATCATCAGTGCAGGTAATTAAAACATTGGCTTTTCAGACAGGACATTCCAGGACACACACAGATACAAATTTAGTTTTCTGCAATGGTTTTAACACTTATTTTCTCACTGGCACTTTCTATGAGCTGTGTGTCCAAAGTTTGAGGGCAATAGTGAAGCATAGCACAGGGCCTTTCCTTAACTTCTGCACTATGAAAGCAACTGCACTCTGTACTTATTTCCTATTACCATCTTCTTTCATTAATATCAGAAAAGGTGACAAGTTACAAGGATCTCAAGGGTGTTCCTACAGGCCTCAGAAATTAAACAAGCCAACACATGAAGAACCTTCCAGTTGATCACCATTCATTTATCTGAGTCCTTCACCACTCAAACACAAACTGGACACCTCAGCCAAGGCTTGGCTCCCTGCCTTTAAGGATACAAACACTCCCTCACTTCCCTAAGGCAGTCCCCACATTTTGTTCTTTGTCCTGAGCTGGGCAGCAGTGACACTCTGTGCTACCCTGAAATAATTACTCAAAGTTTACACCCTGTGGTACTGAGAAGGACAACTCATCCCATGTGCACACAGCTTCTCCAAACACAAAAATTTAGTCACCTAACACAGCTGTAGACAGGAAAGCTTGGGTGCAGACAGCAATTTCAGAGGGCACATGTTGCCATGAATTTTCCTGGTTTGCTGAGCGTTCATATTAAAGGAGAAACGTGCAGTTTCTCACGCTGGTGAATTGTAAACACAGGACCATGTTTTGTAAATATTGGCAATGTTATGAATACTTTCTCCAAGACAAGGGGAGGTTGAATGACAGCCTCCTGGACCAATGTGACAGGAGAGGTGGCGATACCCTTCTCCAATCCATGGTCACCTTGCCACAGATATATAATGGAAAAATAAACTAAGGGCAGGCTTCTGCCCTGCTGCTGTTGTTGCACCCAGATCTCTGTCCCCAGTCTGTGTTCCTGGTTGGGCCTCCACGGTGATAACTGGCGCCCACGTGGTCAAGTTGCAAGCTAGTGAGGAAAGAAAAAAGAAGAAAGAAAAAAAAATCTGCCTTCTACAGCTGCAAAAAGAAGAAACCCACGATGTTCTCAGAGGAACGATTGATGATGGAACTGCTCCACTCCTTTTTGTTGTCCTGTGACGCTGACTTAACCAGGAAACACGTGAGAGAACTGCTTAGCTGGGGAAAGAAACTTGGAATTTTTTATACTGCTGAAAAGGCACTTTATATTGGCCCATGGAGAACCCTGGGAAAAAGCCTTTTCTCTGCCGTCCTTGACGGAAACTCTAAGGCAGGCACTCTTTTACGGGCATGGACAACAGTCTTCCCACTTCTAAAAGAGGCTGGAGAGGACTTTGAAGTTGATTCTGGGTTTTCGACACAGAGCAGAAGCTCCCCTGCGAGCTCCGTCGCTTCTGACGAGGATCGCTCTTATGCAGGGTTAGAGCCGATGCAGGAGACCCCCACCCCCATGTCGGGGGTTGGGCGCGCCCAGCGGGGTTTTTGGAAGGGCGGGGAAGCTTTTTTCGGTCCGCTCCCCGCGCGGTTTGCCGGGCGGGGAGCTGGGGTGCCGAGGGGGCGGAGCGCTCGGCCTCGGGTCCCACGCCGAGCGCGGGGGATCGCCCGCGCCGCCCCGGGCCGCCGTGCCGCGGCGACCCCCCCGCTGCCCGCCACCGCTGCGGGGTCCGCCCTGCAGCTGCCGCGCGGAGCCGCGCCGCCTCGGGCCCCCTGCGGAGAGCCGGGGGGGCCGCCGTGTGCGCCGCCCCTGGCGCTGCCGGCGCCGCCCCCTGCCGCCGCCTCCCCGGCCCGCCCCGCCCCGCCGCGACCTGCTCCGCGCAGGATTCGGCAGGCGAGCCCGGCGGGGACGGCCCCTCCCTGCCCCGTCCCGCCGCCGCGCCAAATGCTGTGCGCGGGGTCGCCGCCGCCGGCGGTCTGTGCGGTGCCCGCAGCGGAGCCGCCGCCGCCGCCCGCCGCGCCGCGCCCCGCCCCACGCGTCCGGTGCCGGTCCGGCGCCGCGGGGGGAGGGCTGGGCGCAACGCTGCCCGCTGCTGCGGGGCCCCCCACGCTGGACAGCCCCCCCGCGCCGCCGCGCGGCCCCGCCGCATGCCCCCTCCGTTCAGAGGGGACGGGGCCGAGCGCTGACGCCGCAGAGCTGCCGCCGGCTCTGGCCCCGGCCACCGACCCATCGTCTGGCCGGGCAGGAGCTGAAGGCTGTGGCCGATCGGCCACGCCTCCCTGCCCAGCGCGACAATCGCCCCCCCGCTCAGAGAGGAGTCTGAGAGAGTCACTGTCCCCCGCCCGCCCCCCCTACGGGGCCGGGTCGGCTGTGGGAGATGATAACGGGGCAAAAGCGTTGTCTGATGTGCACGCTTTTCCTGTCATGAAATCGGATGAGGCTTTTAGTCCGCAGGTGAACCAGGCTGCTGACCTAAGAGAGCTGCTGCCTGAAGATGCAGCTTTGCCCGAGCCAGTTCAGGGGCCTGTGGACGTGGGTCCACAGCATCATAGCCATGATGACCCATCATGGGCAGTCCCGTTTCCCTTATCAAGGGACGTGGCAGAAGATGATATAAGCTTCACTGAGGCAATTCAATGGATCAGTGCAGAATTTGAGGATCTGATCTTTCCTTTTGTAATAAGAGGTCTTGCAACAATGATGCTTGAACCTCAACAGGTTTTTACCTTTGAAAGAAATTGGAAATTCCTAGCTGGACAAATGGCTGTCAAAAATAGCCACCTGCCTCGAGATGATCCCTTGTTTGGGGTCGGAGTTGACCTACTTATGGGGAGGAGTCAATATGCTTGCCCTGATGTGCAAGCTGGCTTTTCTTTCAGGGTTTTAGGTTCGTGCAGATACATAGGGATATCTGCATTGATAAAAACCAAGTTATCCTTCTCCCCAAAGGAAGACTTCTTAGACATAGCACAGAAGCCAGAGGAAGCTTTTAATGAATTTATATCGCGTCTGATGCAATTTTTAGAGACGAGAGTCGAGGATGTAACTTTGACAATGATAATTTTGGGGCAATTAGCAAGAAGCCATGCTAATTCTGCTTGCCAGAGGCTCCTGGAAACCATTCCGGAGACTTCTAATATCCTGGAGATGGTCCAGACCTGTGCAGTTCTAAACACCTGTGATTCTATGGTGATGACCCCAACGGCTGCTTCACAGCCGGCAGAAAAGAGGCAGAATGATGGACATGAGACACAGGCAGATATTCAGCCTAGTGGAGAACAGGAAAAGGAGGCACAGAAAGTGACTCCCTTGTTTTTCTGCACACAAGGTGTGGGTCCAGACCATACTGCAGAAACTTGTAAAGCAGTGGGTCATGATGAGCCCACGCCAAGCCCGAAAACTCGGAGGCGAAGAAAAAGACGAAGACGTCAGGGGGACGAAACAGTTTCCCAAGCTCTAGAACAAGAGCAAAATTCTCTGGCTGGTGTACAGCCATCATCTCAAGTGTAGGAAGTGTTGATGTTGCCACATAGCTATGGTCAGTTTTCCTTGGACCTTGCAGTGGGTTTCTACGTCCACATCCTATGTTGCATGCATTCTTTGAGAAAAAGTCAATTGCTCAATTTGTGTTTTCTAAGTTCTCTATCCTCAGGTTCTGGGATCTTTGCCATGGAGGTGGCCGCTGAAAGTCTGCTGAGCTGCCTCAGGTGCATTGGACTGATCCTGTTTGATCCTGAAACCTTGTGCACCCTGTGCCACCCTAGTGCCACCCATCACAGAAGCCTCTTCGAGATCTGATTGACATGGACATGGACTGGCATCCTCTCTTTTCCTATATGGCCTCCATAGAGACTTTGGATCCTGTGGAGCTGCTGGACAAGGACTGACTGAAGCAGTGTGATGCTGAGAGCCAGCGGACTGTTAATCATGGACTTAGAGGAATTGTTTGCTATGGCTCAGTTTTATGTATGGTAGCCATTGCGACCTCTGTGGGGAAAGTGCACGTTGTTTGGGGGTTGTGGTTTTGGGACAGAACTTTTGGGGTTCAGAATTTTCAATTGAGTGGTAAAATTTTTCTTGGAATGCTCCTGCCTTTTGCACCGTATATTCCCTTGTATCTTATAAAAATTTAAAAATATGAGGGTGTTGGTTGAATTATGTTAGACTATGCTCGAGATATTTTGAGCAGGTTATTGCAAGGGGTTCAGGGTGAAACCCTGGGTAGCAAAGGCAGAATCAGACCAACATGTAGCCCTCACACCGTCACCTAAATGAAGGTCGGTGAACTTTATACAGGTTTTTTTTTTCTTTCTTTTTTCCTGTCATAGAATTGTTCATTTTTCTTTTTTTTGTTTTCTTTTTTAATATACTTAAAAGGGTGAGATGTTGCCATGAATTTTCCTGGTTTGCTGAGCGTTCATATTAAAGGAGAAACGTGCAGTTTCTCACGCTGGTGAATTGTAAACACAGGACCATGTTTTGTAAATATTGGCAATGTTATGAATACTTTCTCCAAGACAAGGGGAGGTTGAATGACAGCCTCCTGGACCAATGTGACAGGAGAGGTGGCGATACCCTTCTCCAATCCATGGTCACCTTGCCACAGATATATAATGGAAAAATAAACTAAGGGCAGGCTTCTGCCCTGCTGCTGTTGTTGCACCCAGATCTCTGTCCCCAGTCTGTGTTCCTGGTTGGGCCTCCACGGTGATAGGCACAGCTCCCACATCACTATTACCAGCTCCCCAAAACATGCAGGGGTCTGGCTCCTCCACCAAATCTCTGACCCTGAGGCAGAGGCCAAGGGTCCATGACCAAGAGCAGGGCAATCCCCAGCACGGGGCTCACATCAGGGAACAGAAACCTGCCCCTGGCAGCTGACAAAAAATGCAACAGAGCAGGGTTTGGCTCCAATCCCACCTCTCCTCCAGGCTTAGGGGTCTCACTCATTTCACAGGAGACACTCAGCTCCCCCTCACATTTTCCTGAGAACACAGGCACAAAGGGCCACAGCAGGCAGGCTCTCAATTCCTGCTTAAGCGCTTCAAACACCCACTGAAGGCAGGAGAATCTCAGGGTTTAAACTGAGATTAAGGGCTGAAGCATCTTCAGGGATTGATCCTCTCTTTCAAAAGGATCCTTCCATCTTCCTTTATTTTTCCCTTTTCTGGTTCCACTAGCCAGCAGAGACAGAAACAGCTTCTCCCCTGTGTGCAGCAGCCCCACCATTAAAGGTGCTCTGGCTCACTGAGCACCCAGATCACTCCTCCCCTCCAGAGGATTCCCTCTGCCATTCCCTGCCCCATCCCAACAATCGGGGCAATCTCACCTGCAGGGGGACTGTGAAGCATCCCCAGTTTGCTCACAGAGGGGATTCCTCAGGGGACAGTGACATTTCCCTGGCAGCAATGGCCCAGCCACTGCCAGGGCACACAGCACTGACAGCTGGACTCTCACAGGAGAAGGGAGCATTTTCTTTACTCTGTGCTTGCCTTCACACCTTGCTGAAACACTTCTGTACACAAGAAAAACTTCACTATTTTCTCCTCTTCATGCAGCACATCCTAACCCAGCCACACTGCAACTTTTACAGGATACAGAAAGTTTGGTCCTGGTGGGGCTCTGAGCTCCTTCATCCCCTCAAGAAACAAAACCAGAGACTGCTCAGCTGAGGAGCCTAAAAACCCTTCTGCATAAGTTTGGGCTTGTTTCAAAAATCCAGACCCACATGTGTCAAAACACTGGAATAACATGCTGATGATGAGGGGAAGGAACAAAAAACAGAACTGAGAATTACCCAATTCCAACTGCCCCACCAGGAAGCCATCATTAGACACATCCTCCTATGATTTTTATCATGATTTCTTCTTATATGACACATTCCCACTTTAAAATGATTTCTGACCTCAAAAGCAGCCTGCCCTGATTTGTGAGTTCAAGCCAACATCCCCTGACCCGGGCTGTCCCCTGAGGTGTGCAGATTGCTGTCATTTGAAGAGCCAGAATAAATCTCAGGTAACTCAACTCAAGTCTGCCTTACTGACTGATGAGAGCCATGCTCATGGAGTGTTTGCTCAATTATTGTCACTGCCTTATGTCTGCAGTGCCCAATTACACCCTTGGGTAGAGTTTTCTCTTGTGCAAACACAGAATCTGCTCCATCTCCTCTGCAAACAGCAGAGAGGGGATTTTTCTCTGCTGGCTGTGAGCCCTGCTTCTGCCCCTGTGGCAGTGCCAGGCCTCTGGATCATTCCTGCTGTGTGAATTCACTCCTGGTGCCCTGGCAGATGCATTATTCCTGGGATCCAGCACGGGGGAGCTGTGGCAGCCCCACAGAGCTGCTGCTCCTGTGGGCACACACTGAGCCCTGCCCCACTGCAGGGGGAATTTAGGGAGCCCACGGGGAGACCAGGAAGCCTTTTCAGTAAACCTGAGCAATCAGACACCAGAAAAGTCATGGCAATGCACAGACAATGGGGAAAATCATAAAAGGCTCAGGAAAGCATCCATATTCTGTTTACACCACTTGTGAACAGCTCCTCATCCCTCACACCACACCGACCCAGAGGCAGCAAGGCAAGCACAGGGGAAATGTGAATATTGAACTGTTCACTTCAGTCCCAGGGCCAGTCACTGAAACTGCTGTTCTGAGCTGCAGAGAAAACACTGCTGCTCACAGGATGCAGCAAGGGGCTCAGAAACCTCAGGAAAAATCAAGAAGCCCATTGAAAAGGTAAAAAGCCATGGAGAGCTGGCACAGCCAACCTCTCCAAACAAGAAACAAGAATCAACCCCACAGGGAGAGCCTGGAGTGTGCATCACATTTGTGAGAGGTTTAGGAAAGAACAGGGCTGGCACCTTTTGAAAGGAAAGACAGAATTTACAGTAAATGAGAGTTTAGTGAGCCAGGCATGAGTTACCAGGCTGTGCTCAAATCACTCAGCCTCTGAGCAAACACAACACCAGAAAGGAACAAACACAAACCCCAACCATGTCCTGGATAAGCACAGGGCACACAGAACGGAACAAACACAAACCCCAAACATGTCCTGGATCAGCACAGGGCACACAGAACGGAACAAACACAAACCCCAACCATGTCCTGGGTCAGCACAGGGCACACAGAACGGAACAAACACAAACCCCAAACATGTCCTGGATCAGACATGGCACACAGAAAGGAACAAACACGAACCCCAAACAGGTCCTGGATCAGCACAGGGCACACAGAAAGGAACAAACACAAACCTCAAACATGTCCTGGATCAGACATGGCACAGTTCAAGTGCACTCACTGCCTCCTCAGGGCACAGCTCAGCTGGGGCAGTTTGGATGCATTCCCATTGTGTGCTTCTCATGCAAAAAATTAATTACTGCTCTCTGTCAGGCATCGTGAGCCCCACTGCACTAAAATTAGGTTTTGTTTGTTTGCTCCTCTGATGTTTTAATTATTGCAACATGATTACAACAGACTGAACAGCAGCCTCAAGGTGCAGATGTAGCTCCCATCTAAAACACCCTGGTGTATAAATATGTATGAGCACACACACAGCTCTGGACCCTGCTTCTCTCCATAAACAAACAACTCACACAATCAAAGCTCAGAACACTTCTGTGGTACCTTCAGGTCATTAACACCCTCCAAAATTGCTCCTAATCACAACAAAGTGCCTTCCAGGCAATGAACAAACGTCACTCACTCTGACAGGGGCCAAAACGTGGTGGGGCAAACACAGGAAACTTGGGGAGAGATCCCTGCAGTCATTAAATGGAAAAGCACAACACAAACTGTGAGGAACAAGGACTGATCACACTCCACCACTGATCCTCATCCCTACATCCCACTATGCACATGGCACTCAAGCCAGCCTCAGTAGTTAAATATTAATCACAGAATAATTTAAACAGGGAGAGACCTTTTAGATCAGCAGGTCCAACTGCTGTCTCAGACACCCAACACAGAGTGAAATAGGAACCTCCAGCTGGCAAGCTCCTGCCTTCCATCCATGCATGTGCTGATTTAGAAAGTTTGGGGGGGAAAAAAAGTATGATCAGCTATTTAAAGGACTCTAAGCTCTCAATCTTTTCCACTTCAGAAAGAATTTTGGCACCCAAATATGAACAGACCAATTATCAAAATGAGCAGGATAATGAAGTTGCAATTTCTAGGTGGAGAGTGTCAAAAATAAAAGGCAATGCCTCATCTTACTCTGTAAGGAACAGGTTCCATTTCCACAACTTATGACCACTGAAAGATCCTGTCCAAAAATACAATACAGCAATGAATATAAACAGTAATTCCCAGTAATGAAGGGATCCAGCTCTTGCAGTGGAGTCAGACCAGACCCAAAGTTATTTCATTGCCTGTATGACCATTGCTGCTCATGCTGGGTGCCATGGGGGATTTCACAGGCCTGTCCAGCCACAGCCCATGGAACAGGCTCTGGGAAAGCAGCACAGGAACTGCTGCCCCCACAGGAGAGTGGGAGAACACCTGGAGTTCTGCCTGCTGCATGGATGATGAGCCACCCCCACTTACAGGGCAGGATCAGTGCACAGAGAGGATTTCAGCTCAAAGGGACAGGATTTCACACCAAACTCCTCCCAGCAGCAATACCAAAGAACAGGGCCTGAGGCTGCTGCCCTTGGAGCATCCCAAACTCAGCCTGTCCCTGCATCTCCAAACAGCTCAGTGAGGGCACAGCCCTGCTCTGCCCTCCAGGACAGAACAGCTCCTGCTGCAACACAGGGATCTGCCAAGAAATAACAGCACCAGCCCTCATGCCAGCTGTAGGACACTTACTCTAGTGTCACAGCCCTGCTCTGCCCTCCAGGACAGAACAGCTCCTGCTGCAACACAGGGATCTGCCAGGAAATAACAGCACCAGCCCTCATGCCAGCTCTAGGATACTTATCCTTATGGCACAAAGAAATAATTTCAGTATCAGCTCTTCAGCTAACGTTCTTTGCTAAGACTGAAACCAAGAAATTGCACCAATCAACCAAAATCCTTCTTCCCAACATTTTTCTCCAACTAATTCCTTTGAAAAGATAACAGATAGCTCATGTTCCTTGTACCCTTAACCCAGACTGAGGGTACAAGGCCCCTGTCCCACCCCTCCAGATGGATGATTTCAGCCTCCTTTTCCTTTTGAAGGAGAAGGTGTTATCACCTCTAACAGGAACTCACACAAATTCAAATAAAGAAAACAATTTACTGCAAAATCAGTTGGTTTTCCCTCAAGATTGCTCATTTTTTTGTGGTTTCTTATTTCAGCACTTCCCCCTGTCTCAGGTTTTCTAAGCTTCACCAGCTCCTGAGAATTCTACATGCCTACAGATTCCACAAGGGGCAGAGTAAGGCTGGGAAGAGAATAAGGGAGAATTTACCTCGTTTAGGGGTAATATTGAAGGAGGAGCTCTCAAGCCAGTCAGCTCAGATTTAATTAAAATACAGGAGAAACTACCAAGGAATGATTTATATTCTAAGGGGATTATGGCTAACACTAAACTGTTTACAGAATCAATGGGAACCTAGCACAGAACAGATCTAGCCCAGGGGAACACACATTGATTGGATTCCTGTGTCCAAGATGCAGTCCCCTTTCCATGTTCCTCATTAATTCATTTCAACATTTATGTGAATTGCAAAATAGATGTTCCAAGCTGTACTGAGCTCCAGTTATTTATATTGTGTTAAATAAGGAGAAAAAAGATTCTGTTCATCTGAAACTAAAATTCATTTGTCTCCAAACCCTTAATGAGGGAGGATGGTTCAGCTCACCTCCAAATTCATCACCTGCTGCACATTATTGAATATCCAATAATGCCAATGCTAACCAAGAAAGGACTGGCACAATCTGTCAGCTCTCAGACTGAGCTGACAATTTCCTGTGTACCCAAAACACACACCCAGGTACTCCTGACAACCAAAGCAGTGCTCAGCAAAAGCTCCACGTCTCCATAATATTGATGTTCTCTAGCCTTTTATGTGAAATTAGCAGGGCTCCAATTGCTGCAAAGGGCTCTGGTGCACTGCAGCTCCGGGGCTGTCCAGCACCAGCTGCCCACCAGCCACAAGGCAGGTCATGTTCTGCCAAATTTGATATTGTTTGTGCAGAAAAATCATCAGACAAAAGCCATGCACAGGGGCAGGCTCTGGACTGCTCTGCACAGAAAAGAGAAGTGAAAATTATGCCTCCCATGGCTCCACAGACTGGATGCCCCTCAGACTGCCCTGCCCTTGGCACAGCAGCACTGACTGAGCTCACTGCACTGAAAGGGGGAAAGCAAAGGAAGGCACCGAGGGGGAATGGGTTAAAACCCTCCAGAACAGAGCAGAAGGCCTGAGCTCCAAAGGGTAATGCCACCTGTGCCCAAGGAAATGAGGAAATGGTTCATGAGCAGAGCAGTGGCTCTCAAACAGACATTCTGTAATTCCAGTGAAACAAAGGCTTCACTGAGAGGGACAAGATATAAACACAAGGCAAGATACAAACACTGCTAACATCTTCAACAGAAGCAATAAAAAACTAGGTTAATATAATGCAATCAATCAGAAAACACCCATAGCAGGAGGGAAAACTAAGGTTCTAATTTAGAAATGAAAATTAAAATTTACAAGAAAGTGATAAAGACAGACACTGAAATTTTCTAGTGAACGTCCAAAGGCTATTTTGAAATTTATGCCTTGGACATGAAGAACAGATACACCAACTGGAAAAATGTAAAGATGTCTTTTTTTTGGAAAAGCCACTGAACACTAAAACTATTGTAAGAGTCAGCAAATCAACAGGAAATTAACATCAATATAAGGATTTACCTTTGCACATGCTGCACACACATTTGTAGTGATTTCAATTATTTAAATCAAAACCTCACCAATTTTTTATAACTCTTTACCAGTCGCAGAAAAGATACAGGTACACAGAAGCAAATCATTAAAGAAGGGTAGATGGATTAGAAAAAAACATTTTGAGATTTTTTTTAGAGGCAGCTACCTAGATAAATGAAATTGATTTGTCTGTCAAAAATCTTACAGACCAAGAGGAATTCTCTCTCTAAAAATTCAATCTATACATTAATATTATACAGAACGTCTGCCCTCAGCTGTCAAGAACATTCAGAAAATAAAACTGGAAGAAACCCCAACCACTCATTTCTTGCTGCATGAGCAGTTTGATCCCTTTCCTACACTTACTTTGACTGATTTTGTGGCATTGCTGTGCTGTCCCTTACAAAGCACCTGCACCCAGCAAACTTCACAACTCCCTGGCATAACAACCAAGGCTGCTGCTGCCACTGTGATCCCAGTTTGCAGCAGTGACCAGAGCAGCCAGCCCTGCCCAGCTGCACCACTGCACACAGATCTGACACAGCTGGGCCCAGCTTCCCCTTCTTACTGGAATGAGGCAAGTGGAAAAAAGCAGCCTTAATTTTAGATTCCATTCAAATACATCCCCTCACCCAGCTCAATAAATAATATGTTGTTGTTTTGCTTAAATAAATCTATAAATGTGTTCCCATAAAGGAACTGCATTGAAAAAACATCAAGCAACTGAATTCTTATTTGAAAAGAAACTTGATACAAATATGTAAAAGAAATATGTCTGTATATATTAAATTTGTTGTCTAAAATTGTCTAAATATATTAAAATTGTCATATGCCATACACATGCCACAGTGATATCCCTGCTACCTCTGGATAATGTTAAAAGCTCAAGGGCTTCTAATAAATTCAGAACAGGCTGCCCTTAATGCAGACACAGCCTGCACCATCAGCACACAACTCAATTCCAAATTACCTGAACAGAAGCAGTAAGGAGAAATGCTGGCCAAGGATGAAAAACAGGCATGGTGAAAGAGTAAAAAAAGAGCACAGAGCAAACAGAAAAACAAAGCCTGAGGTCAGCAATCAGGTCTTTTCCAATCATTCCTTAACTTCTGGGCTTTGTTTTTCACAAGCACATTAACTTTGGGTACCCAGAACCAAATCAGTAAGTCCCTGACTAAATCTTGCAGGGAAAAACGTATCATTATAAACTGGTATTTGTCATGGGTTTAGAGACTCTTGTACTTTTAGAACCAATTTTGTTTACCTTCTACTGGAAACAAAAATAAACTCACATAAAGGAAAAGACAATAGCTAATATTTACTGGAGCAGCCTCCAGCTATGTTACTGCCAAGGGCGAAACATATTTGCAAATAGAAACAACTTAGATTTTTTTTGTAATAAGCCAAATATTATCTTCCTTTTGATTTTGGCATTTTGCTTGTCAGGGTTTTTTCTACTGAACGATAAAATCCTAATTTCCTTCAGTAGTTTCAAAAGCAAAAATGCATAACAACTGTGGAGACACAATTGAACTTCTCAAACACAAGTGAACTTCTGACCACCACTAGAACAACAATGGTGGTTTTTTTCTTTCCTTTGCTGGCAGATGTTTGATGCAAGCACTTACCTGGCTTAAACCACCAGAATTCCACCAAAAACCATTTCAAATGTTCCCCTTTTTCACTGATGCCAGCAGGAATGTGACAGGATCTCCTCAGGATCCTTCCTCTCCATCCTCTCCTTCCCTCTCCCTCCAGGTTCCTCCTCCATGCTGATCCTCCCCTCACGAGCTCCCCCCTCCCTTTGATCACATTTATCTTTATTGGATCCAGCTGTGGCTCATCAGGGCCAGGCTGCACTGGGTAATTAACACAGCTGTTAATTGTCAGGGGTCAGCTCACTGCAATCCCTTCTCCTGCACTATTATTGACCAAAAGCAGTCACAGCTACCTGCACTGTGCAGTGAATTATTCTCATTAACATCCTTTAGTCTAAGCACCACCATGATAAATCATTTATTTTATATAAATCTATGTGGTTTGCCATCCCTAACCTGTGGAACAAAGTTCTGTCAGGGTTCAATTACACCCACACAGTCCTGTGGACCCAAACCTCTGCCCCAGGCTGGGCTGAGCCTGGACCCAGCTGCCCCCAGAGCCCTCTCTGAGAAGGGTTCAGAGAGCAGGGGGCCCTTCCTGCCCCTCCTGGCTCCATGGGAGGCTTCTCTGAGAAACCTGGGCTGGAGCTCCCACCCTGCACACAGCAAAGGTCATTACAGAGACAAAGATCATTACACTGCCCCTGAAGGAACATGCAATGGCCTTTTCTTCTGCTTTTACAGTCAGCTTTTAAACCAGATTCTGCTGTGACTTGTAGCCAACAACATGGCACTGGGTTTTCATTAACTCCTCTATCAAATTATATCCTGCACAATTCAGAAGAAGGCAGCCCTAACATGCAAGAACATTTGTTCATTTGGGGACAAAAGATCCCAAATCTCTTCACGTGAACAAAAACCTTAACAGCCTCAGAGCAGGATTTTCACTGCCATCCTGAAGGGGTGAGGATGTTTTTTGCCCTTAAAAGCACTGATTATAATTTGCCTAAATGTGAGTTACCAACACAAGAACTGACAGCTGCAAGCCTGAATTCCTTGGGAGCCATAATTATTTATGATACTTGATTACAACGAGACCAAAACATATGGTTACCTTAGTAGAAATTAGAATTTATTTTCATATAAATCTCGGCATGACATCACACCAAAAGAACTAAAGTTACTCCAGGGGATGGCAAGTAATTCCACTTTCCAGGTTTTTGTAGCTGGAATATGATTTTAAACTAATTAACTTGTAAACATAAAAGCAGCTTTGGTAACACAAGTCATCTATCCAGAGCCATACAGGCACAAACATCACCTTCCAACAAACTCCTGAATCTTCTTACCCTAAAAATTTTAGTATTTTGCTCAAAATCTGTCTGGGAACAATATAATCTCTGCCTTGGATTTACCACATCAAATGAACTTGAGAGGGAAAGGGTTTGTTGTGGTTTTAATTCAGCCTCCTCCAGTAGCAGCTCACAGCACAAGGAATCTGCAGCCTCATTTATTAAAGTCCATACACCCACAAGGGCAGGACACCAGCTGACAAGTGCCTGCCTTTGGATCATGTTATTAAAGATGGATTTGAGTTCATGTGATGGTTAAGGGTATAATTTTAAATAGAAAGTCTCTGTGGAAACAGTAGGCAGGACCAATGTATTACTTGTATTATAGAATTGACTTTCACTGATAAATAGGATTACCTACATAGTAGAAGTTCAAATTTGACACTGTTAGGTGAAATCCTAAACTGTAGGTTAACAAGTGTCTTTCAAAGAAAATACCAACTTCTAAAAAAGCAGCCTGGCATCAAGTTATGTGTTTATAAAAGGTGGGCAGAGGGGTGTTTGGGGCTACCAATTCACACACAGAGCTCCACAGTGTCCCTGTGCCCTGTGCTGAACAGGCAGAGCTGCAGGGTGCACACACTCTGCTCTCCTGCAGTGGGACACAGCTCCACAGTGTCCCTGTGCCCTGTGCTGAACAGGCAGAGCTGCAGGGTGCACACTCTGCTCTCCTGCAGTGGGACACAGCTCCACAGTGTCCCTGTGCCCTGTGCTGAGCAGGCAGAGCTGCAGGGTGCACACTCTGCTCTCCTGCAGGGTTTGGGGCCCTGCTCTTGCCCAGCTCACTCGTGTCACTCCCAGGATTTTCCTGTGCACAGTGACAAAGGGACACTGGTTCAAAGGGACACTCAGGGCTGTGCCTAAGGGTGCACAGCTCCAGGTGAACCTCAGACCTCACCATCAATAGAAATGTTTCTACACCTCTCCCTTCAAAGACCAATGCTGCAATTATGTCTTACACATGCAAGACAAGCAGCCAAATGTCAGAAAAACAGAAGAAAGCCCAACTTTTCTGGTTTTAAGCAGAATACATTGCTTTTATATGACACAGAGAATCTCCACTTGTCTCCTTCATTCATCACAAGCTTCATTTACTTGTTTGCTTTCAGACACTGCCTTCCCTGAATACATTTGTTATTTCAAAAATGGAATGCACACAGTGAATGGTTATCTTGTATGCACATCTTGACATAAGAAGCTCCTCAGTACTTGAAAAGTATCTGCTGAGAATGAATAGTGAAAGCCTCTCAGCCTTTTATTATTTATTTCACAAATCTGTTGATGCCAATTCTCTGATCAAAGTTAGAATCTTTTTAATTCTTTTTTTCCACTGTACCGCTAATGTGAATATGCAAAGTTAAAAAAAGAGACAAATACTTATCAAAAGGCAGAGCAGACTCAAACACAGCACTTCAGAGATCTTACAAAATTCAAATGATGCTGAACTCCAACAAGATAAAAGTGTCTAAGTAAGAGCCAGCAGAAGTAACAGTAAAATTACAGGTAAGGTAAAACAATACCAGAGATCACAACTCACAGGCACAAGCACTTCAGGTACACTGGAAGAGATGAGAAACCTGCAAAGCTCCAAGTCAGTGACCTGGAGCACTCTAAACTGAGGTGCCACTCACCAGCACATCTCAGGAGTTGGAAATTATTTCTTCTTCCACCTCCAAGCAAGCAGTGATCCCACATGCCTGAAGTTTAAAGGCTCAGCAAAGACAAATCCAGAACTGCTGCTGAGCCTGAGCCCTTCCTTGCTCCCACAGGTGTTCTGTATATTCAGGATGTGCTGC
Organism: Prinia subflava; assembly: GCF_021018805.1. Taxonomy (NCBI): domain Eukaryota; kingdom Metazoa; phylum Chordata; class Aves; order Passeriformes; family Cisticolidae; genus Prinia; species Prinia subflava. Next base: position 2,718,402 of record NC_086251.1, on the reverse strand, counting down.
TCAGGTGTTTTGAGTGTTTCATTCTTACACAGAGAAATTCAGAACAGTGACAGAGAAAATCCCCCCTACCCTGCACCAACCTCCATCTGAACTGCACCTTCAGGCAGGGCCCTTGTCCTCATTGGTTTCCATCCCTGCTCCCCTGTGCACTGAGACTCTGCACTGCTCTGAAATGATTCCATTTAGCAGATTAAACACGTGCAGGAGAGGAACGAGGCTGGAGAGGCAGAGATTGAGCAGAAAGCTGCTCTGAGGAGGGGAAGGCAGCTCCTCCCAGGCTGGCAGGAGTCACCTCTTGGCTGATCCATCTCAAGGCTGCAGCTCCCCGTGCTCAAGGGCCTCTCTGCTGTGTCACCTCCAGAGAACTGCCTTCCTTCCAGCACACAGATCATTTCAGAAATGCACAAAGCAACCCTCTCCTCTACCCCACGGGCTCAGGCAGCAAAAGCAGCTCTTGGTTCTGCTGCCTGATGCTTCACCCACACACACAAACCAGGGACTTAACTTGCCCTTCCAGAAGTTAATCGTTGCAATTCCTGCTAATGTCTTCTTAAAAGCTCTTTTTTCCACCATCACTACCACTAATGTGCTGCCAACATCTCCAAAATTGCTTGGGTCAAGGTGTTCAAAGTTCTTCCACAGGAAAAAAAAGGACAGTTTGTGTCTAGGTAAATAGAAATACTAAGCACTGTCATCATTTAAAACAGCAAAAAAGACCCCAGCTAATACTGGAGTGTGTCTCAGAGCTAATAAACAGCCTGTCTGCTGATGTCCAAGAGGTCCTTGTAGTACCTATAACGCAGTTGTTCAGTTTTTGGTTCAGCTTTCTGTACAAAAAGTTTCTCTCTCTACACCATGTATCTGCTGCCTACCTTTAAGAACACACCTGGGAACTTTTTCCAGCCACTGAAAGTGAATATAAAGGAGCATTCAAATTATTGTTTGTAGAGCAATGACTGAACACGCTAAGATTTAAAGCTGCTCTTCACTCAACTCATAAACTGCTATTTCAAGACCTCCTGTTCACTTGCATGCACTCTAAAGCCCTTTTACAAATGCAGGATCATTTAAGCACAATCCACGCGTGTCTTTTTTTATTCTTTCATCCTTACTCCTCAGTATTTCAATTCTTCTGCTCTATTTTGACAGCTTGTAAAAAAACACCATCCCCCTCCATCACCAGTCCTATTGCAAAAACAATCTGGGGAAATATGTTTTACAGAGCAGCTCAAAAACTCCCTGTGATGGCCCAAAGATTAAACACTGCAGCCTGACATACAAGGGTGTTAAAAAACCCCAACCCACACTGCAAAGGCAGGAAGGAATGTGGGATATATTGAATCACCAATTCATTTTCAAGAAGCACCTCACAGCTGGGAATGACAAGCTCTGGCAAACACTGAGAAACAGAAAGGAGAGCAGTGCCCCACTGCCCTCATTCCTGTGATGGCCTCACACATGAACAGAACTCCTCAGGCACAGCCTGCTCACAAATGGTCTCTGCTGTGCCACAGAAAACCATTCCAGCCCAGCCCCATCCCACAGGAGCACTGCAGGAAAGAGTGCAGGCATCACTTGGATATCCCAGCCCCAGTGCTCCTCCACGCTCACTGTCCTTACACAATCCCCAGCTCCTGAATTAATGCAGCCTGGAAAGGCTCTGCTCCCCAGAAAACTCTTTAGAAGGGAGGTGCTGCTGCCTGACAAAGAGTGTTTGAGATCTTGTCACTGCAGCGTGACCACGGTGTGCACAGACAGCTGCCAGAGTGAAACATGCCCTGGACAGGGTGGGCAGCACCCCTGGAACCTTCAATCCCCATTTCCAGACACAGAGAGGGGCCCTGGGACACTCCCCACCATGGAGCCCAGCCCTGCAGTGACACCCACTCCAAAGCCACCATTTCTTTCATGTCCTGTGTGTGCCTGAGCTGCTCAGGGGCTCTGATCCTCTGTTTACCTTCACAGCCTGCAGGGTCCCCTGGCACAGAGAGGAAGCCGCTCCTGCACTCACAGGTGGCTTTGGTGTCCCCGTTCCTGCACTCGGAATTGTCACCACACCTGTGACCCTCTGCACAGAAGTCATGGCCTGAAACACAAGGAACAGCAACAGGGTTTAAAACGTGTTGAGTTCAGACATTCAGGAATTTGCAGTGACTGTATCACTCACAAACTTTGGCACCTTCCATTCCAAATTCTCTCTGCAAACCCAGCTGGTGCACACAGGCTTTTTGGGTTTCTCCATCAGGTCACTCTCAGAAAAACCATTTTCTTTGAAAAGGTGTTTGTATGACTAGCTTTATTCAGGAGAAATGACAACTCCAGAGCAGGGAGCAATGACAAGTCACGAATGTTCTACTAAACCCGTGTAGCATTAAGTCTGATTGTCAGCAAGTGCAAGGCAAACTTACATAAAAACCACAATCAAGTGTAACACATAATAAAAACCCCTCAAAATCCTCTTATTCTGCATAGCCTCGTGTGTAGACCAAAATGGGACATTGCACAGAATTATACCAGTAGTCACAGCAACCTCATGCTCTGCCTTGTAATTCTGCCATCAAAAAGCAGCCCCATTGTTTCTACAGTTTATAATTATTCCATGCATCATGTTTTATCAAGGAGAATTTTTATTAATCTTTTTCCTTCACACAAATTCTCAGCAGTTGCTCTGGGAACAGTTTCTTTTATTCCACACAGTCATTGCTAGAAACAGGATGAACCTTCCCACCTCCTTCTGGAAAGGCACAAGTGGCTGAAGTTCTTTCTGTCTGATTTTCAATATTTCTCAGAGACATGTCAACATCTTTCTCTGCTTAAGTCTAACATGAAAGTAATTTTAACTTCATCTCTAAAGGCACTCCACTGCAAGTTAAGAAATAACTTACAGCATTGGACAACAGGGTTTTTTCCTCCATCCACTGATATATATTTTACGCGTTTTCTCTCTTAATATCCAAGAGGCAATTTCTATTTGCCTGAGATATATAAGGAGTCATTGTGGTAATTCCTATTCTGTCTCCACTTTCTGTCCTGGAAGGAGGAAAAGCACAAACCCAGACACAGCATCACCCACTGGTGTTCCAACTTGCTCTCATCTGAACACCAGAACAGTTTCTGCAGCCCCACCTGGTCAGAAAGGAGCAAACTGAAAGTTCCAGTTCCTGGATCACAAACTTCCTAACACCCTCTAAAAACAGCTGAGAAAAGCACAACCCAGACCTTAATAGCCTTTTAATACAAATTTTTAGGAGATACTGGTTCCTTTGTCCCCCAGCTTTTCCTTTTCTCCCTCCTCCTGCCTAATTCAGAGCAATTACACCTTTATGTCTGGTACATCTTCTAACCAAAGGAGTATCCCAGACTCGTTTTAGAACCATGCTTACAGAGCTAATTAATATCTCATTAAAAAGGAGTTGTTCCTTTCAGTGTATCCCCCTTGAGCCAAGAACTCCCACTGCTCCCAGGCTGGCTTACCTCTACAAACCCTGCAGCACTGGTTCTCTGGAAGAACCTGATCTTCTTCTGAGCAGTTCAGCGGGGGACAGGTCTCTGTTACTTTTACTAGAACTCCATTCTGAAAACAAACAACATTTAAAACAAAATTACATAGGTGAAAAGGCACTCAGTGGCAAGGCTCACATACTTGTGCATCCACAGCACCAGCAATCTCCAGTAACAACACTGGTAAACGAGCAAGAAGCAAGGTAAATTCATTTGTTCCACAACAACATCAAATCTAGAGCAATCTACTGTGCATTTCTCTGCCCAGCATAAAAAATAAATTAATAAAAAAAGGATTAAAAGACAAGGCACCTCAGCTTAAAATTCCATTCCAGTTTTAGCAAATATGTAGTCTCCAAGTAGTCTCAATACTCTTTCCGAGTATTTGAAGGAATTAAAGAATTCCATTCCAGGTTAAAGACAGTCCTCCTGCTTTCTGCAATCTGAGCTTTATTCCCCTTATTTGACAGTCCACACACTTCAGTGCTGAGTTATCCAACTCCAATACACACACAAGACCAGCACTCCCAAGGGTTGTTCTGCCATGTCCAATTGTCCTTCAGGATCACTGATCACCTCATTTCCAAAGTTAGGTCCTTCAGAGAAGAGAGCTCATCTGGAGGTATCCCTACAGAAACTGCAGGGCAAAATCAAGCTCAAGATGTTTCTGTGATTCTGGTTTCTGGATTTAGAGTAAGACTCTGATAGAAGGTCTGGATGCTGGCAGGAACTTCTCATAATCACAGACACAGAGCCTCACAGACACAAATGGGGAGATTTGTGCACCAAACTTGACTCCATCCAGCAGATCAGCTGTGATCAAAGTGTTGACTGACAATAAATCTGGCCAGAAAAATGGCAAGAAATTGCCTGAAAGTCAAATGAGTGTCAGGATGAGTCAAAAAGCTCAAGACAAATTTATTTCAAGCTCACTGCTGCTTTAGTGACTCACAAGGAGATTAAAGAACACAAATTGAGAACTCCAATAATTTAACGACATTAAGATTTTATTTCCCTAAGTTCCCAACTTTCTGCAGAATTTGCATCTTAAATTTGCAAATTAAACTTATTTGTAATTAAGTTTTAAAACAATTAAAGCATTTCCATGTTGAGCATTCTTTGGGTTAAAATCAATTTGTTACAAACTAGTACAGATCCAATTATAAGAAGTATCATCATCAGATTTCATCCACTGAGATAAGCAAGCAGAGTTCACACTTCAGAATTATTGCTTCAGGCAGCCTTCGAAAAATTACTCCTTTTTATATTCAATTCACATATGCAGCAGTCATAGAATGTGAACACAAACAGGTGTCAAAAAGACTTTTTTTTCTGGAATAAATAGATCAAGCTTCAATTGTGACATACAATCTACAAAGAATGAGATCTGGAATCAAAAACTCACAACAAGATAATTAAATTGCTTGTAATTACCAAGCTAAGTACATTAAAAAAGGATTGGATGTAAGCCTAATCAGTGACATGCAGGGACAATCCGAACAACAAACAGCTCACCTCACATGGTTGGCTCTGAAAATGAACAGTGAGATTTCAGATGAGGCTGTTCTGGTGGGGTTCCTTTTCCTGACATTTATCTGTGCCTGAATTTATCTGTGCCCCGGCTCCAGACAAGGCAGGGCTGATCTCTGCAGGACCAGGGGCCACGGCCAGGACAGGAGGTTGTTCTGCACCCCCTCCCTCTGAGGTGGGGCCGGTGGGTGCAGAGGGAGCAGAGTTGTTGCTGTTCCCGTGAATCCAGCCCCTCTTCCCTGGACCCTTGGCCATCAGTGCTGTTGCTGTTCATTTTCCCATGTCCCTGCTGATTCCAGTGACCTGCTCTGATCTCAGCAGTGCCCTTCACCTTTTGTGCCCCCAGTTCTCCTCTCCATCCCCCCCAAGGCAGTGAGGGACGTGGTTTCAGAGAGATCCCCACGGCCCGGACCGGGCCCTGCTCGGCCACAACGGGGACCGGCCCCGCCTCGGCCACAACGGGGACCGGCCCTGCTCAGTCTCTCAGGACACAGCTTCACACAGAGCCTCAGTGGTCACTCTTACAGAAGGACATCGTTCCTTATCCTCACTAAACACTTTTTAGTGACCCTCCCTGAGAGCTGTGGGCCCCGTCCCTCCTGTGTGGCCCCGGGCCTGCCTGCTCCCAGCATTCGTGCAGAGACATTTATTTTTGTGCCCTTGGCTGTCAAGCTGGCCCTCTGCTTATGAACAGCACCACGTCACTCACAGGCAGCTGATCAACTGCAAATCCCCACTCCAACAGGAGTCACAAAAACCCTTTCACTGACATTCCATGGCCCACATCACCACATGGTGAAACCCAAAAGAAAAACCCCTAAACAAACCAACAAACAAAAAAATCAAAGGCTTACTGAACACAGAGAGGTGCAGTTAGAGAGAGCTGCACGCTCAGCTCCGAGTGCACCAAGGCCCAGAGCGCTGCCATCTCCTGCAGGGCTCCCGGCCACCAACGCTCCCTGCACGGACCTGACACAGCCCAGCAGTGACAGCAGCAGAGCAATTCTGCACAATGAGCTGTCCCCACACCATCTGCAGCCAGGTATTGTCCCTGCAGGGACCTGACACAGCCCAGCAGTGACAGCAGCAGAGCAATTCTGCACAACGAGCTGTCCCCACACCATCTGCAGCCAGGTATTGTCCATTCCTCAGTGCCCATGGAATTGCTGCTCTGCACGCTCAGCTCCGAGCACACCAGAGCGCTGCCATCTCCTCCAGGGCTCACGGCCACCAGCGCTCCCTGCAGGGACCTGACACAGCCTCCCCTCCCCTGCGCTCCCAACACTGCCTGCCGCAGCCCCAGTGCCAGGAATCTGCCAAGAGAGCTCGGTCCAACACTCGGGAACTCACCTCAGGTATCAGAAGAGCTGCACACAGTTTGAACAGCACTGGGGGAAATACAGAGTAACTCACACAGCACAGCAAGAAGGCTGCTCTGAGTTTCAGCAATTTGGCTGAGATAAGTCATTGGCTCAAGAGGCTGTTACTGTTTTCTAAAGCTCATGAAAGCAGAGACAAGCGAAAACACTCCTCCAAATCATTTTGCCTGTATTTTTCTTACCCTGCAAGGGTCACATTCCTGCCTTGTTTTCGTATTTGTGGCTCTCAGTGACATCAAGGTCACCTTTCTCAAGACAACAGATGTCACATTTGCATGAAGGAAGCCTAAAGAAATGCACTCACTTCTTACTGTCACTCCTAAACACCACAGATACATTTAAAATCAGGAAAGGTTTACACAGCTCAAACTTACTCGACATTCCCTGCAGCTCTTGGTGAGCACTCGCTGACCTTCTGCCAGCACCTTGCCTCCAAAGATACACTTGGCTGGAATTGGAGAGAAAAGGGAGGGAGGTTAAAAATTGATTAAATCAGCATTTTTAAGCAGCAAATAAATGCAAGGTACAGCACAGAAGTAAAACCAGTACTCACATACACTGGAAAAATAGCAATACATTAAAAATATGATGCATTTTGCTTTCATCAGGAGTCAGTACCTCATAATTACAAATGAAGTAACAAACAAACCCATTTTAAAAGAAAGTAGCCTCTTTATCCAAACTAAAGAGAGGGAATAGGAGCATGAACATGTCCTGGACTAAATAACCTATCATTCAACAGAAAATATTTTCACTGCTGACACTGTGTAGAGCAGCTGCAGTGCTGCTGTTGCTAGAGGTCCTCATGACTCTCTTCAAGAAGTGGAGACATTTATTAGCCTCCAGTTCATCATGAGATTAATGTAAGCACACATTTCAATTAAGCCTTCACATTTTTCTGTGGGCACAAAGGTGAACTCTTCAGCTTGCTGGAGGACTGCACAAACAGATCAGGTGCAGTGAATGACTGCACTGAACCAACAAACTGCAAAAATCTGTTCCAGGAAAACATTCTTCAGGCACACACAAAATGCAGATTTCCCCAGCAAACTGAGAACTCCTATTGCAAACCTCTTGTCTGGAGTTCTGATCCTCCTGCCAAGGACACGTGGCCCCACAAATGAACCCAGGACTGGAACACGGGATCGCTCCTCGCTCCCTTCACGGCAAAGTCACCCAGCGGAGGCTGCTGCCACCACCAAGGAGGCCATGAGCACCAGGGCACAGCAGCCACCAGCCTGGTGAGTATGGCCAGAATTAACACAACCCCCGTGCAACTGCCTGGCTGAACTGCAATTCCAGAGAGGGACAGGGAATCCAGCCCTTAAAGAGAACAGCCGGGCTGTCACCGTCTCACACAAATCCAGAATCCACTATAAAAGCGGCCTCCATCACCAACCACATCAATGCCAAACACTGATAAAATAACTTCCTGCTGGGACATTGCAGCTCTTTCTGTACAAACTCTGACTGTGACCCTGAAAGGAAAGCTCCAAGCTGTGAATCCCACGTTGCCACTGCACAGTGCTGTAAAGTTCTGCAGAGCCAAGCCACATGCACAGTGCAGGAGTTCAGAGCAGTCTGTTCCCAAAGACACTCTTTATTATCTAGGACTGCTTTACCCAAATTTCCCTCCTGAGAGCCCAGGAAAGGGAAGCACTCACAGGTGCAAGCGTGTCCCCCTGACAGGCCATGCCCAGAGCTCCACAGCAGCCACTGGCACAGCCAGACTGATTCCCAAATTTTAAGCTAAAGAGACTGCTAGATCAATCTTCGTGAACCTTCAGACATACATTTGCTTCTAATGACTCTTTGGGAAAATGCTCATTTCTTAAAAAAAAAACCCAAGAATGATTGTAACTCCATTTTCATCATCACTAAAAAATTTAAAACCAGGCTTCTTCCTTCTGGTATCCTAGTTTTCCTTGTTTTTCAAAAGCTGCCCCAGTTTTTATGCCCGACTTGTTGTGATCTCACTTCTGAAGAAAGCTTCACATGAGGAACCTTTGTTTAAACTAGGAATCCCAGTAACTATTTTTAGCAAAATTTGAACTAGGAACATTTCCTTTTTCTTTCTCTCTTCTCCTGACACAGCTGCTTTTAGCAAAAGAATGGACACACTGGGAAGCAAGTTAATGCATGATTCAGAAAAACCAGATTTAAAACAAAATTACAGTCTTTTACCAAATATTATTGGAAATGCTAACACAAGGTGGCAGGGATCAAAACTGAACTGCCTAAAGCCCTTAACACATCAGACATGAGAGCTTTGTTCATTAACCCTTAGATAAGAGGGGAAAGTGCTCAATAACCCAGCCATTCAATAATCCCTAGGGACAGCAAATTACAGCTGATGGTTCTATCAGAGCTCAATAGAAAAAGCACAGAGAAAAGAACACCTGCAGGGCAGCTCTTTGGAAATCCTCTGCAATCACCACTCTCCACCCAGAGGTGACTGACTGTGGGCCCAGCACATCATTTTGTCAAGGAGCTGGCATTTCCAATCAATTCCAATCCACTGCCACACGTCCCTTCCCACTGACTGACAGGCTGGGCTCTTGTCAGAGCAGTGAGTCAGGTTTGTGCCAATCACTGACAGAAGGCAAGTTGGATTGTTCATCTTCCCATTACAGATCACAGGAGCACTTCACTCGTGAGGGTACACACTGAATCTGCAATGTTGGGCCTTGCCATTTCTTTGTGTCACATTTGGACTCTTGTGAAAACACCCAGCTTCATGAAACAACTTCCCAGACTTACCAAGTTACAAATTAAAAACATTTTGAGGCAAAAAAAAATACAAGCCAGGTGATCACTTTACCACCCAAGCACTCTGCTCATGAACATCTTTCAGTATGCAGAATATTCATGCTGACATACAGCCCAGAGAAATGAGACTACATGAGAAACAAGAGCAAGTGCAAGATCACAGCTAAAGGATATTTGTGCACAGAACTAATGAATTCAGTGCCTGAAGAAGGGTGACAGAATGCTAATAGAGTGTTATTATTTTCCTAATAAATCCTAAAGTAATTCAACATCCCTGTCCTAATAGATTACTGAAAAGCTCATGCATGGTGTTCACTCATCTTCCAGACGAGATCAGGGGAAGGGGAATTTGTGCTTCTTAAGGCACGACTGGCATTAGTACACAGCTAAAATTTCCATACATAAATTGTCTTTGTTCCTTACACTACATTAAAGTAACAAATATTGAATATTCCTTCCATGAACTTGACTTAACAGCTTTCATTCCCAGAGAAAGGAACTGAAAGCTGATGATAACACCAATCACAAAACTTACTGAGCTTTTCTTTCTTCTCATGAATTTATTTTGAAATTAATTACAGCAAAGTATGGCTCCATGCAGTGATATTAAGACAGGGTCTGATATTCTGTCAGGTTTATTTTAAAGAACAGCCTTTTAACTTGAAATAAAAGACAACAGCTTGGTTAGCTACTCATCACAAAAGCAAGTTCAGACCATAGACTTGACACTCCTCAACATCAAGAGGAGATAGAAACTGGAGCCAGGTCAGTCTTCCCAGCCCCAACAGGATCAATGATTTCACACTAACAATGGTACAAACGGTCCCTCAGCAATCTGCAGTGCCTGTCCATCTCTCAGCAGTGATTTATCCCCTCCCCAGCCCCAAAGGATCAATGATTTCACACTAACAATGGTATCTCAGCACTCTGCAGTGCTGTCCATCTCCCAGCAGTGATTTCTCCCCTTTCCCAGCCCCAAAGGATCAATGATTTCACACTAACAATGGTATCTCAGCACTCTGCAGTGCTGTCCATCTCCCAGCAGTGATTTCTCCCCTTTCCCAGCTCCAAAGGATCAATGATTTCACACTAACAATGGTACCTCGGCAATCTGTCCATCTCCCAGCAGTGATTTATCCCCTCCCCAGCCCCAGAAGGATCAATGATTTCACACTAACAGTGACACAAACAGGTCCCTCAGCAATCTGTCCATCTCCCAGCAGTGATTTATCCCCTCCCCAGCCCCAAAGGATCAATGATTTCACACTAACAGTGACACAAACAGGTCCCTCAGCAATGTGTCCATCTCCCAGCAGTTTTTATTCCCTCCTGTCATGGTTGGGAGGGGAGGTGAATTTTTCCAGGGAGATGTGGGCAGTCCAATCAGTGATCAGCTTTTCTGCTAGCACCTGGATTGGTCACTCGGAGGTTTGGACACGCCTCTGAGGACACAAAGAGTTAAAAGCAGGAGTCTGGGGGGTTCGGCCTTTTTTTAGATCCCGGTTTCAGCAGAGAGAGGTCTCTAGCCTCCTTCCCCTGCCCTGCCACCAGGCTGGGTGGGGGAGGGGAAACACGTGGTCGGCTCAGGTAAGCCGGAGCCCTCCGGTGGGGGGGGGGGAGAAGAGAAGGGACAGGACTGGAACTGAGCTGCCCCATCTAGGATGGAGGGGTAGAAAACTGTGGAAGTGCCTTCTGTGTGTGCTCACCCCCCACCTCCTCCCTAAACTCCGGGAGAAGGTGCCCAGCCACGTGGGGGTTTGCGGAGCCTAAGAGTGCTTCCGCCTGCAGCACCCTGCTGAGAAGAAACTGTTAACCCTTGCTTGGTAGAAAGAAACTTTTCTTAGACATTGATTCTCATGACTGGTAGTTTTCGGAGAGAGGGAAGCGGCCTGGGACCGAGATGATAAAGCATGATTGGAAGGAACTCGATGGAAGAATGAGAGGAGTAGCCTTTTGAGCCGGACTTCTCTTGTATAATGTCAGCCATAGACTGAACTTAAGTCTCTTTTGAACATAAACTGCATTTTGGGTGGATACAGCTGCCCCTGCTTTTGCTACAGTGACTGGCACTTTGAAGAGTGGAGCAAGCAGAGAAAAGAAGGGGAGGGTGAGGTGGTGCCCTCTGCCCTCAGGGCAGACCTGCTCCTAGAACCCTGGCCCCTGGGTAAAAAGGGGAGAGCTTGGCATGCAAGTATCCTTAAAAGAGCCCTGTATGCAGTTTTCAGCCTGTGAACAGCGGTGAGAGCGCTAGACATAAGAAAAAGAGAGTGTCACCCTGGCAGACCTCTCTAGGCGGTGCCACGGGTGACATGGGAACACATAAGGGGTAGACCCGTGTTTTCTGAAGAACAGTTTGTGGTGCGAGACAGACTCGTCTCTCCCTTGCTGAATTGAAGATTAGTTTGTTTTTGAGTGGTGATTGTTTGATCTAAAACCAAAGGGTTGATCTGTGAAGAGTGATGGGTGGGGAGGTAGAAACTGGGAGAAGAAATGTTCTAAGAAGTTTTTATTTCTGTCTCTGTGTGTGTTTAAGAGTATTTCTGTCCCTGTTCTTATGTAATTAATAAAGTTTTGGTGGGTTTTTTTGTTTTCAAGATTTAAGCCTGCTCTGCTCTGTTCCTGATCACATCCCACAAGAGTTGTTAGAGAAAAAACATATATTCATGGGTGCACTAACATCTGGCCAGTGCTAACCCATGACACCTCCCCAGCCCCAAAGGATCAATGATTTCACACAAACAGGTCCCTCAGCAATCTGTCCATCTCCCAGCAGTTTTTATCCCCTCCCCAGCCCCAAAGGATCAATGATTTCACACTAACAGTGACACAAACAGGTCCCTCAGCAATCTGTCCATCTCCCAGCAGTTTTTATCCCCTTCCCAGCCCCGTCCCACTGGCCCAGCAGCTCTGGACCCTTCCCCAAGGTGCCTGCTGGCAGCACAGGCTGGGTGTGCTGTACTCACCCCGGCACTCCTGGCAGCAGCGGCTCCCCACGGGCACGGGGAGGGCGTCGGGGGGACACTCCAGAGGGGGACAGGACACCCTGCGGCACTCCACGGCTCCTGCCTGGGCACAGGGGACAGGACAGGGCTCAGCCACGGCTGCAGCGCGGGCAGCAGAGCGCTGGGGCTGCCCAGGGCATGGAAACACCTCTGGGCACAGCCCCGGCCTGCAGGGACAGCCTGAGCCCGCCAGGGACACAGCGAGCCAGAGCCAGCCCCGGAGAGCTGCCCCAGGGTTGGGGACACAGCACTGGGGTTACCCCATCCCAGAGCAGAACAGCAGCTGGAAACACAACTCAGGAACGTAAATCCACTGTCTGTACCTGCTCCAGTCATCCTTGGGCTTTTAACAACCTGCCTTCTGCTTTCCTGAGCAAACAGAGGCTCTCGGCAGATATTTATCAAATCATTTCAACGACACAACTTTTACATACTCATTCTCTTTCTGTCCCCTGTATTTTTCAGTCTGATAAATGCTGAAAATTAATCTGCAAGTTGTTACCATGCAAGAGGCAACCGAGCACCTATGAATGCTATGAAGATAATGCCTCCTTTCTGAAAAAGCCACGGCAGTAAAAACAATTCCAGACCCAACACAGACACTGCCACCCCGCCACCCCAAAACCACAAAGTCCTCACAGCTATAATGAGAACAAATAAGAAAGCGTTGTCAAGGGAAAGCAGGTTTTATGTCTGAAGCTTACAAATAGGCAACATCAAAGTTTCATTTATTTCACCATTTCCCTCTCTAGTGTCCATGCTGCCACTAGATGCATACTAAACCCATAGTGATTCTAGAGTGAACATTATGTATTCAAAGGCCATTCCCACTTTTTCATTAGATCCTATCCATTAAACTCTTCAGAAATTCTTACTTTGCATGTGCAGTTCCTGCAGTGATCATCTTCAACCCAGGAGTCTTTGTCTCTGTAGATGAGTCCATTTACTTGACAAGTCTTCTCACAATGACAGTCTTCCAATTGACTCAGTCTTCTTTCTGCATAATTTAACTAGAAATGAAAGTAACTCGATGAGATTGCTGCAATTCAAACACATGATTTAAAAAACAGAAACCAGCAGACGTATTTTTAGCCAAACCAACTTGGACTATGACCTTGGGAACCCTGAACCAGGAGATCAGCAGGTGCAGACCAACCCTGCTCCTCAGATGCTGCTGGAGTTATTACAGGGCCACCCCACACCACGACCAAGGGAGAAACCACGCTCCTGGAATAAACCTGGGGCTCGTGGCTGCCTCTGAACACCCCTTGCTGTTACACTAGAAATACAAGCTTGATATTTAGCAGGGGGGAAAAAAAGAAAAAAACCAATCAACCAACCCCACCAGAAACCACCAGGAAAAAAAAAAAAAAAGAAAACAACCAAAAACAAACAAACAAAAAAAAAACACCCCACCCAAACCACCAAAATTTACATGGACAGTTTTGTGATCCATGGAAGTATTCCTGGCTGTGTAAACCCGTGATGTAAATAAACCAGACTGCCTGGTCCATAAATGAACTCAAGTGCTTGATTTTCCTTGATTTTAATCCAAGTCAAGCTTGAACCTTTTTGGCTTCCAGCAAGGAAAGGCTCAGTAGAAATTTCTGTGCTGGAGTCTCCACGTAACAAACACATCTGAATACAAAGCACACCCCAGGGGAGGCTCATCATTTTCCAAAAGAAGCTCTATTCCACTCAGAGAAGGGCAGGAGATGCCCAGACTGATTTCAGGAGATTGCTAAAGCCACATGAATTATTTTAGCCATTTTATTTAAAGAGGAGCTAACAGTACTCTAGCCCAGCAGTGGGGAATGCTGCAATGTAACACAAGCCTTTTCTCCTGCAGCAAATTAACATTTTAGCCAGATTCTAACAGCCTGCCATTCAGTGTGTCTCTACTGAAGGACAGAACATCACCTCAATTGAGCACATCTACTGGAAAAACTCAGAATTAATTCAAATCACAACAAGAATAAAATAAGTTTTAAGAGCTAGCATTGATTAGTCTTCAAAAGCTGTGTCTGCCCAAAACACAGGCAGGAAGAGGAGGTCAGGGGGGTGAGCCTGCTCCAGGCCATGATCAGATGCTCCTCTCACAGCACTCTGTGACCATCTGCCACAGCCAGGGCTCTGCTGGACACTCCCCAAGGCCCCGGGTCTCACCCTGAGCCCCCAGACCCAGGAGAGGCACAGCCCAGGCAGGAGGAACCTCCCTGCCCTGCTCTCACTCTGCAAAACCTGCCCAGCACTGAAATTACCACAGCCTGAAAGCAGGAGCTGGATCCTTCCTTCCCAGGCAAGCCCCTCTGAGCCCCCACAATTTGAACTGATCCAAGCTGCATACACACACTCCCTGCAAACAACACTTGCTCATCCCTGCACTGCTGGATGCAGCTGCAGCCCAGCACAGGCTGGGAGAGGCTGAAATGCTGCAGGCAGAGCAGCCTGAAAGCACCAGCGAGGCACCAAAGCCCTTTTCCAAACATCCTGTTCCTGCCCTGCCTCTCTGGGGGCAGGCTCAGAGCCAGGGGTGCCCCTGTCCATGCCAAGCCCTCCTCTGAGCACTGCCAGGGCAGACAGGAGCCCTGCAGAGCCCTGGCCTGCAGCATCCCCCTAAACACACCTGGATCTGCAGCAGGAACTCGGCCTGTGGTGGCCAGGACCTGAAAGGCAGATACAAACCTGAATGCTTCCCTCCAGGCCCCCATTCTGAACCTGCATTTATCCATCAAGTTCATATCCCTTCCTGCTCCCGTGCATTTTGCCTGGACAACAGAAAACAGCCCCAACAAAACAGTCAGTGGGCTGCTCTGACAGAAAAGGAATTGGCAGTGAAGGATGATGCCAGCACCACCTGATGGAAGTGCAGAGCCCTGGCAGTACAAATACTGGGTTATTTGCTGCCCCTCATACAGTACTAGCAAGCAGAAATATCATTAACATCAGAGAAAGCAAGTTACTCAGCACACTGCATAATTGGGACTTGCTCACACCACCAGCAGGGCTCACAATAATTGCCTCTCTTCCACAGTGCAAGCAGAAAACTGAAACAAAAGCTTCCCATTTTGCATTTTAGCCTGTCCAAAGCTTGTCAGCTGGGTCAGAGGATTGCCAGGACAACACACACACTCTCCAAAAAACAGTTTTCCCTTTCCTCTTGGGAAGGGAAAGAGCATTAGAAGGCAAGGCATTAAAAAGTGTAATATTTTTCCCCAGCAGTACTGCCTTGCCAATCCTGTCTTGGAAATTCCTGCAGTAACTCCACTGAGAGGAAGAAGGGCATCTACAGGTGGGCTAGATCTGCACTTCAATCTAAGTAATTAACTCCTAAGTCCTGTTTGAAAAGAGACAATTAACTGCCCTCTAACACCAGATGGTTCACCAACATTAACCTCAAAAAACGTTCAGATTCTCCTCTAACACAGATCAGAGGTTTGGTCACCTTTCAAACACAGTTTCCCATCCCAAAACCTCAGCACAGCCTTGCTGAAGGACCTTCGAATAACCCCAAGGCTGCCTGTGTATGGTAGGAGCAGAACATGAAGAAAATTTCCAATATTTCAAACAAACAAAAACAAACCCCCCAACACTGCAGATTCCCATTCATCCTATTCATGATCCAAATCTGGAATGGGGAAAGAAGAAAGAAAAAAAGACACCAAACACACAAACCCAAGCCCACACCTCATCACCGGGAGCTGAATTCACTTTTACCCTGATAAAAACCACTGCCCAAAGGGGTGCCAAGGCCAGCACAGCCAGCAGCTCACAGGCATTTTCCTTTGGGGCCTCCCTTCAGTTCCCAGCAAGGAGAGACTGCCCCAGTCCTGAAGGCTTCACAGGACTCCCCACAACAGAGCATCCCCCTCTGACAGCATCACATGGGGAGGGAATTCCTGGGGGATTGCACTCCTTTGTTTCTGCATTTACCCCTCGGCATGGAAAGGGAAATCAAGCTAAGGCTTCTCACACAAAATCAGACTCCGGGCATTTTGTCACTGTCTTATAAATGATAAAGCAGACAACAGAAACATTATTGAGCTTGAGGAACAACCATGGAGTTACAGCCATAAGACCACTGCAGGCTGCAAGAGAAAAATTAGCTTTACCATGAAAAATCAGAATAATTGTCATGGCAGAAGGAATGGCATATAGAATAAACACTTTCATCTTTGTCTTAGGGAAGGAAAGAAAGGGGCAACTAAAAAAAAGCTCAGGTACCTACTTTAGCAGTCATTTTTGCCAGGAGTTCTTGCAAATCCATGATTCCTTGCACCAGACTTAAGAAATCACTGCAGGTTGGGCATGCTCAATATAAAAAGATGAAAAAGAAGCAGAAAAGAAGAGAAGCAAAGATACAATAACCATAAATAAACAACAACCTATCATACTAGACTGATCTGAACATAAAATGCAATCCGTTTATGCAGAATTCTTGCCTTCTGGAAGTCAGCACATGCAAAAATAACAAGCTGAAAGCGTTCTTTTTAAAGCAAAGAAACAATCTGTATGAAAAATCTAAAACAGAGAGAACAACAGGATTGCTACTTACTGCGATTCAGATTAGGACACTGTGTTATATATCCATTAGGTATAAAGATGACTTTCACATCTTGGATAACACCCTTTGCAAAAGAAGAGAAAACTGGTAACACACATTACAAACATTCACTTCAACCTGCACCAGCTCTTTCACGAGTCATTTCTTCAGTGGATACAGAAAAATTCACCAGCTCACTCTACTTGTGAGCAAAACAACTGAAGAAGAACAAAATGTAACAAGTCCTCCTATCTCTCTGTGTGTTTGGATATTACAGCAATAATACCACTTTCTCTTTCGTAATCACCAAATATAAGCAGCTTAAGTGCCTTTAAATGGGGTGAGACTGGTGAAAAAAGCAGAGAAATAACATCCACTGCTCAAGCCAATGGCACACTTTTCCAAAAGACACAAGAAATTTATTTTTTTATTTTTTTAACCGAATGAGCCTGTGCAATCCAGCAGTGACAGGACAAGCACCCAGTGCCAGGTGTCAGTACCAGTCCCCACTCCCAGTGCTGGGTTCCCTGGAGCCTCCCAGCTCTGGATCTCCACAGGCATTGGGGTAATCCAGCCTCAGGCAGGATTAAAGGCTCTCTGCAGCCCGGGCAGGCAGGGAGGGGCCCTGGGCAGGACTGGCAGGAGGACAGGACAGGCTGCTCGAGGCTCCCAAACCTCCTGGACCCTGCAGGCTGAAAATGTCACCTTTCTGTGCCAAAAGGGCACTGACCCTCAAGAAAACATCTGACCTGAGGCCGTGGAACAGGCTTCTAAAATTCAGTGATGGCACTGGGGTTGTGTGGGTGTGTTTTGGTTTGAATAGAATTGTGTGATCTCACAAGGTGGAAAACTTAAGATTTGGGAGTTTAATATATAATGACATATATAAAGCAATACAGACAATTTAGGCCATTGTCTGAGTCCTTCTGCTTCACCTTCCTCTTCTTGGTATCAGGTGGGTTTTTCTAATTGGGTGAAGAAGGTGCACATTGCAGACCTTGGGTGGTCATTATTGGGTCAAAAGTATAAATAACATAGGTGTCATCTTGTTACTGGATAATAACCTTAAAACACCTTGCCAAGAGTTAGAGTCACTCCGTTTTCTACCTTGCCAGTTAGAGCTCAGGGCTCATGAGGCTGTGCTATAGATAAGAATTAACAAACGGAGTCCAAACACAAAACTGGGACTGCTGTGCCCTAATCCCAGCTCTAACACGAACAAAAGAAGGTGAGAAACCAACACAACCCAAACCAAGCACGGCAGTGGGGAGGCAGCACCCACGGGTGCAGTGCCTGCCCTGCAAGGACAGCCCCAGTGTGAGCAGCAGATACCCAGGGTGTCCCTGCACTCCTGGGCCCTGAGGAACCCCAGGCACTGCAGACAGCCCAGAAAATGCTGGGACTCGTGTTTGTCCTTCTGAGCTCAGCACGAAGCATCTGCTGCATCCCTGGGCCATTTCTCACTGCACAGGAGCCACTGGCTGTGACAATGTCAGGGCCCCTAAGGGAGGGGAGCAAGGGAAATCAAGGGACCTCTGGTGCTGATATTGGCACTGCCCTGACTGATGATCAGATGTTGTGACACAGCTCCATCTCCTCACAGACACACTGTTAATCTGAAAAGAAACTCATCGTGGCAGCAGTTATTATCTAATTAAATCACTGATTTGCCAGACTGGGCTTTAATTTTCAGTTAAATTGCAATAAAGTGAATTGTGCAGACCATGGACAGCACCATTTGCTCATAGGCACTCACACTCCACCCATTAACAGAGGCCTCAGACAGTCCTTAAAGCCTGGCAAGGTCAGTAACATTTACATGCTCATCTGTTAAAAGAGTAGAATGTGATCAGCAAGCCCTGCTTACTGTCTCATGATCCAGTATTGACTGAAAATATTAACAGAGATCATTAGATCACCCTGTCTTTCCTCCAGCAGTACACACATTTACTAACCTTTTCACCTAGGAGAATAATGAAACCATAAGTAATAAGCAGCAACACTGTCACTGGGAATGGAAGATCCTAAAAGACATTTCACATACTTTTAATCAGCAGTCACTAGTGAGAAATTAGAAGGTGAGGCATAAAAATACACTTCAACACTTCAGCATCTGCAGTGAAAAGCTCAACCAAGAGTAAAAAGAGACTACACAGTTCCACCAGATCATACTGCCCAGCTAGAGAGACACCATCCAGAGAGAACTGACTTTTTCTTCAGCTGGTTTTTTTTGGGTTTTTTCTTCTTTATGTGTATCTTCAAATGTGTTTGTTGCATCAGAGTCACATTGCTCAATTGTCTTTTGGAAAGATGTGCATTTAGACATAGCCTGAAGAGGAAACACAACTGTTTTATGTGTCTTAATTTCTAGCTACATGAAAGCATATTGCTATGTAGTAACAGATGAACATGAACTTCATTTCACTAACATAGATGACTTCTAGGTCTATAAATCTCAAAATGAATTATTATGATCAAACATAGACGTAAACTTTCCAAGGACAGCCCAGCATCCCCACAGAGACCCCCCAAACCCCAGGCTCGTCTCTCTCCATCCCCTCCCCGCTGGGGCAGGATGGAGCTGAGAACTGGAGGCACCAAAGGCACAGACAGGCACAATTCACTGCAAAGAGCAGAGAGATGAGAAAATGAACAGTAACAATATCAGTAACAAAAGGTGTAAGAAAAGAAATTATTCACGCAGCAAACCTGCTTTTCCCTACACACATTTCCATGGCTCCAACACACACACAGAAATGCTAATTCTTTTTTAATGCTCCTATTTCCCTGCAGAACTCTGTTTACATTGAAGAAAATAGATCTGTTTTTAATATGCTAAAACAGTGAAACAAATTGCTCTGAAAAAGGAAGGGAAATCCTGCTGAGCATATAAACACATGGAAAGAGATGTGCCCTCCTTAAAAACTGGCAAAATCCCAAGTTTTTGCCATGAGTAATATAAGACTTCTGAAACTCTCAAGCAGGATTAAAACCACCACAACCAATTATATTTCTGCCCTGAAGAAAGTCAGTAAAATATTCAAGCACACATAAAGCAAAGTAAGACACTTGTCGGCTTTCATTATGATCAATAAAAATTGTCAGTTCATTAGCATATCATTAGCTACCCTGCTGTTTCCCAAGAGTTAACACGTGGAAATATTAATTTACTAACATAGAATATCCCAGAGTTTTGAGGCTCTGACTGCCTGCATAAAACAAGAATTTAAGACGGGTGACTCCAGTCTAACTCCTTCCTTTTCCTCTGTAGCTATAAACATATGTTTACCATCTGTGGAATAGAGGGAAGCAGCTGAGATACAAACCCAACAGCTGTAGAATAAAATAATACCATCAATTTCACTTCCAGTGACAGCTCAGCTGCTGGAGGATGAAATGCACCGTAGGTTCAGAGCAAGCCTCAGACTATCCTGTAAGCCAGAAGTTGGATTTTACCTCTGTTTTACAATTAAAATTGCTGGTTGCTATGCTGAAATAAATTCAGCATAATTGTCCTAGCTTGCTGGACATCTGGGGGCTTGGAGGAGACATCCTCAGCAAAGAGCCAACTTGTAAAATTGTCTTAGGAAGTGACAGCCTCCCATGGAGAGCGGGTGGATGGGAAATCACCTTGGCAACAAACCCATGCCAGCCTGAGGATGGGCAGAGCGGCCAAAGGCTGCTCTGTCACTCCTCTCACAGATCAGCACTCACACTGTGCCTCGTTATCCAGAACTGCAATAAACACCAGGAACTCTTACCCTGTATGCAAGCTGTGCACAGCCTGCCCACAGCTCCTCCCCAGTTTCATGCACATCCTACCTCATGAGTCTAACACGAGTGACTGGAAGCACCTTGGCGACTCTTTATTACTTTCCTTCCTCACGTGCCAGGTCATCTCTGCTTACCTTAAAGAAACCATGTTTCCTGTTCCTCTGTCCCAGCCATAAGCTGCTTTCAGGTGTTAAATTCGTTTCTGGGGGATCAATGACACGTTCATAAATCCTGCAGAGGGAAGACATGGCATTTAGTGGAATTTTCTCTTGCCTCTCAAAACTCCCGTGACAAAATCAGGTAATAATAAAAGATGGACAACAAAACTAAAAACAAAACCTCTAAAAATTTTTCATTAAGCACAGTGCTCATCACTGATCACGGTGAAGAAAATATACTGCAACTTTAAAATAGAAAAAAAAATTAAAATCACAAATATATGAAGATGCCATATAATTGAAACTCTCCTTGTGCAGCGGTGCAGCACTCAAGTAAACAAATACAGTGCCAGAACCCACCACAGAAGGGGAAAAAATACAATAACTTAGTCCAGGGGCAGAGAGCAGGGGCAGCGCAGAGGGAGGGGAGGAGATGCCCCAGCTCAGGGGAGGCTGGTGCTCCCCATGCCCAGTGCCCTCTGTGCCACCTGTGGGGACACAGAAACACCAGGGGTGAAACAGCCCAGCCAGGAGCAAAGGCTGGGTGGCAGGGATTGGGTTTTACTGCTCAGTGCCTCGCCCTGATTGAACTGTTAACAAATGGAACTCATTTCCCCACGCAGCCTGCTCTGCCCTCAGCTGGAACAGCTCAGGGATCTCTCCCTGCCCTGATCCAGACCCAGCAGCCTTTCCTCATCTCCTTGTGTCCCTTTCCAGCTGAGGAAGGAGTGATGGGGGTGGCTTTGTTGGGCACCTGGTGTCCAGCCAGGGTCAAATCCACCACACCACACTGTTGGAACATTCATTTATCTGCAGAGGTCCAGAAAAACATCCCAGCATTAAAGAACTTCTAGAAAGATCTATAAACTTACCTCAAAGTACAGAGTCCTCTATCCCACCCACTCTTGCTTACCAAGAAAAGGAGTAAACCATTTGTCAAGATGCAATAGAGGTAGCATATAAAACTAAAGGCTAACACTACTTTTTTTCAAGAATCAACAAGAAAAAACCTCAAACCTAAGCATAAAATAGTTATATGAAAATTACAGCTTAAGAGTGTGAGTACAGGAGTCAGAAGACTTCTTGTAATACTCATAATTTCATTGCTAAAGTTCATTATAATTATCATCAGCCCTAACTCATCACATTTCATGCACATGTGATACATTCAGAGCTCTAGGAAATTTCTCTCTGCACTATTTAATTAAGTCTATCTATAAAATTACCACGCTGAGCTGTTTTACCTGTCCAAACAGCAAAACAACACAATAATCTTTTAAAGCAGGTTTTGAGAATGACAGGATTTTTGCATGCACCATCTCCATCAATAATATAAAGTGTCAGTAGAGGCCTTCTGTCATAGCTCATGCTAAACTGAACGACACAAATGCAAGGCTGCAGCAAAACACTGAAAGAGAAACAAAGAACTGGCACAGTCCTTGAGCAGGAGCTCCTTGAGAGCACTGAACTGCTCTGTCACATCAGGAATTTATCTTTGTATATACAGCACAGTTTCATTCATGATCTCAGTTAGTAATGCCCTCACTGGAAAATCTCCCATCTCCTGAAAAGACCAGTCCATATTCAATAAAGAACTCCCTTTCTCCTAACACATAAAATCCCAGTGCTGACCAGGTTCAGGAGCACCACTTATTGAAGAAAATGAGATTTTTATTCACCTGGCCTAGTTAACATTGATCAAAGAACTCTACAATATCCATCTGCAGCTTCATATTAAAAAAATCCAAACCTGACATTGTTATCTGACAGCTCAACAACAGCAAGTGAGGAAGGCAAATCAGAGACAGGCCAGTGTGGCTGAGCTTGTCTTTTCTGATGATTTAACACTCTCAGCCTGTGTGGACAGGGCTGTGATCACCTTCTGTCCAGCCTCTTCACAAAGTGCCATCCCTGAGACACAAAAGCTCAAGATTGCCCATATCCCTCTCCTGCTCTGATTCAAACTGCATTTCTGGAGCAGGTATCCACCTTAAATTAACGGGTTCATTAAGGTCAGTTTGTGCCTTACCCTACAGATGTCAAAACAGGTTTGTTTCCCTTAGATCTGCCTATGAAATGAAAGGCTCAGGAGTCAAGAGAGGGCAGGAGGTGTTGATCACTCCTTGATTATCTTCTTATGGCAAAGAATGTTCTGGTTGACACCATTTGATTTATCAACTATGCCTGTTGACTTCATTATTGCATACTGTTAAACATGATCAGGGAAAAAAGGCCTGGCAAGCATACACACAACATATTGTTACTCCTTTACATTACTTACATATTATATATATTATTATTCACATTATTTATGTATCTTATACTTCGTTATTTATAAAGTTTATTTTATATGTATATCTTATAGATTATAATTTGTCATAATAAATTTATATTGGAAATATACTATATATACATATACATAAATATTATATATACATATACTATTATAAATATTATATATACATATTATATATAAATGTATAATTTGATATTTCTATTATAAAAACTACAATCGAATATACTATCAGTATATTATTTATCTATTACCTCTACTCTAATAAATTGTATCATTTCTAATAAATTAATATATTATTTATATACTATATATTATAGCTTCCCCTCTATATTCTTGGGAAGTGAAAAGGTGGAAAAGCACATGAGTTAAAAAAATTAAACAAAACAAAACACCCACATCCCTCCCTTTCCCTTCCTTGACTCCCTGGGCTGAGCTGAGTCCCTGTCCATGGCTTTATACCCGTGTGACCAACACTCTGTATCTGCCATGTGAACAGCTCAGTCACACTTCAGCTCATGGAGTGCTGCTCCAGCCCTCCTTGAAGAGCAGTTCCCAGCATGTTTGGCTTTGATCCCAACACAGGGAAAAGCACAATGCACTCCACAGGAAAAGGAAAGCTCAGAAAGGGACTCAGGGGAACTGTGGGCACTCAGATTGCTGCAGACTGAGCAGCCCCTCCAGCACAGGAGATCCAGGTCTGCAGGTTAATGGAGGCTCTGCTACACACTCCAGGCTTTCAGATTTATCAGTGCTGCATTCCCTCTCCAAGAGAAAGCCTGATTGGACCCTGCTTTATGCCAGCATATTTCAAAGGAGTTAAACCATAAAACCAGGGGAACAGAATAATGAACCAATCCTGCTGTCTGGAAATGTTCATGGTCAGAACACACCCTGTAACCACTGATCCATTTAGCAAAACAGAGTAAGAAATACAACTGCTAACACACCCATTAATGCACCTGTTAATCAACAAAGACCCATTACATTCCTGTGGCTTGTATCTGCACCTCTACCCTATCTGCACCCTTTGATTTATTCAGTGTTCTTGTGCCATCATCAGAACCACCTCTCTCAAGGACACACTTCAGACAGGCATTTCTGCCATAATGAACACAATATGCAGAAAATAGAAAATCCATAAAATAATCAGTGGGTTCCTGAAAGGAGGCATCCCTAAAATATTTCCATCCTAATGCACACACACACAACTTGGTCTGCTCTGCATAGAGGAAGAACACCTCTAGAAATGAACCTCTGTTGGATGAGGAGACAGCTCCCCTCCATGTACTCAGTATAAATCAATTTTAGCATCTTTGTAATGTGTTAACATACAATATTTACAATATACAAGGTAAATATACAATCTATTACAATACATAATGGCATATATCTAATATAGAATGGTAAAAAAGGGAAATACCCTCAATCCGTCCATGTGCAGACTGGAACACAGATTAACCAACATCACAAAGACAGAGCCTCTGCCCAAAATCTGAGACTTGAGACTGGGCATGACTGAGGCTGAACTGCCTCACACACTGGGTCACACTCCCTCTGCCAAAAACCTGACATGGGATTGTCTCTTGCAGTGAAGATCATTCCTTACACACAACTTTTATGAGCAAAAGTTAACCCTTGAAGAGCATTCCTACTTTTGTGGAGATGCAGTTCCATGTCATACATACAGTATTTGCCATGCCAGACACATTTCTGAAATTGCTGAAATATTTAGCACAACTTGAAAATAAACTTCCTTTCTGCTCATGTGAGGATCCCTGAGCCAACGTGGACTGACCAGGAGTCGCCACTGCCCAAAATTCTGAACCCTAAAACAGACTGCAACTCAAGAGTCACCACAAAGCAGCACACCAAATCCTGACATTCTCAAATTCTTCTGTGTCTACAACACAGCAGGTTCCCAAAACAGGAATGTGCCTTCTTCCATTTGCAGGTTGGAAATGGAAACCCCTGAGATCAGCCCAGCTGGTCAGAGCATGGTGCTGAACAACACCAAAGCTGAGGGCTTGGGCCTGGCATGGGCCATTCTGGTCCTTGAGGGTCCCTTCCAACTCAGAATATTCTGTGCGGTTTGTGAGCACACACAGCCCTGAACTGCATCAATCACCCCTCAAACACAGATTCAGACTGTGAGGGTATAAAAGCCCAGGGGTTCCTTTGTCTGGGGTCCCTGCTCAGAGGGAAGCTCTGCATTTCCATGTGGAGAACAGGTGTTGAATTCAACACTCCCCATTTTTAATGTCTCACAAGTTCATCCCTGCAGTGGAGCTGGTTCTCTGGACTCCCTTATTTAATGAAGAGACACAAGTGTTTCCAGGCTGTGATTCATCTCACAGTAAATGAATCCCTCTCTAAAGGCCCCTCCAGCAGCTGCACAGGAGCCCTTCCTGACACCAGGGTGAATCATCAAAATACTTTTCTGCAATTCAAAGACTGAGGCTCCAAAATGACACTCTGGCACCCATTCATTACCCTGTGTACACCCATCTGGATCCTCAGATCCTTTAAATACCCTGAAGGGCACAGAAAAGTTCTGTTCATGGCAGGCTTCGGAACAGCACTCTTAACTCCTGTAAACCAAGTCAGAGAAGAGAAAGAAGTCTCCCATGTTCAGCATCAGTCCTTCTCCTAATCTAACTTGCAGAGGTGTTGACCCCCTTTGACCCTTGCTATCATCTCCAGCTCAGCCTGCAAAAACACAGAACACCTCTGAAATAGGAAATGAAGCCTCCTGACACAGCCCATTGCACAAAAACCATCAGCTGCTCCAAAAGGTTTGTCCAAGGTGTTCTCTGAACCCTCCTGCATAAGGAAACTGCTTGATCCTATCAGTTCCCAGCTTTAACATGCAGTACTGGCATTGGTCTTTATTCTTCCAAAGAGATGAAGAATTGATTTTAAAAATAAACACTAAGGTATCTTCACATATTTCTCTTTCAACCCATTTGCTGTCTGCTTCCCAATGAAAATGTGTCAATACCAATGAGATTGGATTTTCTTGATGATGTTTATGGATAGGATGCATCATTTGACATGCCTTCAGTTCTGCAGCAACTTTAACTGAATTATGCATTCAGTTTCCAGTGTTTTGTTTCTGAACAATAAACTTCCTGGAGGAAATTTTGATTTTTTGGTGCTATCTCCTCTGCCCTAGTATAGGAGTTCAAAATCACTTAACAGAGGAAAGCAATTTAGATTAAAATCTTGGGGCATGAGGGAAGCCTTTTCTTATTAAATTTTGAATATACAATAGTAACTGCCAACCATTTAATCAAGGCACTGTTCAGCTTGGGGATAAAAAGAAAATAGGTGTCCAGCAATAGCATATGTTAGGGAACAGACTCAAGAGTGCCTGCTCAGTTCACATTCTCTTCAGGGTCTGCCACCCAAATGATTTCATTGATTTTCCTGTATAATCACAGATACAACATTAATGTACTCTGTTTCTCACTTGAATTATTCCAAATACAAATCTAAATTTAAAAAGAAAAATTCATCTTCATAAAACCCTACTTTAAAAAATCGTTTTTTCATTCCAGAAAAGTTCAAAGCAACTAACAAACAGGAGGAAACCACACCAATGCAAGTGAGGATGGCCACAGGAGCACATTTCACTGTCAGGTTTGGGGGTTTGTTCTCCACACATCAACTGAGTAAGGGTGAATCCACAGGGATATCTGCCTCTGTGGGGCTTTTGTTACAGAACATACGACACCCTTCAGTTTCCTACAAACTTATTCATTGATTTTATCACAATTTCTTAAGCACTGAACTGACACAAATCGTTATTATCGACCCAAAGCAGAGGACTGGACCCACTGCATGGCACAGCAGTGGCCCCAGAGGGGCAGAAATGCCTCTGTCAGAGCTGCCCCTGGGGCAATTTTCATCTGCAGAGCCTGGGGTGGATCCCAACCCCTTCACAAGCAAGGCCAGCACTGTGAACTTCACTGGCAAATGACAGAACAGACACAAAGGACTCCTGACAACAGCAGTGAACAGAGTGTCTGAGCCCTAACAGCCTGTCTGCAAGGCTGCAGTGCTTACCCATCCTCATGTGACAAAAACAGCACCTCCTAAGGGGTGAAAAACCCAGAAAACTGCTGAGTCAGACTCCCGTATCAAATATCAAAGAGATATTTGGCCATTTGCTTAGGATTGTCAAGAATTACACAGAAAAAGAAAACATGCCAAACTATGAGGTCAGCTGTATATTGGGTGTGATGGATCCAGAGCAAGGCTGTCAGTGCCAGGACAGCTGCTTTGACATTTCCCAGCTTTGGACACTGCTGCTTTGGGCAGGACAGAGCTCATTTTCTCCAGAGCAGCTGGGAGGGTGCCACGGGCTGGATTTGTGACCAGAGCACTGTGGGCATCTCCTGCACACACACAATGGATTTCTCACAGCTTCTGGGGAAGATGATCATTTTTGCCACATGCAGCACAATTTAAGGTGGTGTCTGGGTCAAAAGAGTTCTTCCTCTCAAGGGCTGAGGTGAATGTCATCTGCATCTACAGACTTATAAAAACCAATGTGCACAGCTTCCATGGATTGTCAATTCAGGACTTTAAACATCTCTATACAGAGCTGGGAGCTCCACAGATCAAATGCCACTTGTCAAACAAATATCTGCCTCTCCCGAGGTGTTTCAGCATCTCTGTATCCTTTGTGAGCAGCCATCACTGCCTGCCAGAGCATAAACCACAAAGCAGCAGGGATTTCATGAAGCACACAAGGACCCACTGCAGCCAAGGAGACAAATACACTGATAAATGAGGACAACACAAACCCACAGGGCCCCTGAAAGACACCCCTGAACCTCAGCAGGCTTTGAGGCTCAGGCCCAAAACAGAACACTGAATAAAGCAAACTGTGAACAAGCTCAAAGCACAGCACACTCATTTGTCACCACACCAAGAGTGACACCAAAAGCCCATCTCAGATGAACCAAATGTCCAGAGAACATCCCAGATGCAAAATATCATCAAACCAAGGCTGAACAATTAAAAGCAGAGTCCAGAATAAGAGAAATTAATTCAATGGGATCTTTCAAGATGGAAAAAGAAGAAAAGCTCCTCTTCCACAAACTCAACAGGAAACCCTTCGAGCAAGATACATCTGAGATAAAAAACTGTATTAGAGTAACTATGAAACAAGCAGTAGCCAATTAAGCCTATCTTACAATCAGAAAGGAAAAGAGAAGAATGTGCATAAAAATGTGCACAAAGGTCTTGCAGCAAAATGAATCCCAAAATAAAATGTTATCAGAACAAAGAGGTAAACTATGATTAAATGGCTTATGCCATCCCTATTCTGTCATGAAAAAATCATTTCAAAAATCTAAGATGGCTTTTGGGGTTTGTCCCAAGGCGTTTATTAAGAACTGCAGATCTAAACCTTTCCTTCCATCCCATCTGCCTGCCACAGGGGGATGTGCTGGTCCCTGGCCCCAGACCTGCAGCACAGGGACCTTCACTCTGGCAGCCACAGCAGAACCTGAGGCAGGATGAGCTTTCACAGCTTTGGAACAGCCCCTCCTCACAAACACAGGCAGCCTTGGCCTTGCCTTGTGTTTCCCCTTTGTCCCAGGCTCCTTTCAACCCCAGAGTTGATTTATCTACTACAGTAAGAGAGGTGCAATTGTGAGAAGAACAAGGCTTTTGATTTAAACTCTTTCTGCACTGCTACAAGAGATAAATTCAGAATTCAGCCAGCCACAAGCAACCTTCCTACCAAACAGCTTCTTCCCCCCTTCCAAAAACCATCTGCTGGGAAGTTAATTGCTTCCCAGGGTATCTTGTCACAGGATCATCTCATCAAGGGGTTCCTGCCAGCACTGGAGGATTTGTCTGTGATCATAAAGAACCTCATCCACATCCCAGAGCCCCTCTGCTGCAGTGTCAGGAGGCAGCTGCAGGCTGAGGATGCTCTGCCTCTGCCCGTGCCAGGGCCCTGCCCCTGGGGCTGTCCCAGCCCTGTGCCAGGGCCCTGCCCCTGGAGCAGTCCCAGCTCTGTGCCAGGGCCCTGCCCCTGGAGCAGTCCCAGCTCTGTGCCAGGGCACGGGGCTCTGCTGGAGCTGTCCCGGCCCTGTGCCAGGGCACGGGGCTCTGCTGGAGCTGCCCTGGCCATGTGCCAGGGCACGGGGCTCTGCTGGAGCTGCCCTGGCCATGTGCCAGGGCACGGGGCTCTGCTGGAGCTGCCCTGGCCATGTGCCAGGGCAGGGGGCTCTCCTGGGGCTGCCCCGGCCCTGTGCCAGGGCAGGGGGCTCTCCTGGGGCTGCCCCGGCCCTGTGCCAGGGCATGGGGCTCTCCTGGAGCTGTCCTGGCCCTGTGCCAGGGCACGGGGCTCTCCTGGGGCTGTCCCAGCCCTGTGCCAGGGCACGGGGCTCTCCTGGGGCTGGTCCCAGCCCTGTGCCAGGGCATGGGGCTCTCCTGGGGCTGCCCCTCCTCTCCCCATCAGCTCCTGTCTGTGTGACCCCAACCCCAGGGCCCATCCCTGTTCCTCAGGGCTGGCTGCAGCCCATCCCTAACCCCATCTCCCTTCTCCCAGGTGTTCTCCAGCTGCCCCCTCAGCCTGGGCTGTTTGGGAGGGAACACCTCACTCTCTGCACCAATAACTAATGTGGTATGAAGAAATGCAATCAGGCAGTCTCTGCCTCCCTGCAGCCAACCTGAGGACTCTGTAAGGACTGGATTCCTACAATAATGATCTTCTGGTGATTGTGCTGAGCTGTCAAAGAGAGACCCCACAGGTATTAAACATTGATCAAACCCTGGGCAGGTGTCAGAGCTCAGCAGCCTCAGCCTGCTTTGCTCCATCGCCCTCTCCAGCCCCAACACACCCAAGAGGTTCCAGATCTTTGGAAAAGGCTCTGAACTCTTGGCTGCATGGAGACTCAGGTCTCAAGGCTGCTGTTGAATAGTCCAGAGGGGTTCTCACCTGCTCTTTACCGAAGATCTCATGTTTTTACAGGAGTATTTAACTAGAATTATGCCATCATGTTCTCAATTCAACCCCAGTATTATCCCATGTGACAGGCAGTTCTGAACTCCAGAGTTAAGCTAACCACTTCAAGTGGAAGAGTTCATTTATTTCTTACATCTCACTTAATCTGCCTGGCTGGAGCAAGATAATTGTCTTGATAATCTGAAAGGAAAATGCTCAAAACATTTGCTTCATCTGGTTGACTC
Source organism: Prinia subflava (assembly GCF_021018805.1). Lineage (NCBI taxonomy): Eukaryota > Metazoa > Chordata > Aves > Passeriformes > Cisticolidae > Prinia > Prinia subflava. The sequence continues at coordinate 2,688,241 of NC_086251.1, read as the reverse complement.
TTAAATTACTATGATCACCTCTCTGTCCATGTGACTCCCACACCAACAAATAAAAAGAAAATAGAGCCAAGTAACAGGTTCTCCTGAAAAGATGCGTAGGAAAATATCCAGATACATTTCAAACTATGTAAGCTGAATTTTCAGAGACTGTTTTTGTAACTAACCACACCAATTTAAAGATGTATTGCTTTTAGCATTAAAAAATGTCTACATGTATATTGGACCAATACACAAACATTTCAGAATTCGGTAATACACCAAGTCACACACTTCTGGAAATTACTAAACCACCTGAGGCTCTCCAGTCTTGATTTAAGACTATTCCCTCCTCCATTATCCATCCTCTCTCTGACACACCCAGAGCATGCAAACACAAGGACTGCAGGATGCCAGTGGTGAAGCACAACACAATATTCCTGTCCTGCTGGAGCCATCAACCTGTCCAGCAACATTTCCAGTTCACCAGAAAGTTCTGACTGGGGGAGAGGGGGCCCAAACCCACTGCTGAGTCCAATTCAGGACTCTGCAGGCACCAAACTCTGCCCCCACGGGTCCCCAAAACTCTGCCCAGGCTCCAGGGGAGCCCCTTCCTCCAACTGAGGAGAGCGAGTGCTGCTCCTGCTGCTGCCACCAGCCCCTGGCTCAGCTCCTGCAGGGAGCCCAGAGCAGGTTCCAGGCTGAGCAGAGCTCTGTGAGGCCCCTCTGCTGGAGCTCAGCACCAGGGACCTGCACAGGACATTTCTGCCTTCCAGGGGTGGGCCATGGAGGCACAGATAGGCACTGGTACCATTTCCTTCCCTAGTACCTCTTCAGCACTCCCATAAATACTCATGCACTCTCACAGTTCTCTCAATGCACTACACAAAGGAGTCCAATTGATTTTTTGGGGATAAAAAATAAATTCTCACTGTTATTGGGGATTGGATTGAAACAGATCATTCAGTCTTTGGTCACACCCATACCACCTCTCTGCTGATGCATTAGCTACTCAGTGAAAAACCCTGGCTATGTAAAAGCTTCCTTAAAAAGAAAATAATGCTGGCTGTACCCTCAGCCTCTCCTTGCAGTTACCTGCAGTCCCTACAGTGGCAGAGACTGATGGCAGCTGGTGGGGGATGCCAGCTGGAGATGCCTCTCACCCCAAACATTTCACAGCCCTTCTGCCAAACAAAAGGGAAAACTGGCACGTGAAAATCAACTTCCAGTTCACAACACCACAGACCTGAGGCTGGGTGCACCCATCATGTACAGCCACCACCAGGAACCTTTCTGTGACTGCAGCCTGGAGAGCTGAGCAGCAATCTGGGTCACAAACTCACACTCAAACAGCAGGGCTGAATTACCCAGCTGCACAGCACTGCCACCACACCATCCTCCCTCTCAAGAGAAAGTGCCTCACAGTAACCAAAGCAGCAAGTCTCTCTTAAATACATCCCTTAACCTTCTTTAAATTTATTACACTTCAAATAAAGTCACAGAGCTTGGTTTAGATCAGTTGAAAGCCTCAGGTTGGCAGCCAGAGTATCTTATTTATAAGAACTCAGAGGTCTTGCATTCCCATATTCGGAGGGTGTTACTTTAATTTATTTATTTTTCCAATTACAAAGTTCTCACTGCTCATGCATTTTTAATTCCCTAATGCGCTGTTTCTAACATGAAAGAAGCAGACAAGATGTGTTTTCAGCTGGAGACTACTTCCAAGCCTGCTCCAGTTTTATAATCTCTTCTCTTATGCTCACACCAACCCCCTCCATCAAACAGCTTTGAGTACCCATCAGAATCACAGGCTGTGTTCACAGCAAAAGGCACTCCAGCACAGATCTCCACTGGAAGAACAGAAATGTTGCCATCAAAGCACCCTCCTCTCCCTTTTATGCCTATAGAGTTCAAGTAAAGGAATATGGATACTGTCTGAATAGGTGAGTACCTTTGTAGCAATAGGGCTGATGATAAATAAAACAACAACAACAAAATAAGCCACACACCTTTCAGGCTCACCCCCCCAGATTAATCAGCCACACTGAGAACAACTTGCAATTTCTTTTCTGCAAATAAACTGTCAATAAATACATTTTGATACAGTGCCTGCCATCTTCTCAGTTGCAGCTCCATGCCATCCCCTCACTCCTCTCCACACCATTAAATGCAATCCATTTCTGTGCTGCTCCTGACACAGGGGACACCCCAGGGGACAGCCAGGTGCCCAGGGAAACAGCACAGGCTCTGCAGCTGAAACTAATTCCCAGAGAAGACAGCACATCCTGGAGGACTTGGCAGCCTCTTGGGGCTGCAAATCTCCCCACAGCACAGGTGTGAACAGAGAAAAAGGGAAAAAGGGAAAAAGCATGGCAGAGTCCATTTGCTCACACACCCACATGAATAAATATCCATTGGTACCACTGGTTATTTAAGGACAAGGGTGCAGCTGCTCTAGCTGGATCTGAACATCCACCAGAAAACCCGACGACCCCTGTTAGCCCGGGGCAAGGAGGCACAGCTCCTGCCACAAGCAGCAAAGTTCATTTCCATGTTACTTTGAGCACAGGTTTCACTGGTGCATCAGCAGTACATTGATAATTGATGCAGTCTTTTCATTTTCCTGAGCTCTCAGAACCTCACTGGAATGTTCAAAGCGTGTTACAAGTGCAGCCGTGGCTGCTCAGGTCAGTTCTGTGAGAACCCCTGGCCAGAGGTGACTCTCTGTGCCCAGCACAAAAGCTCCTCAGGCCAGTGAGGAGAGCCCAGGGACACTCAGCAGGTTTCTAGGCTGGACTTTGGGGTATCTTTCTTCTCTCCCATGAAGATGGGCTGGGAAATTTGGGGCTGTTCAGCCTTGAGAAGGCTCCTTGCTCAGATGAGCTTCTAGCACCTTCCAGGACCTAAAGGGGCCACAAGAGAGCTGGAGAGGGACTTTGGGCAAGGAAACAAACTGATAGGACAAGGGAACACGGCTTCAAATCACAGTGGCTGGGTTTAGATTAGATAAGAGGAAGAAATTCCTCCCTGTGAGGGTGGGCAGGCCCTGGCACAGGGTGCCGGAGCAGCTGTGGCTGCCCCTGGATCCCTGGAAGTGCCCAAGGCCAGGCTGGACAGGGCTTGGAGCAGCCTGGGACAGTGGGAGTTGTCCCTGCCATGGCAAGGGACTGCACAAGATCATTTTTAGAGTCCCTTCCAACCCAAATCATTGCTGAGCCAGCAGCTCCAAGCTTTAACATCAAACTGAGCTACAATTCCCACTCCCTGCTCTTGCAGGAGCCCTACAAGGAGCCAGTGAGATGCAGCAGGAGCTGATTTCCAAAGGCCTTGGGCACATGAACCTCCTTTGATTCCCCCCACACCACATCTCACTAGAACAGAGACAACTGCCCTGTGCCAGAGGTGATCTTTAAAGCCCTGCAGGTCCTTGCTGGTTCCCCAGTGCTCCTTCCCAGCTGCCCAGGTCTGGAAAGCAAAGCTGACTTCCAATTGAATCCACAAAATAACCAATTAAAAATGCCACATCAATTTTACAAATCAGAGTAATGTGGGTGATGGGGCTGGGAGGAGAAAGAGTAGATTTGACTGTGTGTTTACAAATTAAAGGCTCCTTCTCCAATGCCTTCTGATCAGCTGCAGCTCTTGGAGGCCAGAGACTGGCCCTGGGTGTCATAGGATGAATCCTGCACCAAACCAGGCTGGGACTGGGGATTTTCCCCACTGCAGGCACTTGCAATGCACTCTCAGGTACAGAATAACTTTGGGAACACTGCACTCACAGATCCTTCACTCACAACAGCCTTCTAAACACATCACACATCACCACAGCCCTAAGCAACAGAGGTAATGCATTTATGCAAATTCAGGAGTGTCTGTAAGGAAGCCATGCTGCAAACCCCTAAAGAAATACAGCAGAAACTCAAGGCAATCACTGTGGCCGTCCATTTTTCTTCTTTTCCCTTTTTTTTTTGCTGGCAAAAACAGAAAATAAAAAGCTGAGAATTCCTTTAACTAGATGGGTGCACAGGGAGCTCAATTCTTGTTCTGATGACCCCAAAGCTCTGCAGGAGGTGGCACAGGTGAACACACTGACTGCCCTCAGGTCCTGTTCCCTCCTGTTCATTCACTCTGCAGAAGCATCACTGCTCACTGGGCGTCCTGAACTGAGCCAGGACCCCACAGACACCACAGCAGCCCAAAATAGGGACATTGACACCCAAAGGCCACAGCTCTCACGCTGGACTCTGCCACACTCCCAGCTGCAGTTTCCCTAACACTGACATGAAGAAGGCCCAGGGTTCCCAGCAGTGCTCAGAACTAACCCTCACTGACCTGCTCCTCATTCTCACAGCTTTGACATTTATTGCACTGTCATAGGAAAATGCCAAGAAGAAAAAGATACTGACTCCTTTCTGAGTGCAAAGATACAAAGGGTTAAGAGACAACCACACTAACACCAGCATTCACAAAACTCTCTACTTAACTCAACAGTGATGCTACAGCTGAGTCAGGAACTTGGAGACTTCCTTTTTCCCCCCCTCTCATTTAAACTTCTACTATGATCTGTCCTCAAGTCATGCTTTCAGAGCTGTTTCCATTACTCCTCCACAGGAGTTGTCATCAAACACCACAGCACAGCCAAACAGAGACACCTCAGGGTGGATTTATGCTGGAATCCACCTCAGGATGGATGCACCACCCTAAGGGACGTGGTTGGGTGGATCAGCCCTGCTCAGGGCTCCCTGACAGAGATGTTTGGACACATTTGTCACCTCATATGACAGCACAGCCCATTCCATAACTGTATTTATCTATTGCTGCCTGTTACTGTAAAGAAAACCAGGTCACAGCCAGGACTCTGTGCAGCTCTCCTGTCCCTGGATACAATTCTGCACCAGGCAGTCGCTTTGTGATGTCTTCATTTTACATTCTGAGCAGGAGAGCAGCCACTAAACAATCTGCTAAAGAGGGCCTGCCCAAAAGACATCTGCTGTTCATAAAAAATACATATATATCCAAGTGGATAACAAAGAACCTGTCCCAAAACCCAGTACGTCAATAAACAACAACAGGAAAAAGCATTCTGTTGAAAGCAAAGAAACGTATAACAAATAAATAATGGGAGCATAAATAAATCAAATGACTGAAATGAAGAAAATCTCTGCAAACTGTACATTTCATGTCTGTGATAAACGCCAATCACTCGTTTTTTTTAAATTTATGAATATTTAATAAAGAATAAAAATTGGTTACAAAAATATTAATACAATAATAAAAGTTTAAAAAAAGTTTTCAGAGACAGGACAAATAATGAGACAAATAAGAGCAAAGAAGGTAGCCCGGGCTTTTGTCCCCCCTCCCTCCCAGACAAAGGCTAGGAAGGAGAAGGGCCCCGAACAAAGAGAAGTCTTCTTTTTAAGCCTTCAGTTTATGACTATTCATATCTTACGTAAAACGAGTAATTTTCAGCTGTTTCTTGTCACAAAAGTTTTCTGTTAATTAAAAGAACGCATGAGAGCATACGTCTTTGAGAAAGTTAGGTTCTGTGGATAAGAGGCCATAAATTCTTCTTCACTAGAAGGTTTAGAGGCCTCTGTAAGGTTTAGGGGCCTCTGTGAATGTTATCTCTGTGCTGAGGAATTTCTCTTCTTGAGCAAAAAAATATAACACACATACACAGCTTCTATTGTACTATAACTTACTGTTAATTACAAAACTACATTCACTATATTATTCTAATGTTAATATAGTATAACTTTTCTATCTATCAGATTACATATAGTAAATATCTGCGTAGAGCCACATATACAATATGCCTTTTTTACAATGTCTCAGTAAAATTAAAATTACTCTCATCACTTAATTGCTTCTAAGGTCCAAATAAGGTCCAATGAACAACATTCCTTCAGATTGGATTTTTCAGTAGTTAATGGAGTTGCAGAAAATGGTCTTAACATTCCTCTCAAAACAACATCTCATAATTACTTGGGTCAAAATTCAAACTTTTTCAAGTGTTCCAATAACTGCATACCCCTATAATACTCATCTAACTTTATTCTGCCTGTCTGAACAAAATGAAGACCTCCAAAAAACATCTGCTGTCATCATCCAGTCCATTTAAGTGCCACACTAGCAAAATGCAGATGCTGATCCTCTCAGTGAATGTGAAGGATATTTTTTTCTGCATTCATTTCAGTGCAATAAGGTACCAACTAAGGCTTTGTTTTCCTCATTCATAAAGACAATTATCAAAGTCCCATTTTCAAGCTCTCTGAATTTCCTCATCAGCCTCTAAGTCTCAAGTCTACAATTCATTGTGAAATCAATGCAAGAGAGATTCTAGCTTTGCTGATTTTCATCCCCTGAAATCCTGGCCATGTGCCACCTCCCAGCCTTCACAGCTTCTAAGGGAAAAGACAGAACACCCTCCAGAAAATAAAATCACTGGCTCCAGTCATGCAAAAAGAAGCTTCCAGGTTTCTCACAAGTTTCCAAATGGGGCAGCACGTGGAACAATCAGGGAAAACTGCATTGTCTGACTGAGTGAAATAAAATTAAAGCGTCTCTGATGCATCCATCTCTCATTCAGGCTCTCAGGTAGGCTGAGTGAAGCAGTTCCCAGCAAAACAGACTGCATCCCACCCATCCATCACTGGCAAACATGACAGCAGCTACTGCCTGAACCACAGAGATGCATTTAATGCTCCCCCATCAGCAATCAACCTTTCCCACATTTGCTCATCATCACAATGAATTGCCCCACTTTGATACTTTGTTTTCCTTCTCTTATCCCAGGGCAGTTTCGCTTCTCGAACGAGGCGCTCATCACAGGAGGGGGGAATAGAACAGAGCAATCTCCTTTACCCATTTGATTTCCACGATCAGAGATGGTTTTCTTTCAAAGCAATAGCAATCCCCAGAGGGTGCTGGCTCACCTGTTGCAGTCCACGTGCAGCAGAAGGTGCGAGGCGCTGAGGGACACGGCCACCCTGTGCCACTGCCCGTCGGCCAGGCGGAAGGGGAACACCTCCGTCCTGCTCCTGCCGCCGCTCCGGTAGTGCAGCCGCACCTCGTCCCGCAGGCCGCTGCTCTCCAGCTCGAAGCAGCTGCAGGGAAACAGCAACAGAGTCAGCCCAGGCTGCGGGAGCCACTGCCCGCTCGGCCGGGCCGGCTGCGGGAACCACCGCCCGCTCGGCGGCCGGGCAGGCTGTGGGAACCACTGCCCGCTCAGCAGCCCGGGCTGCTCCAGCAAACAGCACCGGCTGAAGAGGTCACCCAGCAGGGATCAGCTGCTCATTAATTTCTTTAGAACAAGTACAGAGACAAGGCTGTACATTCAGAGCCGCACAAAACCAGCAACACTAATGACATGAGAACAGCTCAAACTTGTCAGCCCAGTCCTGGGCTCCTCCTCAAGTCCTTTATTCACCCAGAGGAACCTCCAAGAAACCAAGCCTTACTCTCTTCACCTAAACATTTCATATGACTGCAGGCTTTGTAAGGAATTGAAAAATAAAGAGCAGTAGCAGTACATATATCACTACCACAAACAAATGAAAAGCCATTAAGGTAAGAAACCACCAGGTAGTCATTATATTTGTATTCGCTACTTGCAAATGCAGTTAAAAACCCACAACTGCTTATTTTTAGGACTCCCCTACATACTCACTTTCTGACTTTTATTGTTACTGCCCCTGATCATTCAGCTCTACAAGGAAAGGACAAAACCTCCTGGCAGGATTAGGTGTCTGCACATCTGGCATAAAGCATCGAACAATCAAAACCTTCACAGAGCTGTTAGACCCAGAGGAGAGCTAACCAAGGGTGGCTATTCACTGGCCTCACAGGGCTGTGGGGGAGCCAGCTCTTCCTCTAGCATGAATTCAGCCCTTCCAGGGCACACTGACAGTATCAATAGTTGTGTCTTCTCTTGCACCTCACCAAGTATTTGCATCACATCAAACCTTTTTCCTCCTACAATGAAGCTGTGCACACAGAAACAGGTGATGCAGACTTCCCTTTATTGTAGAAATAGCTCTGCAAGGCAGTGAAGATGTAAGATTGCCCAGACACTCCTTTGGCCCATCTGCCTCCACAGGGTTGTGTCTTTCCCTGTTGGCCAACACCAATTTAACATGGCATTGGAGAGACAGGGGCTGATTTGCAGCAGGGGGGGAAACCACAGTAATGAAATCCACTTCCAAGAAATGAACACAGCACAAACCAATAAATATCAAGTGCCAATTTTCATTTTCCCACAGGTCTTTTGCACTGCCTGGCAGAACACAGCCCCAACAGCCTTTGTGCACAGGCATCACACAGGGGCTGGGCACTTCCTCAGGATCAGCTCCTACCAAAGAACCTGAGGGGTTCCAACATCACTGGGAAAAGGAGTTCCTTGGGAGGACACCCAGGTGATAAAACATCAGCTGGGAAAGGTGCAAAACATCACAACAGGCTGGGAAGGGGAACACAAAGACAGTAAGGCTTCACCAAAAGTGAAACTCAAGCCCTCCTCCACCCTGCCAATGCCTTGCCATCATATTTTTCATGCCACAGAAAATCATTATGGGGTCACATGAATCAAAGGCTCAGACAAAGTAAAAAACACAAGGAGGAAAAGGTAAAACCAGTGCTGAAAAAAACCACAGCAGGCATAGGTACAAACAAAATACAGGCAGCACAGAGTGGAAACAAATCAGGTGTTGCGAAGGAACTGGCACAAGGAGGGCAGAGAAAGAGGGGTTTTCTGAATAGTAGAGCAGAATGTTGATTAATTACAGCCAACACCCATTAAAATACCTAAATTACATTCACATGAAATCTGGAGAAGATTTATCATTGTGATGCTCAGTAACAATACAGTCAATACCCAGAAGATCCTGCTGCTGCTGGTATTCCCAAGCCAGAAAAGGACAAGCACTGTCAGGGATGTCACACTTAAACATTTTGTGATTGCCATCTGCTGACACAGCACAAAAGGAAGGGAGACAGAAAACTAAAAAAAAACTAAAAAGAGGGAGAAGTACACATCATTCTAGTACCTCACACACAAAGTATTTCTGTGTATACATCTAGGTACAGATGTAGAGATACAGGGTTGATCACAGAGCCCCCAAACAAGCCAATCTCCTGTTGCAGGGAGCAGATTGCTTCCTGAGGTCATTCTTCATCATCTCCAGCAGCCACAGAGCTGTGAGCACACGGTGATTTCTTTGTTACTGTAAAGGCACCAGTGCAGCCCTGGAAAGGTCAGGCAGATCCTGCCCTTAATCACATCTGGGCTCCATTATTTGTGCAGCACAGGGAATGGCAAAGCTTCTCCCTGGACAAGCTTTAGTGTCAATAGTTACCTCAGCACTGAGAACAGCTTGTTGCTCAGGCATTGAGCTTGTTGTCCATCTCCTGACTAATTTATATAGTACAAAACAGATCACTTCAAATTCCCTGTAATAGTTAGTGCTAACATTTTTATATACGTGCCCCTAATGCTCTAAGTGCCACAGGACTGTGTCAAACACAGTCCTGTGTGTTTGACACAGTGTCAAACTCTTCAGTGGCAGGAAAAGGAGGGTGACAGCAGAAAAATTCTGCTCCTGTTCTTCACTACCCTCCAACAAGTGAACACCACAAACAGTCACACTCAGAGAAGCACCAGTGAACAGCAGCCAACAAAATCCCAGCAGCAGAAATGAGCTGGGGTACCCCAAGACACCTCTCTCTCATCTGAAAAACAAAAGGCAATGTAAACCAACACTCCTGCACTGATTTTTTCTGTTTTTAAGATGCAGAAATTCCCACTGAGACCTTGATTACTTCATGATGTTCCCAGTTCAGGAGTCATCTTTTCTCTACCAGAACATGACATTTGCAAACAGCCTTCTCAGCAGCAAACATCTCTTCTTTCCTCCTTCCACCAGACCCTGGGGGAAAGAAGCCTCTTCCAGAGCAATGACACCAAGGCCATTCCCTCTTGGAAATAAGGGCACCTGCTCTGGTTCAGAGTTCCAACCTGCAAACTGGGGAATGGGAGACAAATGAGGGGAAAAACAGACTCAGGCAAGTCATCACCAATCAGTGAGAAAATCATTAGTAAAGCCAGAGGAAATAAATGGATAATTTTTTTAAAATCGCTATCTCATCTTCAATTTCAAATGCCATTGTGCAATTTTTTATTTGCAATAAAACAACAGGGACAAATGGGAAGGGCAGAAATGAATAGAAGCTGCCATACAAGAGGCAGGAAAATGAACTGATCTCTAACAGGTGCTTTGAAGGTACTCCCCATTATTTTGTCAGGAGCTAAAAGAAAACATGAGATTGGAATGAAATAAGGTTCCTGAAAAGATGGCAGCACCTGGGACCATCTGAACATACGTATCATGACTCTGTGAACTTTAATGCTGCCATGAAATCCATCCCAAAAGCCCAGCAGAGACTCTGAGTGTTGTGCCAATCTCTGCCTCTGCAACCCCTCTGCACGGAGCCTGTGCCAGCCTGACCCACAGCCTGCTCCCCCCACAGCCTGGCCCCCCACAGCCTGTGCCAGCCTGTCCCACAGCCTGCTCCCCCCACAGCCTGTCCCACAGCCTGCTCCCCCCACACAGCCTGCTCCCCCCACACACACAGCCTGCTCCCCACACACACACAGCCTGCTCCCCACACACACAGCCTGCTCCCCACACACACACAGCCTGCTCCCCACACACACACAGCCTGCTCCCCACACACACAGCCTGCTCCCCACACACAGCCTGCTCCCCACACACACAGCCTGCTCCCCACACACACAGCCTGCTCCCCACACACACAGCCTGCTCCCCACACACACAGCCTGCTCCCCACACACAGCCTGTGCCAGCCCGCTCCCCACACAGCCTGCTCCCCCCACACACAGCCTGCTCCCCCCACACACAGCCTGCTCCCCACACACAGCCTGCTCCCCCCACAGCCTGCTCCCCCCACACAGCCTGCTCCCCCCACACAGCCTGCTCCCCACACACAGCCTGCTCCCCACACACAGCCTGCTCCCCACACACAGCCTGCTCCCCCCACAGCCTGCTCCCCCCACACAGCCTGCTCCCCCCACAGCCTGCTCCCCACACACAGCCTGCTCCCCACACACAGCCTGCTCCCCACACACAGCCTGCTCCCCCCACAGCCTGTGCCAGCCTGGCCCCCACAGCCTGCTCCCCCCACACAGCCTGCTCCCCACACACAGCCTGCTCCCCCCACAGCCTGCTCCCCCCACACAGCCTGCTCCCCCCACACAGCCTGCTCCCCCCACACAGCCTGCTCCCCCCACACAGCCTGTGCCAGCCCGCTCCCCACACAGCCTGCTCCCCCCACACAGCCTGTGCCAGCCCGCTCCCCACACAGCCTGCTCCCCCCACACAGCCTGTGCCAGCCCGCTCCCCACACAGCCTGCTCCCCCCACACAGCCTGTGCCAGCCTGGCCCCCACACAGCCCGCTCCCCTCTGCACACCTCTGTCAGGAAAGAAAGATGAGAGACAAGAACCTCCTTGTCCACCTCTGAGCACTTAAGAGCCATGGTTTCTGCTTTCATTTGTTATTTCTAAACAACAATTTATACTTTCACATATTTCATGTAAGGCCTGATCAGAAGTTAACGTGTGTTTTGACAGATGAAGTTCTCAGAACTCATGTATTAATAAAGGTTGTTTTTCGTGGAACAGCAATGCTATTTGACCTTGGCTGAAATCCTCCCACCAGCAGAATTTCCCTATTTGATAAGCATGTAAATTACTGCTGGTTTCTTTTCTACAATTATAGAATTCAAATGCTTTTTATAGCTCTATCTGCAGTCTCTCATTCAAATCCCAATGTATAAGAGAAAAACATTGCTAAATTCAGACTGATTTCATCAACATCAAAAAAAGCTGGGATATCTTAAGGTCAAGCAACGTGCTTTCCAGAAGGACAGTATTATTCCACAAAGATATTGTACAATTCTTTCTGACAGTTTTTGCAACTCCTACGTAGCTCATACAAAAATGTTGTTTGGAGAGGATTAAGCTTGACACCGTCACATTTAATGATGGTTTTCTCTTGCCCTTTCTTTTAGTCACCACCATAATGACTACACCACACTTTTCACTGCTCATTTCACTTCCAGAGCAGGAGAGAAAGGTTCCTAAAAGTATCCTTTCAGTTGAAAACATCTGCTGTGGACAGAATGACCAAGAAAAATTGGAAAAGTCCCTATCAACATTAAATAAGAACATGTACAACACCTGAAGCAGAAAACTATTTCTGCAAGGTGAGCTGGCTTAATCCACCATCTGCACTAAAGAAACACATTCCCCTACTCATCATTTCAACCACAGCAGTGATCTCACCCTGTGGCAAACACCACTGGATTCCACTCAGAGATTTCACTGCTGTCAGATTGTGCAAGTGGCCAAAGGAAGGAGAGCTCCCAGCCTCCAGACCCCAAAACAGGGCCCCAAGGAGAGCTGTGGGACTGGTGTCCTCCAGAACCTCCTCAGGGCACACAGCCCTTCATTTCCTGATCTCCACCAACCCCACACCCATCAGCAAACCCTAAAACATCCCACAGTGGGGACAGCAGCACCATCGGGCAGGCAGATCAAACGCTCCTGAAAGGGCTCCAGGAGCTAAAGCACAACTGCTTTTGGCATTCAGTGCTGGCAACCTTCCTCCTCATCACATCCAAGCACAAATAAAGCAGAGTTACCATTCTGACTCCACAACTTCACCACCCTTGATCCAGTGCCAAACGCAGCCCCACAGCCTCTCCAAGGAGCAGCACCAGCACTTGCAGCAGATGCTCTCAGAGCTGCTGAACAGATGTGCCAGGGCACAGCAGCAGGCACAGATGGCATCCCTGCAAACATGGACAAACCCGGGGCTGCCATCTCGTCAAACACTGAGCACTGCCTCACCCTGAAAGGGAGGAGGTGACAAACCCACAGGAGCTCAGGGATGGAGGGCCCATCCACCCTGCATGTGCCGCAGCAGCGCTGCCGTGTCGGGCCTCCCAAAGGCTGGGGAAAAAACCACTGCCAGAAAAACCAGACTGCTACTGCACAGAAACTGCTGGAGAACACCTGTGAGTCTGGCCAAGGCACAGGTTTTTTTCAATAACAATGCAAATACAAGAAAAGCCCAGAGATCAGACATTTTTATATAATCTGCTATGAATGATAAATTCACCAAGCTTCTGAAACAAATCAGTCTTTTTGGACTTGTTTGTGCACATAGCTTTTTTATTTTACATTAGCATTGTGCTATTTCATGATAAAAGTGGCTTCAGGCAAGACTGTGCTTTAGCATCTCTGTAGAAACACTTCTTCATGTATTTAGAGACAGGCAAAAAAATCTGCATCCATGGTCACAGAGTCTTCAGCATTTCCAGTCCACAAGGATTCTGTGACGAATCCCAGGCCATGACTGCCTTGGCCTTTGGCTGTTCCTTGCCACCAAGTGAGGCTGTGTGCCCGGGGGGACACGCCGGGGGCCCGGGAGGGGAACATGCTGTGCTGGCTGTGCTCCAAGGGGCTCAGCCTGCACAGCGACACCAAAGTCACCGAGATCTTGTTTGAGCAGCCCTCGGTGCAGAGCAAACCAGGAGCAGCACTGGGCACTGCTGCAGGAGAGCCAGCAGGCACCGCCCAGGGCACTGCCCTGCCAGGGACCAAGCCATGGGGAGAGAAAGCAGAGCCTCTGGAAGGAAAGCTGCAAATCCTCAGACCAAGGAAACCCTCACTGTGCAGCCGCCACCGCGGCCCTGTGCGGAGGCACGGCCACAACAAGGCACAGCTGCCAAGGCAAAAATCTCAGTGGCTGCCACAGGCACTGCTCCTGCACCCCAGGCACTGCAAAGGGACAGGGAGAGATCCCAGGCTCTGAAACACTGGGCACTGTCAAACACTGGATTTTGGAAATGCTCTCGGCAGGCTCCAGTGCTCAGATGGACTCTGCTGCATCTTGAGGAGCGCGTGTGGGGTGGTGAGAGCCTCGAGTGGTGCCACTGCCAGAGGGGCCCTGGAGGGTGAGACAGGGGAGCTTCCCCAACATCCACACTCACAACCCATCCACAGCTGCTTCTACAGCTGGTTTAAATACAGACAGAGGCTGCACAGCCAAACCAGACCTGGCAAATCGCCCCTTTAGGCAGCACTGAAGACTCACTACTGGGGCAGAGATCACACCCTGACAGCACCAAAGCCAGACTGACTCTGCACAAAACAGGTCCTGGAGAGAAACATAACCTGTGACAATGACATCTGCTGCTAAAAATTAGATTAACTTTCCACAAAGGGAAACACAAAAGCCAAATCCCATGTATTCCATCACCTACCTATTCCTACTCTATTCCAAAAGTATTCCCTCCACGCAAGCAACTCCAATATAGCCAAAGTGTAATACTAACCACTTTCAAACCTCTCAAGTAAAAGCCTGAAAGTGCAACAGCACTGTGCTACTGCCTACCCAAATGAGATTCTTCCCAACATTCCTATCCTTTCATTTCAAGCCAAAGGAACTATACCCAGTGAATTAAATGACTTCATTTTTCTATTCAGACCACTCTGAGGACATCAGTAATTGTGTTCTACCAGCCTGCTTTGAAACATTTAACAATAAACACTCCCACGCTGACACCTTCCATTAGTACAGAATATTTATTAACATTCTGTCTTGTGTCCTACCCATCTTACACACGGCAGCTGGGGATGCAAGCTGCAAGGCATAAAGCATTTATGATGTGTCTGTGTACCTGCAACCAGGCAAAGGTCACCCTAACAGAAATTTACTTTCCTCTTTGATCACATGAAGAAAAAAGTAACCCCAACATCTGCCTGCCAGGTAAAAGGCAGCTGGAGTCAGGGCTGGTGCAAAGCAGCTGCACAATTCCATGGCATGTGCTGTAAGGATTGACCTTAAGCATTTTTGTTTTCATTTCATCTGTCTAAAAATCTACCTTCACCATGGCTACAACTTGCCTACTGTCTGAAAAAAGCCTGGTTTCTCTCCTAGTGCTAATAAACCAAGCAGGCAGGACCACACTGCACCTAAAAATAGCACAGCATCTTAGCAGACTTCAGAGTTGCATCCCTTAGCTGAACTATCTCCATTTCAACTTAAAAAACCACACCTAGAGGTCAAAAAGACACCTCCCAGGTGAATACCCTTCCCTCAGGCATGCACAGAAGTTAGCTGAGATAACAAAACCTCTCTGGAAACTACTAACCAGTAGTAATAGTGCAAAGTGTACTTGGAAAGTTACCAGCTCCGGGCCTCTGTGTACAAATAATGGTGTGGGAACTCCTCTTGGTGTGCATGAGACCACTGAGCACCCAGGCCTGTGCAGATATGAAATAAATAACTGGTGTCTCTCTCAAGGGTGTGATTGTTGACTTGCTGCACACTGGGTAACAGACAACAAACACATTTCTCCTAGGTCATCAAAAAAAAACCAAAAACAAAACCAAAAAACAACAACAAAAAAGGCCACACACACACAAAAAAATACCCACCCACAAAAACAAACTAAAAAACCACCACAAACTTTCCTTTCCCCAGTCACAGCCTAGTACATGCCTGCTCCATCTGCACATCCTCATCCCAGGCAGCCTCCACCCTCCCTGCCACAGCTCTGGCAGCTCTCCACAGCCAGCAGCCACCAGGGCAGGCTCTGCCACCCCCCTCCCTTGCTGGAGGTAAAGAGAGCACACAGGCATCGTTACTAAACTGCAAACCAACCCCAAAACCCACACACCTCACCCAGCCTGCCCTCAGCCACACACGTGAACATTAACAACAGCTGCAGACACCCAACTGCCTTATTAACCAGGGCAGTTCACATTCTAAACCAGCAGCCCAAACTCAGCACACAGCTCTCAGGAAAGCTGCACTCGGTGTAAGTTTGAGCCATTCTGGGTCTCTGCCTCTATCAGAGGGTCACAAAGCAATCAAACAGAAGAACTCAGCATTTGGAGCAGACTCCTGAGGGACCCACACATCCTGCTCCTGGCTGACCGTGCCATTGCTGCACTGTCCAAATTGGGGTTTAAAGGGTTTCAAACTATCAGACATTCTCCCCCAATTGCCAGCGTGGTCCAGTGAAGGCCTTTCAACAGCTGGCTGTGAGCAGCATGTTAATGCTTCAAGAGACAGCAATTGTCAGCCTGGTGTACATAAAACACCTGCTCTCAGCAGCAAGGCACAGGAGGGAACTCCTCCAGGGGTAACTCCTCTCTCACAATGCTTAAACCAGTGCAAGATTTATAGAACAGTTCTTCTCCACTTTACTCTTCTGCATACCTTAGCCCCATGAACACAAGCAGGTGAGCACAACTTTATTTGCATGTGCATCTCTAAAGACCTTTAGAGAAGGAAAAAAAGGGTAAATGCCTGACATATTTCACATCAACTCATTCAGAGGGGTGGAAATGAGGCTCAATCTTTATATTCTCTTAACTGCTTTGGAGTTTAGCAATTCAACATATAAATATTCATAAAGATGTGCTCTTTATCCTAGAAGAAAAAGGTTAATGGGTACATCTGCAGAGGTTTTCTTTCCCTTTCTGAATCCTGGGCATCTTGGAATCCAATATGCATATACCCATCTCGCAAAGAATAATCTAAAACACAACAGGGAGTAAATCCAATTTTTCAGGGTTACTACTAGGGTCAGAAGTCACTTGCACAGGCTTCTTTTCATCAGCTAGGTTTCAGTGAATCATTTAACTAGCCTATTACCCCTTTGTGGTTTTAATTAAACATATAACAGCCTGGTAGCCTTCCAGCTGTTATTTGTGAACATCCAGCTCTCTGTCTGCTCCTCTACAGCCTCAGGAGGCAGCCACAGTGTCACTTGAGGGGAGTATCCAACAATGGACTGGAGCCCCATGCCTGTTTTACCTCCCCACCCAAAACTGACCTGCAAGGATAAAAGTCTCACTATGAACCTGACATATTCATCAGAATCCCCCTGAATATTCATATCAACACAGCCTGCTGCTACATAGAGAAGGGGCAGATTTTCAACTCAGTAAATCACTTTCACTACAGCAGTACAATCAGATTACAGGTTTCCAGATACTTGGTGTGGCATAAAGTTTTTCAAGCTCAGGCCCTAGACACAGGTTACAAGCATATTAAAAAAAAAAACTGGAGAAAAAAAATTAAAGTTCTTAATGCTTCCTGTAAGAACAATGTTGGAAACAACCATCTCATCACTCAGGCCTCTGTTCTATCATGGTGACATCTCCCATTATGAAACACTCTCCAGAAAGAACATTGTTGCAGCAGCCCTCTTGTTAGAGAGTAGAAATGAGCAGAAACACAGACTTCTTGTTCATCACAGCATGAAAAGGGCCCTGGTTTATTCCTTTTCACAGCTCAACCATCCTGACTGCAACCCTTCCCTGACTCTGGCTGCAGCAAGCTCCTGCTGTGGGGTTCCCTTGCAGCCCCTGACTGCTGCTTATTCCCTGAGGACCTCTTGACTGCAGGGATTGGTGTGCAGGCTCTAAATGCAGCTTTTACCCAGCCAGACTGTGACTGCAGGGATTGGTGTGCAGGCTCTAAATACAGCTTTTACCCAGCCAGACTGTGACTGCAGGGATTGGTGTGCAGGCTCTAAATGCAGCTTTTACCCAGCCAGACTGTGACTGCAGGGATTGGTGTGCAGGCTCTAAATGCAGCTTTTACCCAGCTAGACTGAGACTGCAGGGATTGGTGTGCAGGCTCTAAATGCAGCTTTTACCCAGCTAGACTGAGACTGCAGGGATTGGTGTGCAGGCTCTAAATGCAGCTTTTACCCAGCCAGACTGTGACTGCAGGGATTGGTGTGCAGGCTCTAAATGCAGCTTTTACCCAGCCAGACTGTGACTGCAGGGATTGGTGTGCAGGCTCTAAATGCAGCTTTTACCCAGCTAGACTGAGACTGCAGGGATTGGTGTGCAGGCTCTAAATGCAGGTTCCAACCCCAGGCTCTCACTGCACACCCACACTGACCTCACAGCAGTGATTCTCTCCTCAGGACCTTTCTTCATGAACCCCTCGCTCCCTCATCCTCTAGGTTCCCCCTCCATGCTGATCCTCCCCTCACGAGCTCCCCCCTCCCTTTGATCACATTTATCTTTATTGGATCCAGCTGTGGCTCATCAGGGTCAGGCTGCGCTGGGTAATTAACACAGCTGTTAATTGGCAGGGGTGAGCTCACTGCATTCCCTTCTCCTGCACACACGGGCACCTGAACATCCCTGTCCTGTTTCTCCAGGTGCTGATTTTGGCCAGGGGTGGAGAAGAAGCATCAATGGATCTCAAAATCAGAGATTAAACAGCTCAAAGGCACTGCTGATTCCATCTAATTTATGTTCTTGGGCTCTGGACCGTGCAAGGCCAGAGCAGGTGAGGAGCAGGCAGACAGCTCCAGGTGAAACTGCATTAAATCACAGTTGAAATGAGGAATTAATTGTGGGTAGCATTTTAAATCTTATGGCCTTTTCTAAGTGTTTTGGTGGTCTCAAGAGTCAAAGGTTGTGAGCAAAATGGCTTACAAAAGGTCATCTAGGAAGAATTGGCTAGCATAATTCTGATTTTTGGGAACCTAAACAACCTTTCTTGTTTTTGTTCACTGTCCTTTGTTTACATATTTCTAGCCTGAAAATAATGTTGGTTGATAGCTGTTCTGGCCCCTGGGGTGATCAGTGATCACTTGCTGATCAAGAAAACAGTTTCCACTTTCTGCATCCCCAAGTAACATGTCTGTCCATCCCATATTATTTTTTATTATCTCTAATTTAGGAAAGAAAATATCATCTTCAGATTTACTGCTGTATTCCAGATAACTATACACAGAGTTCGCACAAATTATCAGACTGTACAATTAGAATCTATCTGCATTAATTAAGATTTCCATTATCCAGGATTTACTTTAATACATTTGAAGCATGAACGCAAATCATGTTTATCATCATTAAACTGATTCAACAAAATGTTAACGAAGACGCATTGTCATCACTGTCCTGTCCATGAAATGATATAAATTAACAGCAAATCCCTAATTCCTATGAAATATCCATTTAGAATAACAAAATAGTATATCTAGATTACTGACTTCAAGAAAAATAGTATTAATCTTACTATATTATCTGCAGTTCAAGAGCTCCATTCTATTGGAAAATAAAAACCTGCTAAAACTCACTAGGGAAATGAAATTTAAACCAGGCATTCTAATGCATTACTGCTTTAGGACAATCACCTCCACTACATCAAAAAGCAGAATATATACATACACTTTTTTTGTTGTGTGGAGTAACTATTTCTCATCTATTAAATCTGTGCACAACAGAAAAAGCCATTTCCCACAGAGATATGAACTCTGGTACCCAGAGCTACAAAGGTTTAACTGACACCAGCAGGCAATCCTTCAACTCTACGTATTTTTAAGCAGATGCCATAATTTTAAATATTACAGATAACCTCAGTACAAGGAAGGACAACAACAGTGGATTTTGTTCAACCAAGATTACTCCTGCATAGCACATCTCCCTACAAGCCTCTGGCTGTCAAGATAGAGGACTCAAGGAGCTGCATTCAGTAGATGCCATCTCTAAAATTCCATGTGCTTTGCATGGCATAATCACCACTGCCTGTATGGTTTGACCTTGGATTTTGCCAAGTGTGGGCATGTGACAGCGTTTTTCTGTCCAGTGGCTATCCTCAATGTCCTTTTTCTCAAATAAATAATAAACAAACTCTCAACATGGCAAATTGATCCTGTTAACCGTGACTTCAGACGGTCAGAAAAAGCTTGGAGAAATTGAATAGTAATGCAAAAGGAATGATAGAGTAAGAGAAGGAGAACGGGAAGAGATGGAGCAAGAGGCCCCCCTGCTGGAACTGCACGCAAAAAAACAACACGGAGGCAGGAGGTCTGCAGTGAAAAGCTGCTCCCCAAAAAGAGGCCAAGCCTGTTTATTTCTTCCATTTTTATACATTTGTGGGTCTGGTTATGGATTGGCTTCTGGGGTTGCTACCCCTTCACCCCACTGGCCAGACCAGCTGTCAACCAACATTATTTTCAGGCTAGAAATAGGTAAACAAAGGACAGTGAACAAAAACGAGAAAGGTTGTTTATGTTCCCAAGTGTGAGAAAGTAAAAAACTGACCCTTAATATTGTTCAGAAACTAAAGAACTGACTCCATCTTGTAAACAAGGAGAAGGCTCTAAAAAACATCAGAAAAACCAGAGCAACATCCCTCTATAAAGAAAAACAATATTCTTCTAGACTGAGACAGTGGCCTGAAAAATGCAAAAAGGAATAAAGTAAAAGAAAGACCAATAATTAAAGTATAGAACAGAGAAATAGCCAAGTCCTGCCCTTAACTGGGAAGCCTTGTCTGCACATCTCTGCTGCTGCACCGGCAGAAGGCATCACTGACAGTTTGGTCATGATGAAGTCACTGCCTTCTCCTTCATAAATTCTCTCAATAAAAAGGGAAGAAATTGGGCTAACGGTTGAGTATCATGTGCATGATTAAGACACAGACCAATAGGATTTTTTAAACAGAAGCGCTGCAGAATAACTGCATAATAATTTAATTATATATTTATTATTCAATTTAATTATATTTTATTAATTATATATTTGTTATTAATCATATTAATATAATAATAAAAATTTTGAAATGGAAGCAACCAAAGAATATCCCATTACTTGTATTACAACAGAAAAGACCAGCACTAGCCTTTTTCATGTCAGACAACATGAAGAGGTCCTTCAAGACCTAACAAATTATTAAAAAAGCACTCACAAAGCTACAAATAGGAGCCTGTTTGATAGAACACACGTGTTGAAACATCACGTCACTGGAATTGTATTATGGATCATAATATAAAATACACCTTTTTTTGTTACAAACTGATGTCTGCCACTAAATCAGATAATCAGATAGAGCTCTTTTTCCTCCTACACTGACAACCAGAAAAAAAAGGGGAGGGGGGAGAGATATAGAGGAAATATAAATATAATGTATTTATGTTTGGAATAAAACACACACAGTATTATATGGAAGCACAAGTAGCTTAATTGCTTAATAGCTTAGTTCCTGAATCTCAAAGAAAATGTATTCTTTTATAACGCTATAAAACATAGTGAAGCAAGAAAAGTGCAAGTTTAACTTTTATGAAAAAGCAAACTCCAGAGCCCATATAATAAGCTAGTCAGGAAAATTGCACTGCAGAGTTTGTAACTTCCTAAGTGCATTGCATCTATACTACATTGGCTTTCATCTTTTTGCTTAAGTTATTTTACAGACCGGGATACATAAATAATGAATTCCTCCCGTAACAAACAAAACAAAACAAAACAAAACAAAACAAAACAAAACAAAACAAAACAAAACAAAACAAAACAAAACAAAACAAAACAAAACAAAACAAAACAAAACAAAACAAAACAAAACAAAACAAAACAAAACAAAACAAAACAAAACAAAACAAAACAAAACAAAACAAAACAAAACAAAACAAAACAAAACAAAACAAAACAAAACAAAACAAAACAAAACAAAACAAAACAAAACAAAACAAAACAAAACAAAACAAAACAAAACAAAACAAAACAAAACAAAACAAAACAAAACAAAACAAAACAAAACAAAACAAAACAAAACAAAACAAAACAAAACAAAACAAAACAAAACAAAACAAAACAAAACAAAACAAAACAAAACAAAACTAGAAAAAAGCAGTAAATTGCAAACTGTGAAGAAAGGCTCTAACTTGCACGTCAGATTTTACATCTACCATTTCAACACATTGTCCACACACACCACAGGGCACTCAGTATCTTTTATGTTGCTGAAAGAGAGAGACACAAATTGCTCTTACCTGTGCTCCAGCTCTCGGATGGACAATATAACTCCAGAAGTTGATGGCTTTTGTTGCAGAGTGGCCAGAAAGGTGAAATCACTTCTGTTCTGGAAGAGCTGCATTAACTTCTCAGTCACGTGGGGTGCTGCGTGGATTTCTCTTTCTGTATCTAGGGATTTTATTTTTAAAAGAAAAAAGAAAGGGAAATAACTGTCTAGTAAAAATGCCAAGCCAGAAAGATTCAGATTACATTTTTCATTTTCACATCGATATTTTTCATTTTTGAGAGTCATCTGCCGTGGCCCACCACCGCATTTTTTCAATGGGAAAAACCCCAAATGTCATCTCTGTCAGCATGCCCACTTGTCACTTTGACAAACTCACCACTGGCCAGCTGCTGATTTTCTGATGGATTTCTTGACAGGATGCTGAGCCATTTGTGTCTGCTGCGAGCAGATTAAGGTGCTGTAAATAAGGGGTGCTGTAAATAAGGTGTGCTGCAGGCAGATAAACAGGCCCCTAAATTCTGAGCAACCTCAGGCACTGCCTCTGCCAACAAAATTCACCCAGCTCCAGTTTCAGCTTTTCCCACTGCCTGTGTTCCCACCTGTCCCTCGTACATCACAGGGAGCCTGTCCCTGCACAGTGCAAGGCAGAGATGTATTATTGCTAATAATGCTATACAGCTGTGCTCCTGCCTGAGAAATAAATACAAGACACGCTTGCAACCCGCAGCTCTTCCGGGGATTTCTCAGTTTAAACAAGCAGAGTGTGACAGCTCATACAATATTTATTCAGCCACAGCTTGACCAGGCAGATGCAGGAGCATTGCAGCCTCGCCAATCCTGATGATGTCCAAGCAGCATCAGCCCTTCTCACAGCTAATTTTTTAACATTCAAACGCGCCATCTCCCACCACGTTCATTTTTAACTCATCCTTTTATCCACCATGCAGCATCATTGTGGAAGACAATTACAGCAAAGCAGAGAAATCACGGCATTTCACCTTCCCACTCGTTGCCACGTCTCTCGTGCTAGGCTTTTGTCACTCATTTGTGAGGCACTGGCGCCTCCTGGATGTCACTAGGAATTATAAACCCTGGGTGCTTGCTTTTGCAAAGGTTTCACTGTGAAGCCAAAAACGCTGGCACAGATTCTCAGCTGGTAAAAAAACAGAGAACTCCACTGAATGCTGAGAATCCAGCCCAGCATGCATGATGTAAAACAAAAAGGAGTGATGAAAATTACAATTCAGAATTGCACTGCAGGGGAGAAAAAATCCCCAACACTGTAAAAAGGCCCCATTGTGTCATTAAATGAGGCTTCTCAGACAGAGAGGAGAGAGATTGGCTTGGAAAACAACCTAAAATCTCAAACACACAGCTGCTGAGAGAATGCCATGGACTGAAACCAAGCTCCAAGGAAAAAGTATTGAAGCATGTTTGGTAACTGGGTGTCTCAGTTTTTCCTGGGCAGCTTAAACCCCTCCAAGTGAGCTCACACACCCAGGCTTGTAACATGCTTGCACCCTGAAAAGCTCACGGGTGAAAAGCACTAGAGTTAGATATCATAAATCACGAGTCACCATTGAAAAATCTTCACCAGGGGCTTCAATTCCCCTGATAAAAATAGCAAAGTGCCCACTTCACATCAACAAACTATTTGTCTGGCCAGTGCCACTTTTACCATAGCAGAGGATAAAGCTTCCAAGAGCAGAAATTATCTCCACTCCCATCACATATTGGAATAGAAGAATAAACAATCCAGCACAGAACACCAGATCTTGTCTTTATCTATTAGTTTCTGCACCATTATCTTCACCTAGCTGGTGTTATTACTGGTCATAAATACTGTGTAGTTTCTTTTTAAAAAGCTGATGCCAGTGATACAAAGCTATTCTCCCACAGTCCCATAAATTCCCCAATATCCAGTTTGCTATCTACAGAAACAGACAAGCCACTGGTAGCCCGTTCCAAGGCACAAGTAGGACTCAGAGGTAAAATCTCCAAGACCTGACAGACGAAGATGATTATCATTTTTTGAAGGTTAAAAACCTTCATATCTTACTTTTTTTTTTTCCTTAAAGGTGTTACAGTTACCAGAAATAAAATCTGACTTAACAAAGCTTTCAAAAATTCTTCCACATGAAAGCACAGGCAGTGCTGTCAGCAGAACATATATGTTTAAACTTCAGTCAAGCCTTGCAAAGTACAACAGTTTCTCATTATAGGAAGGCCCACATCCCACCACCCATCCATCAAATTTTATACAAAAATACAGGGCTCCTTGCTCACAATCATCCACGGTTCACCAGTGCACTTCAGTTAAAAACATGCTTTGAAATAATTTCCTATTCTCTACCATAAGTAAGAGGATAAAAAAAACCACATGAAACACTGATACTTGTTCTTGTTGATTAAAATCAGTAAGATCCAAAGTTCTAAGATTCCAGAGCGTCAGGTCGAGACTACTGGGTAACAAATAGGGTTTACAGACTGCTTTGCAACACTGTGCTAGCATAACTGGCACAAAGCGGCTTATATAACCAGGCTTTTAGAAATTAACACACTTCCAAGCACAGGGCTATGCATTTGGGGAGCAAGTCCAGCCATTACCAGCACCTTGGGATATCCCTGCTGCAAGCTAGGTGAAAAATTTAATTGCTGATGCAAAAATGTCTCTAGAAATGCTGCTTTCCACAGCCTGACCTCAGTAACTACAAGGGGACTTCCCAACCAGTCCCATGGTGGGCTGGTAAGCTGAGAGGGAAGGCCAGCAAGGCTGGTGGGCACCCCGAGGGCACATGGCCAAGGATTGGGGACCTGAGACTGCCCCAGTGCCAGGCACAACCTGGGCTGGCAACCTGGAATCCAAATGCTGGGAAGGAGGGGTTTTGAGGACAGCCAAATGTCCTTTTACTTTTTTACCAGAGTCCGGATTAAATGCTTGAGATGGTGTTTCTTGTTCTGACTCAGATGTTTGTTAGTTCTTATCTACATTACAGTGTCACAAACCCTGAGTGCTACAGCACTTGTAGCTAACTAAAAATGGCCCCTCTCTCTCTCTCTACAAGGCCTTTCAAGGATAAACTGTCCAATTAAGAAATGACACCTCAACTATTTTTACTATTTTACTATTTTTACTATTTTACTATTTTTACTTTTAACCCAATACCCAACCACCCGTGGCTGCAATGAGGTCTTTTCTACCCAATTACAAAATACCACCCAGACCCGTGAAGGAGAAGGTGAAAAAGAAGCACTGGCCTCAGCCCTAAAACTTCCATCTTGCTTTATGGATATATTACTGTATTCTAAACCCTTAAACTCTGAGTTTTCCACCCTGTGATATCACACACTGCTATTCACACCCCACAGCCACAGTCCCAGTGCTGTCTCTCAATTTTGGAGGCTTCTCCACAGTCTCAGATCCCTGCAGTGTTTGCTTGGGGGTCAGTGCCTGCCAGCACAGAAAGCCTGGAATTCCCAGAGTCCGGGGTTCCCCGAGCCCAGCTCCTGTGCCCATGGCACAGCCCCCCTGCCCCTCTGGCATTGTCTGCCCTCACACAAACCTTCCCCAGGAACGTCGTGTTTGTGTTGGGCTTGATTTCTGCAGAAAATACCGTACAATTGAGCTGGGAGTACAACCCATTTAGAATAAGAGCCTTCTATTTTCAGGTAGATTTTCATACCTCAAAATGAAAAAAAAAAACAGAAAAAGAAAAATTGAGAATACATACAATACATACACCCCCTCACCACAGGTGCCTGAAAGGCAAAATACTTTTTATGCTCTCTATAAAAATAACTGGCTGCTTGTAATGAAATGTCATATTTCCCCCATAATATAGAACAATATAGGTTTATACAGCAATCTTCAGTGAAACATCACTTCATGCTTGAATGATAATGCAATCTCAGCAAAATAAATAAACACAGATACGACTTTCATATGCCCTTCTATGTGATTATATTCCCTTAATTTGAAATAGTGACTGTCAGGAGGGTTTTTTAAAACACATCAGAGTGTTTCTAAATTAAGTCAGGAATGAAAGCAAGCATACCCAGTTATTTGCAAGTCCAAGAGACAGAAATCATCTCATAACATCAGGTAAAGGCAACATTCTTCCTTCAGCAGAACAAAAGCACAAGGCACACCTATGTCAGACAGAGCTTACGTCTTGCTTGCTTTTAGTTCTTTTTCTTTTAACCTGTGGGTCCAGGGAAGAAGTGCCAAATAAAAACCAATTACCCAGTTTTCCAGGACAAACAACAATATCCATTTAGTTACTGCTATCCCCCTGCCTGGCACCATCTCCCCCACAGCCAGGGATGCCACCTTGCCTTCTCCTGGATGCCCTGGCCCCTGAGAGACCAATCAGCCCCCGACCAGCACAGCCCTGCCACACCAAAAAGAGCTGTGTGAAAAAACAAGGTTCACTTTCTTGGTAAAATTTTTAAAGTTTAATTAAAAAAAAAATTAGGAGGCAGAAATAAAACCAAGGGTTATGGCTGGGTTATTGGCATTTAGCCAAAAGCACAGCTACCCTCTCAAAAACACCCTTTAAATCCCTTTCCATTGCATCAGCCTGTTGCATAATCACAGACCACTAAGCATTCATTATTCAAACATTTCTTTGAGTTTCTATGTTCTGTTGCTTGGTCTTAACCTTCAAGTCGTCTTCCTGCCATCCTGTAGATTAAATCAATGTTCTATTTCTCCTCGTGGTCCCATCCTGTTGTTTGTACTCTCCCTGATAATAGAGAGTCAATAAATTCTTCCTTTGGGGTTCTGGTTTCTGTCCCTGTTACCTTCATCCACAAATTGCTTTCACCATTCTCTGAGTTAGTTACATGTTGCATTTTAACATCACATAATCCCCACTTTAATATTATGCTACGACCTAAGATATATTTATCACACTACTGTTTTCAAGTCTTGTTAACAGCAGAAATGAAAACTATATTGATGCAGCAAAAGTTATTCCAAGATTACACAAATAGCATTCATTTTAATATTTGCAGAAAGCCAATAATATAATGTGTATTTGTAACAGCTGCAAGAGGGAGCAGCACCTAGGGCACAGCTGTGCAGCCATATATATATGTAATAGATGTGTGTGTATATATATATATATATATATAAAAAATATAAGTTATAACACTTGAAAATAAGTCCCGAATTCTTATTTTAGCATGGATGTGTTTTCACTTCACCACAAAACCAAAGGAATGGCCACGCTGCTGTGCGGCCAGCGGTGTTAGGCCAAGCTTGACTTCACACATATAAACCATTCATATATTTCAGTGCACCCCTACCCTAAATGCCAAATGGAAATAGGTGCAATAACTCAGGATCGGCATCAGCCCTTAACCAACCTGATTTAGACCCTCAAGTCACATCTTCCTGTGTGGATTCAATGCTCCATGCATCACCAGCTCTAGCAACTAAAAATGAAAACCTCATCCTTCTGCCATTTGTAACCCTGAGCACATTTAGAAGCCCCAGATAAGAGAAATGGAGGAGCTGGCATCAGCTCCATCAGAAGCAGTGCAAGAAAATCACCACCACACAGCAGCAAACAAAATGAGTCAGGGAAGGAAAGGGATAATGCTAGGAAAGGAAGCAAAGGTCTTGCCAAGCTCCCTTTGACAGTGACAACAATGCACTGTGCAAAGGGAAATACATGACCATTTGGGACGGAACTGTAAGGGATGAAAAAAATGTTCACCAGCTGTTAAAAGCTGTATCCCAATCCATCTGGGGAATAATTTTTCTTTAATATATGCCTCCATCAGAGGAAAAATACTAAAATTCAGTTCAGGATCAACTCATTTTCTAAAGCAATGGGTACCTTTTATCATTCACTAGCTTGCTTGAATACCTTTTACTTCCCTTGGCATAGAACATACTGCAGAACACATTGCTTTATTGGTAACTTCAATCATTTTAAAGCTATTTCCTTCAACATGCTTTCAGCAGAACCTTTGAACAGTCACTCTGGACGAGCAAGTAGAAATTAATCCCTCAACAACAGAGAATCTGGATTTAAGCTACAGCAATTAAAGAATTGAGTACTACAGCGTTTTGGCTTTTACCTTGCTATGGGCAAAATCCAATAAAACTGAAAACGGTATTTTAAAAAACAAAACAAAAAATCATTCCAATGCCCCACTTTCTTTTTAAGTCACCATCTTTACGAAAACGAAACCAAGATTAGAAGGATGATCCAAAACCAGCAACTCTCAGTGTAGGCAGATCCTAACGGCTGCCGAGGATGAAAACACACAGCAGCATCACAAAAACATTCCTGCTCACTGAAGCAGGAGCTTCACCAAAGCCTCTGAGTCAAGGGGGATACAGTGCACCTTCCTGCACACTGGTCTCACAAAACATCTTTTGAAGAACTGGCAAAAACTAAAACATCATCACAATACAAACAAACAAACAAAAACTCACAGTGATAAATGCCCATTTCCACTCACTTCCACCCTTCTAAAAGCACTCCTCAGTCTACACAAGTCACAAACAGATGCACAAATCCCCAGAAGGATGATAATGCTAATTATGGGGATCTTCTCCAAAAAGAATTGTTTTACTGCCGAGCAGAGAAATGCTTCTGGTACTTGTCCCTCCCTACCTACCAAGGGCAAAACGTAGATATCTGCAGATACCCCCCATTTTGTATTTTGAGCTGTGGAGACAAATTCACATCAAATTCTCTTTGTATGCTGAGAAAATCGAAGAGCTCACAACCGGCTCCTGTGGCAGAAGGCACAGAGCCATGTCCATCCCTCAGAGCACTTTGGGAGCTAAATTCAGCCACAGGCACTCAGGCTCAGACAGCCCACACGGTGCTGCAGAGACCCACATGCCTGCACTGCTCCCACCCAGGCTAAATGAGGGGTTCAATGAGCTGGGGTACTGCAGATGGAAAATAAATGTCAATTTATGTCAAGGTCCCGAGCTGGCACTCTGCAGCTCTCTGGGACACTGCAAAAGAGAGGCCCAGGATCACCTGTTCTACCTGCCAGTACCCCAAAGAGAGGGCTCAAAACACCTCATCCCTCTCTGAAAAGCCAGATGCATTCTCCTAGTCACGTCTCTGCTGCTGAGTATCCTCGCCAGCATGAAAAGACACTGCAAATGTTTTTGCCTCACTAGTTCCACTCAGAGCCAGTAATGAATAGTAGGAAACCATGTTCAACAGCACAGCTTTGTAAATTATGATTATTCATTGTAAATCACTCCTTACATGTTGCTTCAAACAGCGTTTCTCAAGAATGAGATCCGTCTGCAGCGAAATGCTTGGTGATTTTAATATGCAAGCCTCCTACAGAGATGATGTCTCATTTTAATTATTGTTTCGGTTTAATGGGTTTTCATTAAATTAGAGGATGGAGCAATTACCAGGGTGAACAGCTAATGTCACAAAGGTAAGTTCCCATGACTATACAGCGAAAGCAGTTCCTCTAGAGAAGGTGGAAAATCAGCGTAATTCAATGTAAACCCTGCTTCTGCAGCATGCAAAACTGCCCCTGGCTATACGTGCTCATTTATTGCTGTCATTTTGATATACATGTTTGTAAACCACTTTACAAATAGGTCTCTCCTCACAAAATTCATCTAGCGTTTCAAATTATATATATACATATAAATAAAATTCCTTTCAGGAAGCCGTTGCAAACCCAGCTCTGAAACCCCAGATGCCAGGGGCAGGAGAATTTTGAGTCGCTGAAGAAATCAAACAGAGAGTATTTATCAAATCACAGTTTCTCCTCAACCACTTATTTAGCTCATGTAGTGGCTTAGCACCACACTCTTTACTCCTTGAGAATTGCCTGGACTTGAGCACCAGCTAGTGACCACACTCCTGCTAATTAAGTAGATGTCAGAGAGTCTCACATCCTTCATTTGCTTTCCCAGCGTTTCAAACCATGGAGTACTCAACAAGCAGAGCAGCAGATCCTGCCCAGGACCTGGAAATGCAGCCACAGCAACAGGAAGCTGCAGCAAACCCTGGATGAAGAAAATTCATACAGATCTCTTCTGATTTCACACCTTCTGTTCCCTGTGTTTGAGCTGGGATTAATGCATGGGATGCAGTTTTCATGCTCAGACTCGGTGTTTGTTAATTCTTATCTATAGTACAGCCTCAGGAGTCGTGAGCTCTAACTAACAAGGTAGAAAATGGAGATAAAATGGAGTGCCTCTAACTCTTTCCGAGGTTATTTAAGTGCTCATCACCAATAACGAGATGACACCTACATTATTTGTATTTCTGACACAATAATTGACCACTGCAATGCAGACCTTCTTCACCCAATTAGAAAAAAAACAGCCAAAACCAAGAAGAAGGTAAAGAAGAAGGACTCAGACAACACCCTAAATCCTCCATATCGTCCTACACATATTACTATAGTCCAAAGCCTTAAAGTCTAATTTTCCAGTGTTTTAACAGGTCTCCCACCTCCAGGGCTTTGTCCTTGTCTTTCCCACCCACAGAAGGACCGAGGACAGCACTGGGGTCTCCTCTCCAGCAGCACCAGGAGGAGCAGCAGCCTGTGACACACCCAAAGCCCAGCCAGTGACACTGCCACCAAACCAACCCAAAACCAGACACCTGCAGCCAGCCAGGGGCTTTGGAGCAGTTTCCTGCTGTCAGCAGCACACACCACCTTTGCTGAAGCCACACATCACCTGTTAATCGAGGCAGCTCCCTGAACTTATTTCAACTATTTGAAGTGGCTGCTGAGCTCATCTTGTCAAGTAGGCTCTGCTGCTTCCTCCAGGGATTCGAGGCTGTTTACAAATGGTTGATCCCTTAAATTAAATGCCTCGTTGAAATGCTCCAGAAGTTCACTATCACTGAACGCACATCATCTGCTCTTAAATCATGTGAGTTAATCAAATTACACGTGTTGTTAGCTGATTAGTTCGGGAGTCACTGATTGTATCATCTGTTTACCTACATTAGATAAGGTTATCATGTTACTGTGCCTATCAAGATTGCTCTTTGCCAGTTTGGAAAATAAGAACATTTTAACAGAAAGAAGGTGGACTTACACCAGCAACTCTGTGCACAGACCAGTGGCAACACTGGGGAATGCAGTAATTGCCAAGGAGCATTCCCAGTGTGCTGTCCATTTTGCAGGAGCAATACTGGCCACTCCAGGGATCTATTCCGAGAATATACTGAACACTAAGGGCACACACAAATAATGAGCCACTCAAAAATATGGCTTCATGCAAAAGCAAGCGAAACAATTTTTTTCCTCCCCTTCTACAAAGCATTTTCAAGCATGCTTGAAGTCACATAAAAATATGAGAGATGGCTTTTAAAAAATTATAATATATGCCAAAACTTGACAAAACACATTCTGTATTTGTTTAAAGAAAACTTAAGGTGGTATCAGAAGCCCCAAGAACAAAAAATCAGACACAGAAGACACGTTTTGCAAATAACTGCTATCTGTAGGTTTGGTCTTATTTCCTCCCACTACAACTCCGAGTGTGTTTGCAATTCAGAAATAAAATATAAGGTCAATAGAACAGAGAGATTGATCCATTCATATTTTTGAGCAGTATGTAATAATTCTGATTTCTCATTTAGCACTCTTCTTCCTTCCAGGTGATAAAAATACTGCTCACAATTTATGGCAACAATATTTTAAAAAAAACTCACAAATATTTCTGAAGTGCTTTATGACTCCTAAGTCACAACTAACCATGATTTTAACAGATACAATCAACAAATAACCCATTTCAATAAAAATATTAAGATCCAAATTCCAGTGGAGCAGGAGAGAAGCTGAATGTCTAAATTACTCTGACTTTGTCAAAAATCCCATTCTAACTTCAGTGAAATCATACAGAAATTAGAATTTGCCTCCCTGGTGAAAACGTGCATTCTTAAATATGTAAATCAAAATACTCCTTGAAACTATTCATTAAAAGGGAATTTCCAGCTAAGCAGAAATCTGACTGAGTGTCTTGACTGTGGAGAGAGGTTTCCATGCCTAATGCAGCTAACACACCTGGGTACACCTACACACAGGTTTTAATTTCCAGTCCTTTTATCACATGAATAATCCAACTAAAGACAATGAAATTATCCTTGAAGTTCAAAGCAAGCATATGCTGAAGTGCTCTGTTGGTTCAAAAACTCTCAAAGACTTGACAGTCTAAATAGTTTTTTAATTACTTTTAAAGCATAGGTCATGTATTGCTGAAATGTTACGATTTCAGGGTTTTTTTACATTCTATATATGATTTATACAAGCATTAAACAACGTGTTTCATGAGCTAATTCCCCCTTTTGTTTTCTTTCCCGGAGGGAAAAAAAAAATCACTTCCATGTTATTGCTAAAGCAAATTAAATCCTGGGTGTCTGTTTTATTTATTAACTGCATGATAATAGCATGGGGCATAATACATTTGTCAGAGCCCTTCTCTACTCAAGTATAATTTCTGCTGTCAGCCTCTTTATGTTTATATTCAATATTCTAGATGTCTTTGTTTCTTGGAACATGCACAGGCACCCATTTATATTTTCTCCCCAAATAAGTGCAAACGCTATTGGTGAAGTGTTTCACAACACCCACAACAAAGAACCATAAATAACTAACACACTTAGTCATTCTCCAGGAGTTTTACATGATTTGAGAGATCTAATAATTTCTTTTAAAAAGCCACAATAATAACAGTTTTATCTTTTTACACCATAGTTATGATTTGGACCATTGCTTTTCTTATTCCACCCAAGCATGCCACAACTCATGAATAAAATATGACAACTTTGATAGCATCCATTGCTGTGGGTTCATCCGTAACAAGAAACGTGATTGGAGTACTAAGAGCTCCCTTTTTCTCCATAAGCCTTTGTTTCTGCAAATAAGCTTTTATTTAAATAGAACTGCCTGGTGTCCCCTCCATTCCTGCATTTCTTGCTGTTAGCAGCAACCCCAGCAATAATGTTTGCTATTTTTTTTAATGATTACATTTTGAAGAGATTAGGATGGCACGAGGCGAAGTGGGCAGAATATCCCGTCGGAAAGCTGGCACTCACAAAACATCAAAAAACATCAAAAGCAGTGCCAGTATCAGAGAACAAAAAGCTGAAGTAGAGGGCATGACTTAAATATGTGAGAAATGCTATTATGAAAGCAAAACTCTTCTTTTATCTGGCTTCATAATGAGTTTCAGGGAAGGAAACCTGAATTTTTTCCACCATTTCCCAAACAAGACAGCTGTAACTAATACTGCAGGGTCCTCACAGCTTGTCACTGAAAAGGAAGGCTTGGGCTAAGTGCGGTACATGAGGTTCCCAAATCATCAGCATTTACCAAATTATTCTACAAATATCATTTCTAAGGCTGTGCTGCTGCCAAACAGCACGATGAGCATCTGTGGAGACCTCCACACGCCACGAAACATCGTGACACACACAGACACAAACCCCACTCTCCTCCCACACATCTTGGCTTCCTTATTATCCCCAGTCGCCAGGAAAAGGCTTTAAAATATCAGAATTATTATTCACAACGAGCTGAAGCAGAGGGAGAGAAAGAGAGGCAGATATGAATACCATCTGCAGACAGTCCATCTTAGAAGCAACAAGTATTTCAACTCCAGGATCCAGTTCTCTGTGTGTTTCACTCTGAAAAGATCTTTGCTATGTTTCAGTTCACAAAAAGTTTTTTAAAAATGACAATGAAGACATAAAAAAGGGGGCTACACAATAGTGAGCTAAGCCTTACAATGCAAATTTATCTTCTTTGGAAGGGTCTGTTCCCACGGATGCCAAATGGAAACCTCAGAGCTTCAGAGGGAGGAGTCACCTGTATGTGTAAGGGAAGATAAACCCTAAAACAGCCCCTGCAGGGATCCTATGCTGCTTTTCCTATTTGCAGTACAGGGGACCCACAGCAAACTCTGCTGCAATGTAAGAAACATTACCACAAAGGAGGGAGGATGGGGGACAGAAAGGCTGTGCTGAGAGAGGCTTTCAGGAAGCAAAACCAATTCTGAGCTACACTGCTCACTGCTGTAAAATGGTGATTCACAGATCCCTGTCGTCAGAATTGCAGGAGCAACTAGGCTATTTTAGCAGATATGCAACCTGTCACTAAGGACATCATCCCATGTTGCAGTGGGCATCAGGCGCCAAAACCAATTTTTTGCCCACTCTATTAAAAAAAAAAAAAAAACCTAACACACTCTGTATCCTTAATAGACCACAAAAGGCAAGGCAATCACATGATGTAGCACCATAAAACCAGCACAGTATGGCATGAATATTTCATGCTATTTATGTGGTGAAAATGAAAAAATAACAGAAAAAATGTCCCCCACTGAGTGTCATTTATACACCCACACCGCAGGATTATTCTAGAACTTGGCATAGAAGGAGTAGGCTGAGGTCTCAAGTAGCATCTAATCTTTATCCTTGGTATATAGTTCAAGATAGAAGGATTTTTCACCACAGGCAGTGGTCCTTGCCTGGCTCCTTCATTAGGTCTGGTTCTATCTGCCTTTGTGTGCCTCTTTAAGGTGCAAAATATTTAAAAAAAAACTAAAACAAAACACCTTGTGGGAGTAATTTCAAATAACACCACTACCTTTCAGGCAAAAGATGTAGCTGCATTTAGAACTAATTTAATCAAGTAGGCCGAGTGTAAATATTTTTCTCAGTTACTAACAAGTTTCTACTAAAACTGGTTTAAAATGTAAGATAACACCAACCCGGGGTCAAAACACACAGTAAGAACCCAATTCCTGAGCACTGCTTTCCCCACCCTCTGCATTTCAAGCAGCTTCAGCTCAGCAGAGCCCTACCAAAGCTCCAGTTCTGCCCTCTTGTGATGCAACATCCATGCAGCAACCCAAGAGATGCAAGGGGGAGCTCCAAGGGGCTTGGGCAGGATTCTTTAGCCAGCACCACTCAAGTGCCAACTCTGCTTCACCACAACTTCCCACAGCTCTGACAAGCACATGGGCCCACCTGACAAGGATATTCTTACTCCCCTTTAATACTTGTTCACTAGACAAGGAGCTAATTACAGAATGACGTGAATTAAGAGTATCCATTTGCCAAAATCTTTCAACAAAAAAGACAATTTTTGTTGTATTCCTATTCTGATGAAGATAGAAGACACTCAGACCGTTAGTTGTACTTTTACCTGAGTGACTTTCACTGATGTGGTTTTCACTGTTACTAGCAGGATCAGAACCTCATCTCTGCATCCCCATCTCAGCCCATGAAAGAGCAAAGAACCTGTCCTTCTTTTCTGCTTGTCTTCATGACAGGACTTTTTCCACAGGTTGCCAGAAGCGTTCAAGGCTTTTAGCACGCTACAGAAGTACTTATCCCACTTCCCCCTCTGCACTTACTACTGTGGCAAATGAAGATGGACAAGCAGCATAATTACTGTCTCCCAGGAAAGCAGAAACCACTGTCAAGGACAGAGGCAGTGTGTGCTCAGAACTCTCTCCTAATCATTCCAGACATGATGGGAAATCCAAAAAAAAAAGTCAAGTGACAGAAGGCAGCATGACAGCATTCAAGACGGGGGAAAAAAAGGCAAAAGTACAAATTGGTCACTGTTGTCTAATGTGACTAGGTTTCTATTTTAGTCTACACTTACTTGGAAGCAGAGGGAAGGGGTGTTTTAAACAAGAGAATATTGAATGAGAAACCGTGAAATTATTTACAAGCTATGCTTTCATATCAATATGCTGGAAAAATTTTACACCTAGACAAGTTTCTAGTATAATTCAACCATTAAACAAGAAACAGCCAAGACGGGATGGGTATCTAAGAGTATTTTAAAAACTGCCTCTGGGAACTGACAAAGTTAATAGTAGTTTATGTATCTTCAAAGCCTCGAAGCATTGTTTAATAATTATGTCTCAGGTGATCTTTAATTTCCTCCATTGAAGATGATTCATCTCACTCGAACCCTCCTGGCTCATTGTATTCAATTCCAGATTATCTCTCTGTTCTGAACATGGTTTTTGTAAAGGAAAAAAACCCACACTTAGACTCACCATTTAATTGAAAGAAAAAAATTGCACTGTGTATACAAAACACATTAAAAGATTAGCTATATTAAAATATATAAATATAATTTATAAGTTAGGCAGATGTTGGAATTAAAGTATCACAGGAAATCCTTGCTCAGCCCTCTGAGGATGAATATCCCAAAACCTTTTTTAATTATAAGATCACACAGTCAGTGATCACGGATCACAGTCAGTGCACAAAGTAAAGAACAAGAAGTAAAACTATTTAACAAACAAGGATCTTAAGTTTTGCTTTATTTTTATTATTCAAGGCTCACCTTGAACAGTAAATCCACCATATTCAAATCCTCCTCTGAATGCAGAATACACCATGACCAAGCTAATTATTCCAGCACAGTATTTGAGCCCTCTACAAATATTAATGAATTCTCCATACCATTGCTGTTTGAGGAAAGGGCATTAGCACCTCAATTTTACAGGTGAGCAACACAGCAAAAGTAAGGTTCTAACTCACTGATACAAACTCCCACATTATCCAAACTGCATCCTCCAAAAACACTT
Organism: Prinia subflava; assembly: GCF_021018805.1. Taxonomy (NCBI): domain Eukaryota; kingdom Metazoa; phylum Chordata; class Aves; order Passeriformes; family Cisticolidae; genus Prinia; species Prinia subflava. The sequence goes on along the minus strand of NC_086251.1, from coordinate 2,651,807 downwards.
GTCAAACATAAGCACTCATCATGGGCACTTCACAGCAACGCCAAATCTAAACTTTCTGTGCCTGTCCTGATTCCTCTGCCCTGTAGCATAAGCAAACCCTTCCCTAATTCCACTCTTCTGGCCCAAGACTGCAATCTTGGTGTTCCCATCCAGGCCACAGCCTCTCTCCAGGCTGCTGCTCCCAGCTGCTGTGCACAGCTGCCCTTACCATGCTCTTGACCCCCATAGATTAACTACATTTTAATATAGCTAATCTCCCTCCTTGCTCAAATTAAAGTCCTTGTACCATCCTTGGTGCAATTTCCCTGCCTGGCCACCTCCTGCTTCCTTCCTGGACACAGCTCCTTTTCCCCTCTCTATTCTCCCCTCTCCTTCTCCCCTCTTCCATTTTAAAAGGCGAAAACCAGAAATCCCGTCCAGCTGGAGGGGAGCAGCTCTGTAGGCACAAGTCCAAGGGACAGTGGGCAATACCTGGTGGGAAAAAAACAAATCAAAATAACAAACAGCCATTCCTTTCCAAGAGTGCCAGGGTCACCAGCTGCTCTGCCAGCTGTCCCAAAGCACATCAAGGAGGGGGCTGTCAGCAGGCTCTGCCCCAAACACCCCAGCATTCCCACAGGATGGCAGATTCAGACATGGTGGGATGCTCATCATGGAAAGGGCACTAGAGCCGCTCTCTCCTGTGACAGCTGAAGGCAGGACTAAGATTTCCAGCCACCATGTCATGCCTTGCTAATTCTTCTGCTGCTGTAAGATTTCTGCTCTGTAAAAACAATACTGCTGATGCTTAATATCTGCTATAAAGGTACAGGAGAGATCCCACAAAAAGCAATGACTCTTGTCTCATTATCTCACATAAAGAGAGACTCATGCCTGAATTCCAGAATTAAAGTTTACCTTTCCTGCTCGCTGCAGACCTCCCACCACCTGCCCCAGGATGAGTAATGACATGTTTCCTCCCTGAGCTCTTAGCTGCTCCCCCTCATCCAGTCCCTGGCCATTCCCTGAGCTCTGCAGCTCACACACCTTGCACATTATGGCACAATTTAACACTTCAAGTGGATTAAAACCTCGGCCACAGTACCCAGGCCACTGAGAGTGATAGACAAAGGCAGCAGCCTTCCCCTGGCCTTGGAATTCAGTGAGCACAGCTCAGCGCTGAGCTGCTGCCCCAAACACACTGCCAGGGCTCAAGAGGTGTATCCTGAAGTCTGCCCCAGCAGAAGCACTCCTGATCAAAAGGGTTTGTGTGCCCACTCCTGGTGACAACATCAGTTCAGGCAGTTGTTCTTACCTACCAATCTCAAAACACGGCAAAGCTGGCCAGCATCCAAACCTCTCTAAGCTCAGCACTGACTCCTGGGACTGAGACTCCTGGAGTGGAATCTGGAAACACTTCTACTCCCTGAGTGAGGAGTTAGTCTAAAAAAAGCCAAGACTCATAAAACACTGAAGGCAAACACCAACAGAGAGGACTGCAATTCCTATGGAAGCTCAAGAGTCTTCTGAGAGGCACCTCTACCCACCTTACAAGTGCAGCTTTGATCTCTCTTTTGGCCTGAAGCAGGACAGACTTTTTGTTTCAGGAACTCAACAAGCTTCACTCTTTTTCTCCCAAAAACACTGCCTTTCTCTGTGCTTTAAGATACTCATTATTCTTTCACCTTTCCTGTTGGAGCCATGACTGTACAGAAAAGAACTCAGCAGTCCTTAGTACAAAGTGGGAATAAGGAGCATGACTGAATTCTGTGCTGCAGGAGCTCCAGGCCAGGTGCTTCTCTCACAAATCTCTTGTATCTTTAATACAAGTCAAGAAATGGTCAGGAACAAAGCTCTGTAGATCTCCAGACTCTGAACAGTACTCTGTGGTTTCCTTTGCTGAGTGCTAAACATAGTATACGTAGCAAAAAGGCCATCCTAATTTAAAGGCTAAATGGAAAAATAGTGCCAGATTGCTAGGAAAGCAAACAGCAAAGCCTTAATAAACTTTTGGGGGCTGGCAGAAACTGTTTTTTAACTAAAGGCTTGAAGTCTCTGTTAGGTCAAAAGAGAATTAAAAATAAATAGGCACAGCTGACGAGTTGTAAAATGAATAAAATTTTACTTCCACAACAAGACTGAGCATGGAAGAAGAGTTAGACTGGTTAAAGTCATCACATAATTCAACAGCTAGGCTAAAAATTGGTCTCTCTCTACCTAGAAACAAAATGACCAGTTAACATCTTCTTGCCTCTTTTATCATCAGAGCTTTCCTCTGCCACTGAGTCAAGATCTTAAGTCAAAGTCAGGCCAATCCCCACTCCCCTGCTATCTGAGACAGAGAACAGGACTGAGCCCCATCAAGGGAGCCACAGCTCAGGGTTTCCTGCAGAAACAGAATAATCCTGCTCTGATCCTGTCCATTTTTCATTCCTGTAAGACACTATTTGTAGGTGTCTCACACTCAGTGTTTGTAAGATGTTATTGTAAGGCATTAGGGGAAAAATTCATATTTTAAATGTATTTCTTTGGGGCAGATTTTGCACCCACTCCTAGAACCATTTCTTTGAATTCATTGGTCCCTCTGGCTGGAGATGAGAAGATGTGGCTCAGACATCAAGAGCATTCGTCACAAATCCCCACCCACCCTCCTCTGCCCCTTCATGAACAACTCATCTGCCCACAGAGACATCTTCCCCCTCTCTTGTGTGCAAAAGTTGATAAAAGATAAATAATTAAGACACCAGAATGTTAGGCGACTTAAGAATCAGAGTGCAGAACTACAATTATGAGTTATATATCTACATTTCCTCTAATGCACATTGTCAGCACCTACACTGCCTTTTTTTTTTTTAATTATTATTTCCTCATCCCCATTTCACAGAGAATGGAACTGAAACGTGCAAATAATGGACCTGATCAATCAAAATTCCAGCTGAAATACTCCAACAATCGAAGCCCATGCCCAGCAGGATCACTCAGATGGCTACACTTAATTATAGTTTTCTATGCTTTTCTGAATTAGGAACTGACTTGCTTGCCCAAAGGCAATCCCCATGTCTCAATTGCCACTCTGGTTCTACCACGCTGTCACACAATTTGCAACAGAGCCAAATTTTCTTTGCCTATGAAGCTGTTCCACACAGGACTCTGAGGTTTAGCTGTTAATTCTGATATTATTTAAAAATCCGAATACTCCATCAGCTTTACTGGGATGGTCAGGCTGAAATCACAAACTCTTCCAAGACAAGTCTTTCTGCATTTTCTCTAGGATAAATCAAACCATGACAGCAGTCCCCAGAAACTCTGTAACAACAGTATGCCACTTACTGTAAGAGAGCTATCACTGATCACAAGCCTAATTAAAAATAATATTTTCCCTTTCTTTTATACCTATCTTCATATCACCCCTTCTTTCCATTTCCTCTTTTTGCCTGTAAAGGCAACTGAAAGAACGCTCAAACCTTACAGAGCTTCCTCTTTCGAGCATTTTAATTCACAGAAAAAGAATCTTTCTTAGGAGAACATTTCATATTTTCCTGGACCTACCCTGGACACAAAACTGTCCAGGTTGGGGGAAAATGACCATTCCTCTACTTCCAAGGCGTGAACTTGCTGGGACACACAAAAGAACACTCCAGTGTTGAACAGCTCCAGTAGAGCCATCTGAGAAAATTCATCTCACAGGACAGAAAATGTTCCACAGGGAGGTTTTATGTCAGCTCAGAGCCCTCATATTTGCTATCAGAGGTGGCAGGCAAAACTGTCACTGCGAAAACCACACGCCAAAGAACACACAAAGTCTTTTTTCCTACACTAGGGGATCCTCAGCAGTGAAAGCCCGCCAGGGAGAGATCATCTGATGTGGCTGCACGTGCAGCCATCATCCTGCCAGCTGAAACAGGTCCTGCTGGTGCCTTGGGAGGGCTGAGCTGGAACAGAGACTGGGCAGAGCCAGAGAATAAAGCAGGGATTTACTGAAAGCCTTTAGGGCACACCTTGGGCAGGACAGGGCCTGGCCAGGGCTGCACACAGGGTGGACCCAAAATGGTCACGAGGTCTCACACTTTGATAAGTTTTGCTCCATTTGCATGTTGGGGTTTAATTGTCCAATTCCAGCTCCAGGCTGGGAGGTCCCATCCTTCCTGTTCCTCCCTCCATCCACCCTTGTTTGTGCTTTGGGCTGAGAGCTGTGCTTGGTGTGCAGCAGGAAAAGGATTTGTTCTGTGTCCCTGCTGTGTGCAGAGCTCAGCAGCACTGACTGTGAGCTCAGAGCTGCACCCCTGGGCAGCACAGAGTCTGAAATGCAGGAGAGATAAAACTCAGGGCATCACTTCCCTGCCCAGAGGCACCACAAGGCACAGCACACACAACCTGCCCACACCTGGTACAGCCTGACCAGAGCAGAGGAACACATCTTGAAAGGAACTCATCTTCCAGCCTGGAACAGCTCGTCCAAGAGGATACAGTCATTTTGAAACTAAGCACTAATTTCCAGGCTTTTCTCTCCTCTGGGAGTGTCATGTTGGACAAGGGGTTTTTGGTGAATCTCTGTGGGAGAAAATATTACTTCTGTCTTAGACATAGCACCTGCCCAGATATTGCTCCAAGTTCTATACTGGTTTTACTGTTTGGTAAGATAAAAATCCAAACTGAGCATCTCCTGGTTCCAGCCAAAGGACCTGACACACACCCAGACTGTAGCTGTAAAATAAGTCACCTCTGTTAAAGGGAAAAGCAAAGTAAAAGGGGACCCATGCAGCTGCCAACACACTGCTGACATTCAACAAATAACAGGCAGGAACAAGAAGGGAAGAAGACAACAGGGCAGCCTCAGAGTTCCATCCCAGCTGACAGCAAAGGCCTTCACCCTTCTCCTGACCCAAGGGCTGGTGAGCTTTACTGAGGAGAGGAATTTTCCTGAGCCACCTTCTATGAAGTTTGACTCTAGAGACAATAATCAAGAATAGGGCTATTCCTGTGTGCACTAGCAAAAAGCATTTCTGTGCTGGGGATTAAAAAAAGCTTTATGTACCTAACTACAGTCTCCATATTATTTATTCACTTCATACAGTGCATGTTGGTTTATTGCTTCCCATGAGCATCTATCTTTCAGCTTATCTGCCCACATAAATTTTCTAAGTTCCACCCTTTTCACAGCAGTCCTGAGTTCCTGAACTACAGATGGACTGCTCCGAGGAGAAAAGAGCAGAATATCCCAAACATCTTCACCATTAACCTTTCACAGCTATTTTCAGTATCAGTGGTCTCAATCCCAGTCCTGACAAACATCTTGGACTTCTTCCCTGCAGCTCTCACCACCAGCCTGTGAAAACTCACAAGAGCTCATCAGTGTGGTCGCAACCAACTGCATGGAATAGCAATTGGAATTATTAACATATTTAAGCCACTGCAGTCCTTAGAGGAATGGCTAGATTTCAGCATTGTTTGTGACACACAAACCTGGAGTCGGAGCATCAAAAGAAAAATAATTGATATCTTTAAAGGCAAATAATCAACATCACTCTTCTGGACACTAATTTGGGAATCAGTGAAAATGAGGGTACTTGTTGTAGCATAAAAGACAGGAAACAAATCCTGAGGTGGTCTCCAGAAACCCCTCTGCTCTGACTTCTAAATCAGCCTTGGCCAGATAAAAAATGAACTCAGACACAGACCCGCTTCCTCTATTATTTACAGCAGAGTCAGCTAGCACTGCAGATCCACAACTGAAGCTAAATGAGATCATAATCATTTGCCTCTAAAAACAGCTCCAGAAGACAGATAAGAAAAAGAGAGACACTAAAATGCACACTTCAGCACTGAGTAAAGCACAGTAAAGAAAAAACACAGGAAGTCTCCACAATAAAAACGTTTCTGATCATGCTTTAATTCCCATGTTTATCTCAAGCCATATAAATGTCTCTCTTGCCTAATTAGCATATTGCAGCATCTCAGTGCTTCCTGCCCATGGGACATTGTCCCTTAATCTAGACCTTACTTAAATACATTGCAAAACTACATCCAGAATGTCACTCAGTAAAAATACAAATAAAACCCCTCAACACCATTTGAAAACACTTCACAAACTTGGTGTTAGAACACTTCACGAATGGGGAAAAAACCCCACAAAGTGACTTATCTGGTCCTTGATACTCAGCTTGGCACTTAAATACAGAAGTGTACTATCAGACCACTTGACCAGTTTTTAAAAAGTTGAAAGGCTTGCTACATGACCAACCAGTGTCAACACATGAGATGCCTTCTCACAGTTACACAGCTTCAGCTGTGTGTCTCTGCATGAAAAAAAACCCCAAGTCCATCCTTTGGAAGCACTCTGACACATTTAGTGAGAGATAAATATTGGGGAGTATTGAAAACCTACCCAGAAATACTTCCCCTAAATTCCCTTGTAACTACCTAACAGCACACACATACACAACAATTTCATCTGTATTTCAAGAACTAATTCCAAGAAATAGAAATAAAGGAAAGCTACAGTTAAGTATGACAAACATTACAGGGAATCACTTGAGCACCAAAGCTCTTCTGAGCTCATGCAGACAGAAGCAAGATAAGAAAATTGAGGATGTTTCTCTCACCTTGGAATAGAAATGCTTTGCTGGCGTTGTGCAGTCCCACCACTTGTGTCACCCCCAGCGTTGAATTCACCAGATCCAGCTCTGTGATGATATCCATTTGTAAGTCAGGATCCATTCCAAACCCTACAGCTGTTGGAGGCAGAGAGAGTTAGATCAATTTTTATTTCAAAGCAGGTAATGGAAAGAAGAGAGAAGAATATCTAGCACAGGCTTTTCTAGTACCTTCCCCCTCGCACTGTACACAGTAATTACTTATGAGACAGTAACTGTGCTGCAGCAAAGAGAAGATATTCTATTCCAAGTCTTTCAATTAAACCATTTCCTTCCCAGAGATTTTACTAAGCACCTGTTAAAACATCATAAAACTGATGCATTTATCCAGTGCTGTCATAAGGTTAAAGAGGAATAAATAAAGAGAAGCACAACCACCTATGCAAAACAATGAGGGAGATTTGCAGCATTCATCTCTTGCCCACACTATTTCCAGGGAGATGGAAGGACTGAAAATTCCTCTCACATTTCCTGTTTAGGAACAACAGATGAGGCCCACAGCTCATCACCTCAATGTAATCCATTTTCCCAGCTGGACCCTGGAGCAGATAAAGCAGCAGGGCAAGGAACATCCAACTAAGAGCCCTGGGTGGCTCACCAAGGTGTTTGGTGCTGCTCCTGAAGCACACCTCTGTCAGTACCAAAGCCCACCCACAACCAGCACAGCTTCACGCACCCAAACCAGCTGCAGCACCTCTGGGAGCACCCACTGGAAAAACACCAATCTGCATCTGAAATTCAGAAAAGCCTTATGCCTAGGAAGAGCCTGGGTGCTCTTCAATTGAGCAGGGACCTGATGGGATTGACATAAAACACAGACTCCAGAAGTCTGAAAATGCAGTGTTGAAGAGCTCAGGGGCAACTTGATGGTTAGCACACCCAATTCACAAAAAAACCCCTCCTTTTTTCTAGGGATGGAGAGAGGGCAGCCTGACCTCAGCATTTCTCTCAACACAGCAGTAAGAGTGACACGAGACCTGTGCCCGAGACACAGGTCAAATATCTCACGTGGAATCTAACCACTTTCCTAATTAAATTTTTCACTAACATCATTAGTAACAGGAACAGGCTCCAAGAATGAAATCCTGACACAGCTGAAGTCAATGGTAAAAGTCCCATTGACTTCCAGGGAGCAAGGACATTACCTGTAAAGCACGTCCAGATTGATTTCCACTAAGTAGACTTCACATTCAGGCCTAAATTGATTGATTTGTTATTCCAGGGCTATACTTCTGGATGGTTTAAGCAGCAAGTACTCTAGTTTGATTCTTTGAAAGGCTCTGAGAATTCACTGAGGTGTACAGAACGAACAAGAATTTACATAAATTACTCATAAATCATCTGTACTCCAGCACTTTCTCTTTTCCTCAAGGAGGAAAAGTTGTTGGAATAACATGTTGTGCTAACATAGAGGATTCTACTCCTCAAGGGCCAGAGCATTAAAAAATACTGAAAATACAGCTCTAGGAGGTCTCTAGCAACCTTACTCTCCAAGGAAAATTAAGATCTAGAGGCATCTGATGGAAATGAAGTTCCAAGACTGCTGACACATCCACAGTGCTTTCATCGGGATATGGGGATAAACATCTTTTTGTAGAAAATTGGAATTGGAAGAATATTAGAGAACCCAAATAAACACCTCCAAAGGTAAAAGCTTCCCAGACAATCATCAGTCTTTTAGCACTATCTTTGACTTCCACCCTAGGCACTCAATGACCACAGCTGACACCGTCCACAGTGGTGGACCAGAACCACCTTCCCCCCAGCGATAAAAACCAGCACCAAAACAAGAAAAGACTTGTTATTCTTCTAAGGTTTTCATTCAGCAGAAAAGCAGCACAATGTCAATTGCATGAACAACAGAGACAAGTGTTTGCTGGTAGGTAAATCCACGCAATTTACATTGTGCTCTGCAAGAAACAGAGTATGCTGTCCCTCATAAAACAAGGGGTTACACCTATTCAGATCAGCCATCATCTACTAATATGAAGGGAGGTCAAGTAGGCACTAAAACTTGCTCAACAGAAAGGACAAAGAGTGTTCAGTAAGACCAATCTCAACCCCATTGAAGTAAGTGAAAGCTCTGTCACAGCCATCAACAGGGTGGGGACAGAAACCACAGCGAGAGAGTGCAGGCACAGCCATAAATCACAGCAGCTCCACTGCTCTATTAAAGCTGCTTATTGCACCCTGAATACCCAGGGCTCAACAAGTATACATCACTGGAGCTCCACAGGCTTCGATTTATGCCAAGGAAGGATCTCGTGTGACAGCTTCAGTGTGTTCCCTTCCAGCTTTTAAAACACTCCAGAAAACAGCGACCGTTCCCAATGTCACAGGAACTATTTAGCATGAGCCTGCACTGCTTTAAATACCCAGTCATTTCCCTGAGCTGGCCCTTCAAACGGCAGCAGGCACTCAAACGCCTCGTTAATAATTAATAAACAACAAATTAGCAGCCTCAGTATGATAACCAAGCCTCCTTTTCCCCTGTGGCCTCCCCCAGTCTATCAGAAAGATACCACAGGCGTAACAAGCACACTTGCATCTCGCATTTCGTGCTGTCTCTCTCCAGCAGAACAAGCAGCTGGAAATACCATCTCCCTCTGAAGTAAAAATTGAGCTCTCACTGGAGAGCCGTGCAGAGCCTGGGCCCGATGATGGATGGTGTTGCTTTCAATTCCTATTTCAAGTAATTGGGCCATTCCCTTAAACCAGTGGCTTACACAAGCAACCCTCCCTGCTTCAGGCAGGTGGGCGGGAGGAGAAATCATCTCAGGACTGGGTGGATTCGGCCCAATGTGAACTGAAGGCACCGCAGCAGATTAGAGGATTAAGCCATATAATTATGAATGATGTCACTAGGAAATCCCTGAAAGAAATTAATTCTGCCTTACAGCTCTGACAGCCTCTATTCTCTGCCTCTGCCTTTATCACTTACACCCCGGCACCAGCCATAACGCCACGCTCCATCTAGCTAATGTGCAGCCACGCAACACATGCAGCACATTTAAAATTTCCTCGGCACATCTAACGCGCTGCTTGGGGATGGAAAAACTTTTACTTAAAAGCACACCCAACACAATCGAGCCTTTGGCACGTCCCCCCCGTGAAACCATTCAAATGGTAAAGAAAAGGCCCTAGAAGAGGCATTTTTCTCTTTCCTCTCACAACGTCAATGGCAATTGTTGCATCCAGAGAACTTTCCGAGTAGCAGAGTTACTTGTGGGTCCTGTTGACCATTTAAAGTCTCTGTGTGCACTCTCAGGGGTAACACCGCTATAAATGGGACAGGCAGCATTTTCTTCCAACTATTTTTATGCCCCATCTCTCTCTAGATTTTGATGAGGTTAGAATTACTGTAAGAATTTAATCATAAAATGCTAATGCCTTTGCAATTTTGATATTGCGCCGGGTGGTTTCCTTGAGAACAGCTACCAGCACCACGGAGAAACGCGCCCCTCGGCAGCTCCAGCCGAGGAGGAGCGGCACCCGGGCACCAAGAACAAAGCCCTCGTAAGGAACAAGAAGCGGTACCCGGGTCGGACAAGGCTGGAACAACGCGCCGGCAGCCGCATCCCCCCGTACCGCGGGCGGCTCCGCGCACACACAGCCCCGGGGCCGCCACCGCGCTCCGCCCGCCCGGAGCCGCTGCCGGCCCCGCAGGGAGCGGCCCGCAAGCCGCTCCCGAAAAACTTTCCCATGCCAGCCCCCAGCCCCCGGGAGCGGCCGCCGCGCCGGGGACGAGCCCCGCAGAGCCCCGCGCCCGCCCCGCTCGGCGCACCGGGGGATGCTCGGCCCCGCTCGGATCACCGGAGGATGCCCGGCCGAGCTCGGCGCACCGGGGGATGCTCGGCGCACCGGGGCGATGCCCGGCTCACCGGGGGATGCCCGGCTGGGGCGGCTCCCGCTGCCGCCGCCTCCCCGCGAAGTTTCTGCCCGCCGCCGGCGCGCTCAAGGCGACGGCCCCGGCCCTCGCTGCCCGGGAAGGCGGCCGTGGCGGACCCTGGCCCCGCCACAGAGCCCGGCCCCACGCCTCACCTGCCCCGGCGGCGGCCGCACACGCCCAGAGGAGCAGCAGGAGAGCCATCGGCGCGGCGCGGGCGGCGGCGCCCGCTGCCTCCCTCCCCGGCCGCCGGCAGCTGCTGCGGAGCCGCACCGAGCGCGGCGGAGCCCAGCGCAGCCTCGGCGGCGCGGAGCGGGTCGGGCGGGAGGCGGCAGCGGCTCCGCCCGCTGCCCAGGCGCGGCCCCGCGCCCCCGCACCGGGGCTCCCCGCCCGCCCCCCGCCGTGACGTGCGGCCCCCGCGGGCCTCGCCAGCGCCGCCGCCCGGCCCCGCACGGCGGAGCGGAGCGGCCCAGCATGGTGTGATGAGCCCCGCTCCCCGCGATGAGCCCTGCACGGTGCGATGAGCCCCGCACCTCGCACCGGGCCCGTTCCTCCCGGGCAGCCCCACACCGAGCCCGCTGCCCGCGATGAGCCCCGCAGAGGCCACGGGAACCCCCCGCGCCACAGGGCCCCGCCGCCCGCTGCGGCTCCGGGGCACCTCCGCCTTCTTCTCGGCGTGAGAATCGGCCCTCTCATTAATATTTACCCTCAGTAATAATTTACGCCGCGTGTGAATAAACGAGAAGGAGTCCTGAGGTGCAGTACGGAAATCTGGGCCGTTCCTCGGCTTCTTGCGTGTCCTTGCTTCACTCCCTTAACCACGCCATGGCTCTGCCGTGTAAAAGGGAGATATTTAAAGATATTCGTGAGCCATATGAGAATGTGCTCTGATAGCTGCTCTCAAACCTGTCCTCAAGCATTTCTTCACTCCAGCCTTTTAATTTGGCTCGGTACTTGCCAAAGAACACACCACCACATGCCTCGGTTACGTGCAGCACTCCTCCCTGCACAAGACCTGATTTAATTTTGAAGGACTGGCCCCAGATGATGTTCCCACCCCACCGAGCAGGGGCAGAGTGAGATTTCCCGTTGATCTACAGTTGCAAGCCCCAGGCTCATCCTCTCTGCTGCTTCCTCTCACCATGACTTTGTGCTGCACACCAATTCCAGCCATCTTAACTGTTAAATAGTAAGCTGTGCATTTGGACAAAGTTAGGACGATGCCATAAAAACCATGCCTGTCTTAGGGGTGCTGCTGCATCCACACACATTTACATCAGCGAGAGCAAACAGTCTGACTTGGTTGCCTAATTACTTAATTAGTGAGATGTCTGGGAACAGCTGCTCCTGGCTGCCAGCAAGGTAATGCACTCCAGGAAACCTCCGCGGTGGCCACTCAGAAATCACATCAGTCATTTATCTCCAGCCTATCCAAAACACCTTTTTTTCCTTCCAATGTGACTTTGCAGCTCCTTCCCTTCGGCCCCGACACCGGGAGGAGGGGCACACGCATGGCACACGAGTGGGCATGCACAGATACTCACATAACCATGGCAACCAGAGAAAGAGGCAGCGGTGCCTCAGACACACCCCTCCATTCCATCCTGACAGCATCAGGGTGCTGCACAGCACAGCCATCTGATTTATAAGGAGTTTTTGGGGGGAGAACAGGTCTGTATATCCAATTTCTGTTGGCTTAGATGTGTTGGTGCTTATCTGGTAATAAAACCAGTGTCTACGGAGACACCAAATTGAATCTAACTCAAGTTTTCCACTTTCCACTTGATGGAGTCATAAGCAGATATAGAATTTAGAAGATTCTCGAACTGATCTGTTTGACCTAAGCCTGGATTAAATGCTGTTTATAAAAAATTGCTGTGGGTACATGCAAAAATTTACACCATCAGCTGTAAAGCACAGTTTCAAACACATCTTGAGCAATCTCACGGAAAAGAATATCCTAACCATTACTGCTTTGTTCTTCTGTTCAGCAGAAGCATCCAAAAGCCGACAAGTACTGCAAAAAATAACACAAGCAGCTGGGTAAAAAGTGCTCTGAAAAAAGATGGTCCCACAGTTGTGGCTCTTCCCATAATCCAGCTCAATGCCCAAATGATCACATATTTGGAGAGCATTTGGAGAGCACATATGTTCAGCTGTTCATGTGGAGAAAGGACAAGGCAAATGGATGGAAAACAAAAATTCCCCTTCTCTCAGCCAGCTGAGGATATATCTATCCTTATAACTCCTCTAATGGCAACAAATCACCTCCTTTTATTGCCAGAAAATCTGACCTTCTGATATGGGAAGTATAAAGAGCTGAAAAGTCTTCCAGATAAGAATTAAAACTGAGGTCCTGAGTATTCATAGCAATTAAAACAAAAAAATCTGAAGGTACTTTTGCAAGAATGAAGCATCTGTCCTGGAACCTGAGCTGGATTTCAGGTCAGATAATATTCCTGTGAATAATGTTCTTGCACTCTCCGTTGGCCATTGGATGCATCTTGGGTTGGATCTAAATCATTGTGAAGCTGCTAACTGTGTGGTGTTAAACTGTTAGTCCTGCCAGCCACGGAGCTGCTGACATTTTGTAGTTTGAGGGAGGATTTTTGGGTAGGCCCAGTGTCTGTCTGAGCAGCTGTGGCGCTGTCTGCGTGCCACAGCTAAAATGCAATTAAAAGCACGGTTACTCCAAGGGTGTCTGAACGTGGGGGGACTCAGGTGGCACCTGCACTGCAAATCCTGGGAAACAGCAGTGCTTCCACCTGGGAGGGGGAAAAGGAAAAAGAAGAAGAAAAAGAAGAAGAACAAAAGGAAGAGAGGGAGAGGGAGAGGGAGAGGGAGAGGGAGAGGGAGAGGGAGAGGGAGAGGGAGAGGGAGAGGGAGAGGGAGAGGGAGAGGGAGAGGGAGAGGGAGAGGGAGAGGGAGAGGGGAGGGGAGGGGAGGGGAGGGGAGGGGAGGGGAGGGGAGGGGAGGGGAGGGGAGGGGAGGGGAGGGGAGGGGAGGGGAGGGGAGGAGGAGAGGAGAGGAGAGGAGAGGAGAGGAGAGGAGAGGAGAGGAGAGGAGAGGAGAGGAGAGGAGAGGAGAGGAGAGGAGAGGAGAGGAGAGGAGAGGAGAGGAGAGGAGAGGAGAGGAGAGGAGAGGAGAGGAGAGGAGAGGAGAGGAGAGGAGAGGAGAGGAGAGGAGAGGAGAGGAGAGGAGAGGAGAGGAGAGGAGAGGAGAGGAGAGGAGAGGAGAGGAGAGGAGAGGAGAGGAGAGGAGAGGAGAGGAGAGGAGAGGAGAGGAGAGGAGAGGAGAGGAGAGGAGAGGAGAGGAGAGGAGAGGAGAGGAGAGGAGAGGAGAGGAGAGGCCACCATTTGTAGCTCATGGGGTAGAAAACCTCCTCGATTCACAAATAAGGCTTGCATCCCTGGACAGGCTGCCTCCTCGGGGATATTTGAGATGAGCAGAGTTTGCTTCCCCGCCATCAGAGGGCAAGAATGGGCGGCAGCACTGACACCTGAACACTGTCAAGACGAGCAGGTGGAAAGGAAGGGGGGATTACTGTGTGCCATGCTTGCCCTACCCACTGACAAATACTTGTAATGTAATCTATGTACATTACTATTTACATTACTTGTAATGTAAACTATGTAAACAGTTCAGCAACCTAAAAGTATCCACTTTAGGCTTTACAATTACATAAGTAACTAACAAATCCATCAGAGTGAAGCCTTATGAAGAAAAATCGTTTGTCTACTTCTGTATACGGTCATGGAGAAATGTTTTATGCTCTTTATTATTATTTTTTTTAATTCCCAAACACATAGTTAGCTAATGTTTGAAGACTGAGAAATCTAAACTAAACTTTACAGCTGATTAATCCATTTGGTGTAAGGTGTGCCCTTCAACCTACACTCTGACCATAGGAATTTCAGCACCAAAAGAGTAAAATTATTTCAGACTAAGCATATCTGTGAGCATGAGCCTATCTTCCAGTTCAGTAACATGCACTGGTTTAAATTGTGGCCATGGTCAGTGCATACAACCAAGTTAAAAGGACATGGATTTTTATCTGTTCCCATGAGTTTAAAGATTTGATGCAGTAGATGCCTAATGATGACAGCAAATGACTGCCTCTTGCTCCCAAAATCAATGTGTTGTATCACTGACTTACGCTGGCTGCCTTTGGGGGTTTGACACATTCCACCTGCCTCAGTTTTTCCTCCTGAAAAGGGGATTAGTGGCACTCAGCTTTCTCTCTCCCTGAATGAAATCCACCTGAAGAGGGAATTGTTGGAACCCTGGGCTCTGGGAATTCCAGGCTTTCTGTGCTCACAGGCTCTGACCCCCAAGCAAACACTGCAGTGACCTGAGGCCATGGAGAAGCCTCCAAAATTGAGTGACAGCACTGGGATTGTGGGTGTGGAGTTTGAATAGCAGTGTGTGATATCACAGGGTGGAAAACTCAGAGTTTAAGGGTTTAGAATACAGTAATGTATCTATAAAGCAGGATGGAGGTTTTAGGGCTGAGGCCAGTCCTTCTTTTTCACCTTCTCCTTCACGGGTCTGGGTGGTGTTTTGTAATTGGGTAGAAAAGTCCTCATTGTGGGCCATGGGTGGTTGGTTATTGGGTTAAAAGTAAAAATAATTTAGGTGTCACTTCTTAATTGGACAGTTTATCCTTAAAGGGCCTTGTAGAGAGAGAGAGATAGGGGCCACTTTTAGTTTGTTAGCTAGAAGTGCTGTAGAACTCACAACTTGTGAGACTGAAATGCAGATAAGAATTAACAAACATCTGAGTCAGAACAAGAAACACCATCTCAAGCATTTAATTCCAATTGTAGCAGAAAAGAAGATAAAAAGCAACAGGTAATGTGCAAAGAATGACTGCAGTCTCCCATCCCCAGCTCCTACCACCTCCTTTACCCAGGCATGCACATCTCAGAGAAATGCCAGCCTCAAGGCAGAGCAAAGTGGAACAGCCCTGCCCCTCAGCTACAGAGCAGTCTGCAGGCTCAGAGCCCCGCCTGCAATGGATCCTGCTCTTGACACAGCCATCTCCTGTGTTCCCACTGCTGATGACACGTGGTGACGTGCTTCAGCTGCTACTGTATTTGGGGAGGGTTTCTCAAAAGCTGGTGCCTGCCAACAGCAGAACAGGTTGGACTGGTGGCATTTCCCCAGCAGGCTGGGAAGGGGAGAACCTGATTTCCAAACCAGCGTTGTGGCACAAGGCCCTCACCACACGGCAGGAATCCCGACACAAGGCACAGCAACACCAGAAACCCTTCCTTACATTTCTTCTCCCGCTCCTCCTTTCAGCCTCCCATTTGCATCTCCAGCGGGCAGGAACCTCTCTCGTTTTTAACAGAGTAACAGCCTTTGGGAAAATCGAATTGATATGACAAGGAGGAGTTAAACAAGTCCAGCTGGTCCTCGATCAATCGTTCCACAGGGTACAGAAGACTCAATAGTTAAGGAACCGGCCATTTAGCTGGTGCTTGTTTCTGCAGCCGTGCAATGTGCCCCTTTCCCAGGAGGGCTGTTTCCATTGCTGCTCAATGTTCCTAACAATCAAATGGATCGATTCTGAAGACACCTTAAGGCTGTGTGTTAAGTAAGAATGATGTTTGTGGTGTGTGTTGAGTGGGGAAGGAGGTGGTGGAAAAAGAGACATTTCATTCACCAGAAAAGCTGACGATAATTTCTGTTTTAAACACTGGACATTTATTTAGAGTCTTTAGAGCCCATACATTATTGAATAATTTTCATTTATCACATCCAAATATATTAGGCAAATATATAATACAATAAATTGCATTTGTACACATAAATACAAAATTTGAGGTAGGGCCTCAAGAATAATGATTTCTGAAATTAACAACACACAGCAACATAATATGTACTGCATGAGATACATATGATGCATTCTTTGTAACAATATATCTTCTGCACACACAGCTAATGAAAAATAAAGATTGTAATGCTCTGGTTAGGGTACAAATCTTTATCCATAGGCAGCAGTACCCCATAGAATGCCTGTAAATATATATATATATATATTTTTATATGACATTACGCAAGTAATTAAGATTTAACCCATCAGCGATGGGTCCGTAATAAAGTGCCATAGGACACAGGGAGCAAATTCTCAGCTGGTGTAAATTGTCACAGCTCCAGACAAAGCTGGGACAATTTATACCAGCCAAGCATCTACCTTACAAGGTAACACTACATAATATAAAGGACAGAGAACGACGTGTTTGAGTCGATTTTCCTGACAATGGAGGACAGCTATAAGGCAAATGGTTACCTGAAGATGTATTTAAATGTTACAGGCAAATAAAACATTGCAAGCATTAAGATCCCACCTCATTCTCACGTTATAAATCCCTCAGGAAAACCTTCTCTCCTTGGTGGCAGGCTGCCTGAGGGTGACAAAGGCAGAAATCCCAGCACCTCTCCCCTCCTGCCTCGGATCACAAAGAGCCCCTCAGGAATATTGAGCTGTGACCATTTTCCAGGCACCTACGTGCTCACCACCCAAGTGCAAACCAAGACACAGCAGAGCAGAGGAGCTTCCTGGGATGCCTCTGCACCAAAAGCTCTGCTGTCTGCAGCCCACAGTCCCTACAAGCCCGTCCTTGATTGCAACAAGTGGTGGAGCTGCAGAAGAAGAAACCAACACAAGACCAAAGACTGCTATACATAAACATTGCTTTAACACAGGCAAAAAAAAAAAAAATCATATTATCCATACAGCTCTACACAAGAAAAAGATCAAAGGTGTTTAAAATCAATCAGGTGCTGGAATTTGAGGCTGGGAGAGTCACACAGTGTATCAGAAGCAATGATCTTCAGCGTGGAGGCACGTCTAATGTGGCCATTGGAGCAGAAATGAACCAAAAGACTACTTGGACTCAATTGAAACATCGTATAAAGACAATTCAAGTCTTTCTCAATTAAAGGTCATTTTGTTAAACCCTTCTTTTGGAAACAAAGTGCTGCCTTGTCTAGCTGAAACACAGGTTTTGAAGGTTGCATATCAAAAACATTAGGAAGACCCCAAAGAATTTGAAGATGGCAAGGATTTGCATTGGGTATAATCTTTAATGCATAAAATAATGCATCTCAGCTCATCCAGAAATTCGATTTAATTTCAAAGAAAGAATGTGCATCATAACTTCACCAAATTTAAACATTTTTTACTCACAAGATAGATAGATCTGAAAGTACATACATCACATTTTTACTAATATGGCTTTTTCCCCTCCTTTTTTGTTCTTTTAAAGATCTTTACTGTTATGCTATTAGTTACTAAATTTATTTTTAGAAAATTATCAAAGTGCATGCAAACTTTCCTTAGAACATGTTAAAAGAAGTGCATTCCCAAACTTCAGCTTAACTTCTCATTTAAAGAAGACACTGCTGGTGAATTTAATCTCAACTTTCAGATTTGGACAGTAAAATAGTTTAGAAAAAGTCTCATGTGGCCAAAATAAAACCATGCTTTTCACATACAGTGAAAACTTCACATCTTCTGTGATTTTTGTATGCATTTCTCCTCTTTCCCAAAGGTTTTTGCAAGCTTTGCAATGGGGTCAAAGCTGAAGGCCAAGATCAGCTAGCAAAAAAATCACAAGCATCTGTTTACAGAGTTTCAAATTCCAGCCTAATCCTGTGCTAACGACTTAGCAGGCACGGGAACAACATCTAAATTAAAAGCAAGCAGATGAATTACATAAATCATGGAAAGGAATTCAGTTGCAATTTCATATGCAGCCTGGTTTGGTAATCCAGGCCAAGAGGTATCATACCCCAACAGCATTCCTTCATGATCTCTCTTTCATAAATCAGGTAGGCAGCCACTGCCACGCTCACAAGGAGGGAACTTGATGGCAATGAGTCAACCCCAGTTCCAAGGCATGCCTGCAGACAGGCTGCCAAGTGGAAGGATTCAGTACTCTCAAATTATTGGACTGTGTCTCCTCTTTCTCAAACAGGACCAGACCTACAGATATTTCTTGTTGGCTTTGAATCACAGCAGTAGCGAAGACTAACTGGCTTGGCCTCCAAAAATCAAACCAAGATGCGAGGCAGTGTTGGTCAAGAGAGTTTCAAGGTGATTTATCCCAACAGAAATACCTAATTCCCAAGAGAGGTGCTGACTTAGGCTCCTTTCTGCACACAGGGAAGGTCCCTCAGCCTCACCCAGACGTGGGGACCAAATTTCCAGCTCATCCTTACGGACCTTCACGAGGTCAAACAGAGCTTGGCTTCTCAGACCTGCCTCTGCCAGAAAAAAAGCCAGGAGTAAGAGCAGCAAGCCTTTTATTGAAACAGCAGGCAAAGCTGAAGCAAGGGGGAGCAGCTTTAAGGCAGAGAAGCTCACGGGAGGGTCCTGTCCTGCTGCTGTGTGAGACAGGGACCAACAAGAGCCCGTGGAGAGGAGATTCGGGGGTCAGTGCCAAATATTGTGGGCTGTGCCCTCCCTGCCCTGGGGGACAACCCCTGAGAGTGCTTCACTTGTTCTGTGTGAGGATTAAAGGTCTCCAGCAGTGCCTAGAACTGGCAACACGAATTGCCCCGTGAAAGACGAAGTTCAGCAAAATGATTAATATATTTCATATACATATATATATACACACACACACACAGAAAAGGAGTTAACAACTGGTGCAAGTGTTAGTTTAAGGTTTAGGTTTTTGTTTCCTTCAATGGGATGAAACAACACATCTACTGATCTACGGACACACGTGAGCTGAGGAGTTACCTGAGACCCTGTAAGATGAAGACAGACAGACAGAAGGACGGGAGAGAATCAATCCCCTGAAAGGAAAGAACATTTACAGGCTACTACAGCAGTGTCTGCGGGGAGGAAAAAACTGGCTCAACTACTAAGCTCATCATTTCTACACTGATTGCTAAGATATTTATAGGGACAAAAAACATCATTAGCACACACTACATGAACACTGATCACTGTTAAAAAATATCATATATGTATGTATAGGATATAACAAGATAATAAAGGTTAGTTTTTGCCAATCATTGAAGATATATTTTTCTCCCTCATTCTAGTGCATTTACAATAAGTTGGGCTATTTCTCTATATAGGTAAATAAATGTACTCTTAAAAAGCTCTATTTTTTACTCTGCCCAATAGGTAACAAAACTATTTAATTCTTATATTCATATGACTGCTTATATCTAATTTCTAAAATGTAATGATTTAGGATGTCCTACTGCTACGCAGTGTTATGATGGCCATCTACTAAATTGTCCTTTCTCACCAGTTTGCATTTTCTCTATCTAATTCTGCATCTGTGTGGATGACTGCAGTGGTTCATTATTGTGGATTTGGGCTTTTTTTATTTAATGAAAACGTTTTAATGAAAAAAATACCCTATGCACGTTTCAAAGAGAATACTGCTTTGAAGAATTTACGTGCTATATATATAATATATAGACAAGTGGGGTCCTGCTATTTCCCCATTTGTTGAAAGAGAAGAATACACCATCTAAAGGTTATAGGTTATATAAAGGTGCTTATAGGCAAATGAACGGGGAGTCACAAATTGAACAGCACATCTAAATTCTAATAACTGCTTTCGGGTGGTACCTAGACTACATTTACCACTGTAAGGATACAAAGTTAGGCACAAATTATATGATGGCTTCTCGAGGAGATACTGTAAACAAAAGCAGAGAAACAAGGAAAATTATAGAGTATTGGAGTGAAGTAAAAGCACAGGTGCACCTGGCGTGGAGCAAGTTCCCAGACACTTTGTGCAACTGAGGCATTCCTAGTGGAAATTACAGATACCAAGTTAGCAAAAGAAACACATGACAGGACTTTAAACAGTGATGCCCACACAACTCATCCTGGCACCATTTCCAAACCTCTTCTAGACCCAAATGTGGTTTAGTCCCAGTCTCAACTGACCATCTTTAAAAATGTTGTTCTTATTTTTCTACTTGAAAAGATCAAATGGATTATCGTGTTTCTCTTCTCACCCCATGGATTGCCTCCTGGTGTGCTGTTTCAGGGGTCTCCACTAGTTTAAACAACATAACAATCCCTCCAAGTTAGTATAAATCATAAAGGAGGTGTGCAGACGTGATGGGTCAAGGTTGGCCGTCAATGTAGAAAAATCAACCCCATTGCTGCAGGAGCCTGAGGCTGGATTTATATCAGGACCATAGGAGATCCCATTCTTTGCTCACTTCCATTCTATTTGGGGGCTGAACCTTCCTTGGAATGCACTGGCAGCAGATCCTAGTCCCATCACAGCCACCTGTCAGGAGGATGCCTGTGGGAAGGGCTCAAACTGCACACCTCATTTCCTCCGGAGATATTTCAGTTTGGTTTTGTCTATTCCCACAACACCTGGCGATGTCACCTGTCACACACGGGGCTTCTGCTGTGCCACGGGGTGCAGAACATGTCACAGGCACCGCCTGCTCCTGGAAGTGGTCTGGTTAGGCCTCCCCTATGGCATGCAACAAGTCCTGCTCTCCTAAGCAACCACTTTCAGGCACTGTGGAAAAGAAACAGCGGGCAGAAAAGAAAAAAAAAACAACCAACAAAAAAACAAACCACAAAACCCCAAAAAGGCTGGCAATGCTGCTGCCACCCTTTGGCAATAATCATTAGCACTGTGTCCCCAGTTCCATGTCCTTCACGGGCAGTTTCAGTCCCAGGGAGGAGGTTCCCAGCGGGTCCATCATGTTCCTGTAGCGCTCGCCGCGGTGCTTGGCCAGGAAGGGGCCCCAGTCGGGCTGTGGAGAGCACACCAGCTTGAGCCTCTGCCGTGGGGACAGAAAAGAGAGTCTCAGTGGTGCCACGGAGCAGAATTACAAATTTACAATTACAATTTACCTCCCAAATGCAGGGGAAGGGAGGAGAGGCTCATTTACCATTATTGATGATGGCCCGGCAACGCTCCGCCGCGCAGCGTTTGTTTTGCACAAAGTTTTCAAGATTAATAGAGGATCAAGGGCCCGGGTTTTAATTATGCATCCTCCCCCACACCGTGTGAGGGGAGCTCAGAGCCACTGCTGCAGACTGGGAGGTTTTCTTACTGAAGGGCATGTGCACAATTACTGAGCCCAATGGCCTAAGCAGTGGGTAAGTGCATTAAAATAATTGGATTTCTGTTTAGCATATTTCCCTGAAGTATACAAATGGCCAAAAAGCAGTACATCACTATGAATGAAGGAAGATTTTAATTTTGAAATGACAAAATATTTTGTTTCTGTCTGCAGGGGAAAAAAGAAGGAGGAGAACGTCAACCTGGCAAGCAAGGAAAATTTTCTGATCTTTCCACTGAGTTCTTTATTGAATATATAATTTGATTGGTGCATTCACAGATAAAAAGCAAAGAAAACATATTTTTGATGACTTAAGAGGGAACAATTATATGTTTATTACCCCATAAAGTCAATCAGACCTCTCTATCAGTTATTTTAATCTCTGCTTAATTACCAGTTTGCAACTTTTACCTCCCAAATTAACCATAATAACTTTATGCAGCAGACTCAATATTGAGGAAACAGCAGGCTACAGCTGAAATACCTTCAGCAAATCCCTTCTAAAACAGGTCCAACTCTTGGGTGTTTCATTGGGTGCACACCCAGAGGGGCAGTAAGGGAAGAACCCTATTTTTGTGGCAGTATGAATGCCAGTTCCATATAGGAGAAGTTTTGGAGCGTTTGTGTCAGCGAGAGAAGCTTATGAGACAAGGAACAAGTAAATCTAATTGCACATGGGCTGGTTTTCAGCAGGGGCAGCTGTGTCCTGACCCAGGCACTCCACTCTGCTCTACACAAGAGCTGATGACCCTTCAGACAAGAGGCCTCGTTTCCTCTGCCTGGATGTTCTCCCTGGGGTGTCCCAGCACTGTGAAAACCCCTCTCCTACGAAATTCCTTTGCTGTATGGAAAGCAGAAAAGCGTGGTCTTTTCCCTCAGGCAGCTGTAGTGTGACAGATTGAGAGACCAGAAAGATTATGCTATTTTAGTACATTTTCTCTCCTTTTCATTTCTGAAGCAGGAAACAGCCCCGGTGGGATTTGCAGGGAAGCTGAACTGCAAAAGAAGCTATAAAAAGGGGAAGGAGTGCCTGTTCCTTCTCCCAAGGTGGGAACAGCACAAGCAGCAGGCAGTGATGAGAAGGCAGAACTGAGAAAGCATCAAAGACCTAAAATAAAAGCACTGAGCTTCTCCAGAAGGACAAGGCAAGGGAGGGATGAAGTGCTGACAGTGCTCCATCACACCCTGCCAGGGGCTGAGGAGCCAGCAGGATGGGAACAGCCAGGGAGGGGGGGTGACAGGCAGGGACAGGACACAGCGATGGGGAGGAGAAGGTGACCACCACACTTCTGAAGCTGTGGGGGAAAAGTGTCAGGGATCCAATGAGCAAAATAAACAAAAGAAGCTTAAATTGAAAATAAATTGCCACCTGGGATTATTTTAAGGCAGAAAGGATCAGATAATTCAAGAAGAATAAAGAGAAGAAGGGTAAAAGCAATGATTGCCAGCTAGGTTTTATAACAACTAGCTTGAGATGCATGAAAAGCCTTCCTGCCCTACATCTTCTTCCTGGATTTTAGCAAGTGCCATGGCCTCGTGGAGCACGTCCTGGGGAACCCAAGCACCCCTCACTCAGCACACAGCAACTCCTGATTCCCTCTCCCAGTGCTGACTGCCAGGCTCCCTGGGCACAGCACACCAGCAGCTGAGGCTCCCTGTGCCTGTGTGCTGCCTCTGCACAATGGCCAACCCATCCAGAACATCTTTCTTCCAAGAACCTCAGGAAATGTGTCTAGATCCCACAAAACAAACCACTTCACAATGTAGCACCATGATTTATGAGAAGCTAGGAACAGAAGGTCTAAGTTTTCAATCAACTGAGCATCTCTCTGCAACACAATAACAAATTTACCAGAAAGTAATCCGAGCAGTATTAGACATTCAATATCACAAAAATCAATGGAAAATAAAAGAGACAGTCTCCTGTGGCTGTGTTTTCAAACAGCAGAAGGAGAGAAGTATTACCTCAATAAATTTGCCTGGGGCTAGATGCATTTTGATCACGAACATCACTGGGATCCAGATGACTGAGCAGGCCAGCATCAGCCAGCCGAGCACCATGGACCAGCCTGGGTAGTGGTAAGAGCCGTAGGTCATGGGCTCCCACTGGTAAAAACTGAAGCAGAGAATGAACTGGCAACGAGAGAGGAGAACAAACACGTGTGAGTGAGCAAAACAAGCCTGCTGTGCAGCAAATGCTGGGTGTCCACACACAGAGCAGGTGTGGAATACCAGCTCTGGGTATAAATATAATAAAAGCACACTCACCTACGGCTGGGTGCTGCCACAAGCTCTGATAAATGGGACAGAGCCTGAATCTAATGAGCTTCAAGGAAATCTTGCAAAATCCCCACACACACACAAAAAAAATCACCTTATTTGTGCCAGAATAATTGAAATTGGGATCTTGTCCCTAGGGTAACATGCTTTATTACATGGTCTATTGGCAGTTTTACCTAATGTGATTATGCTAAGTTCCCCATTTCACTTACTGTATGAACAGCAATATATCTGCTCACATTTGTGCATAATTCAGTAACTTCTGGAAAATGCCTGTGCTTGCAATAATTGCACACAGAAGATTTATAGAAGTATAACTCGGTGAAGGCACACATAAAAATGATCAGCTTTAGTTCCAGAGATGGGGAGTCTAATGAAAGTCTAATATTAGGCTATCCAAATGTATCAAATATTAGCTTTACAGAGACAATAATAGAATTCATTGCTTGGTTTTGCTTCATCTGTTTCCACTGCATAAAAACTGAATTATGACTGATCAGTGTCAATTTATTTCTCACTCTAAGTTCACTCAATATTGCACTTGGAGGGAACAACAACAGAACGTGCAAGCTTGGAGAGTAAACACGGTCAGATAAAATTTGTTTTCCTTAACAAACAACATCATTTCCTATTCCCTGGTTGTGATTACTGACAGTAGCTACGAGCACAAGTCTGATTAGCAAAGGATCTGAGCAATTTGCAGAAAAGCCTGACAATTCCCTTCAGAAGTGTAAAACAGGGGCTAAGGCAGCATCCTGAAAAAAAAAGACTGGGGGAAAAAAAAGGCTAAAAAAATCCTTTGTGTCTTCATTTTTAACAAGGTCCCCAAGAGAAGATAAATACCACTGATGCCATCCCAGCACTATCAACTTGACTATGTCTTCAAACTTGTTAAAAGTGATTTGCAAACTACAGACATACATTTTCCCAATCAAACAACAGCTAGTTAAGACAAATCTGCCTGGTTTTCCCACACAGCAACACTGTAGTGCAGTGCAGACAGCTGGTAAAGAAAATCTGTGCCAGAAAATAGATTATTGTACCCATCAGAGAAACCATTTTCAAAGAGAAAATGTCAGTTTTCACAACTCAGAGTTCAGAAGACCAAGACTCGCTGGTCCCTTCAGTCATTTCTGTCTGTGAGAATGAAAGGTTTTGCAGTTTTCAGAAAAAAAAAAGCTCTAATTTGTGAATTAACAATACTGCACTGAAGTTCTTAACTCCATCCAATGCCTTTTCCTTCCCCCTCCAGGAATAAGAAGGTTTGCCACGCTCACACTGCACTGAAGAGCAGCACACACAGGAACTTCCCAGGTGGTGAAACACAACTCCTCTGGGAGGAGAACTGCAAAGGACTGCAGGGTGGCTGCTTTGCCTCTGCACCGCCAGCTGAGCTCAGACTGAGTCAGGACTTGTGTCTTGTCAGAAATCCCAACAACTTTCTTTATCCTACACCTGAGCAGCTCAGGATGCCCACCCAGAGGAGCTGTGGCTGTCCCCTGGCAGTGCCCCAGGCCAGGCTGGACAGTGGAGGTGTCCCTGGGACAGGGAGGTGAACTCCAAGGTCCCTCCAACCCCATTCCTGGTAGGAATTCCTTAGCTGTGGGATGAGGAGTGTTCAAAGCTCTGCACAGGCACAGAATCTTGCTGCACCTGTGCCTCAGGCTTGAGGGCTTCCAAGGGGAGGCACGTGCTCTCAAACACAAAAGGGTGCTGCAAGAAAGCTCTGCTTTTTTGTGTTCATGTGTCGAGCAGACAGCTTTTGAGATGGCTGGAGTGATTATTCCATTCTTGTGTCAAAACAATGGTATGTGATTGCAGATTGTATCCCCACTTAGGTTAAAATGGAAAGCAAGGACTGTGTTAGAAACCTGGGTGGCAAATGGACATATAGTTGTTTGTTTATATTTATATTTATATTTATATTTATATTTATATTTATATTTATATTTATATTTATATTTATATTTATATTTATATTTATATTTATATTTATATTTATATTTATATTTATATTTATATTTATATTTTATAATATGTACTTCATTTATTGTATACTATATTATATAATATATATTTTATATCATATAATACATATTTTATATAGATTCATATTGTGTGTATTTCTTTTTCATATATCTATATATTATATCTTGGTTTTATATATTAATATTTTCCTTTATATTTATTATGTATAATATAAATGAATATATATTTTATATTATATGTGACTGTATAGAATAGATATAGAATAGAATAGATATGAAATAGAATAGAATATGTAAGCAATAGATAAATATATATATTATCTATCATATCTTTATAAATTATATGAATTATATTATAACTATATATATATACACACACCTTATAATTTTATATATATATATAACCCTTATATAAGTTTATATATGATTGGATTTGGACTCCTGGACTTGCAATAGCTTTCACAGCAATGGCGAAATGGAGAACGTGACATTTTTTTGGTGAAATGGAGACCTAAAGGTGAAGCGGGCGCTAACACAATTTGACGGAGGGTGCTGGGGAGGAAATGGAGGGGCAAGGGGCTTGGAAGAGCGGCACAGCGCAGCCGAACCAGCGGAGCTGTGTCCCCTCCCCGCTGCTTTCCCTCCTCCCCGCACTGCAGCCGCAGTCGGCAGCGCCACCTCCCGGGGCCGCTCCGCTCCTCTCCGGCTCCTTGGGCACTTCCCTGCCCCCTCAGCCTTTCCCGAGCATCCCTCTGACATCAGCTCAAGCCTCAGTAAAATAGGGGGTTTTCTCCATAGCTCTACAGCAGTCAGGAACATCTCGTCTTTTCTTTTCCCTGTGCATACAGAAACATAATATCTTTTATATATATATATATATATATATAATTTATTTATTTATTTATATCTATACCATCTCTACCATCTCTATCACCTCTCTCTCTACCATCTCTACCACCTCTATCATCTCTCTATCATTTCTCTCTCCTGTCTCTCTCTCTCCTGTCTCTCTCTCTCTCTCTCTCTCTCTCTCTCTCTTTCTCTCTATCTCTCTATTCTCTCTCTCTCTGTCTGTCTCTCTCTCTATCTCTCTCTACCTCTCTCTCTCTCCCTCTCTCTCTATCTCTCTCTATCTCTCTCTCTCTCTCTATATATATATATATCTATCTATATATCTCTATCTATCTATCTCTCTATATATATCTGTATCATCTATATCTATATCATCTATATCTATATCTATACAATAATCCATTATGCTGCCCTGCAATGCTGTGCCACAGCAGCGTTTTGCACAGCCAGGGAAAGGACACTCTTTCCTGGCAGAATCACCACCCCTCTCCACCACAAACACCCTCACTTATGCTATTTCTACCACACATCCTTTCAGAAAAAATTGTCCTCATTTGTGAATTAACAGTACTGAAGAGAAGTTACTGACATCATCCAGTGCCTTTTTCTTCCCCCTCTAGGAATAAAATGATCTGACAGTGCTCACCCTGCACTAAAGAACACATGCACTGTCTTTAAAGATCTGCATCCAAATTCTAACTGCCAGCACCCAAAAACATAATGAATAATGAACAAACAACAACAAAACGCTTTGGAGAAAATGTGGTTTGGTTTTGTGGGTTTTTTTTTTTTTTGTTTTGGCTTACTGTTAAAATAGTTGGGGTCACAAATGCCCAACAGACTCTCCAGAATTTGCTTGGCTGGAACCCAATCATCATTTCTATATCTTCACAGAATCTTTGCAAGCCTGTAAACAGCAAATGGAGAAGAAATTAGGTGTGAAAGGAACCAGCTGCAGTCTGCCACAGAGCTCTGGTGCCTTCCTTTGTGCCTGACTACAAAAACAAACTCCAGCTTTGTGTTTGCAAACTTCCCTGGAGGATCTCACCACGCAGTAAAAAATGGGACTAAGAGCGTGGGCACCATTCCAATGAAATATTTCCTCCTTAAGGATTAAAGCAATTCAGCTTTTACATTGAGATTTGGTGTTTGGTGTGTTTTGTGTTAAAGCACTAATAATATATACCAGGCAGCTGCAATTATTTGTCTATTTGTTTTATTTCTCTGTGAAGACCAGCCTTATTAATATCTGTATTCCTGCTTCAGCACAGGGAATATTTGAGCTTCTCTGTGCCTGCTACAGGACTGGATTACAGCTGTACCCCCTGGCACTGAAACTGATGGTGTCCTGTTCTTTTCCACCTGATGCATAAATGATATTAAAAATTCCTAGAGAGCACCTGTAAATATTTTAAATTAGATTCAATGTTGCCTGAACAAAAAGATCAAATGATACGTCCATTTTTCATATTATTGTATTGATTGCATCTGTGAAGTGACTTGAGTTAATAAAAGATGCAAGGTTGAAAAATGGCATTTCAGCCACTCTGCAGCTCCTCCCTGGCCATGCCATGGCAAAGGAAAAGGTGTGTTGGTCAGCAGCTGCTATTCCCTGGTGGTTACTGATAAATTAGAGATTAGTAATTTCATTATTAGTAATTCATCCAAAAGTTATAAAAAAACCAAACCAATCCAAACTAAAATTGATTCCAGCTTTCCTAATCATACTAAGAAGAAAGAGGTCTGAGCTCATCTGTCACACAAATGTTAAAAACTTGGGCCAACTCTGTCTGAATTTTGCAAAGCATTATTCTGCAGCATTTTTCTAACTTGCACGATGGAGGGAAGGGTTAAATACTGGAGAAAAGGTGCTGAGTAAGGGCAGAAATACTTGTAACAGAAGCAATAAACTACTTTATTTCTTACTGTACAGAGCCAGCTGCTGAGAAGGGATAATCCCCAGGCTTGATCCACCTAGTTTGGGAGTCTTTTTGTTGATATCAAGATGAAATAAATCTATCCAACTGGTTGTTCTAAGAGTCAAGAAGGTAAAAACCAGCACTGGGTGATGATGCAGAGCCCTCTGCTGCAGCCTGGGGATGTGGGGCAGCCCTTAAGGGCCAGCTCAGGCAGGCAGCAGGGGAGGAAAAAGCTGAGGAACCCTGCCATGATAAGGAACTGAGAAGAAAAATAGAGAAATTAAATGGGAGAATGGCTCTGCAAGGACTGTATTGAGGGAAAAGGGGAAAAATTAAAATCTGCAGTGGATGTAAGCTCAGAAAACTGAGCCAAGGTGACTCGGGTCACTTTTTTTCCCTGTAACTGTAATTTCCCTCTTTTTCTCTTTTACTGACTATCACAAATGTTCCCCTTCAGAAAGCATCTTCTCTGTAAAATACATGTAATTTTTATGACCCATGGAATCACTGTACTTCAGCACCACTCTGACTGATTGGGCCCTCCTCTATTTTGTAACAGAAGTTTGTATGTCTGGACAAAATGCAGCCTCCAAGGACATCGTGCGATGGACCTGAAAGGAGATTTTGGCTGCAATTGCAAGATTTGCCCCTGTGTTTTATTTACCTGCAGGGAGTGTGAGGGAAATGCTCCCACAGCAGCCACCCCTGTGCTGTGCTGGGAGCAGAGCTGTCCTAAACTGATTGCAGCAGCACAGGGTGCAGGCTGATGGCTATTTCCACGAGGTTTAAATCTCATTTATAGTGTCTACCTCAGCAACACTTGCTGCTGCAAAGAAAGGATCCCTAACTGGATCATTACCAGGGGTTCCTGCCTCCAAAATTCATGCTAGCTTCATGTAAACCTGCACAGATTTGTTCAAAACTCCCATTTAAAAAACAGAAAAAAAGAAGTTCTCTTTTGGAATGGTCAGTAGATATTCACAGTTCAAGGCACTCTCAAATATTAGCAATTAAGGTATCAAAAAATGCCAACAGGTAGAAGGATTACACCTTATTTATCTCTTTCCAGTGAAAGTTCCACAGCAAAAAAATGCAAAGGATGTTTTGTTTGTTGGGTTTTTTTTCCCCAGATCTTAGTAAATCTGGTCTCCCTCTCAGATCCATCAGCCTGCTAAGTAACTCTGGGAAATAAACAACACATGATATTCCATATCTGATTTTTCCCTCTCTGAAGTAGAATGATGCATTCTGAAGTGCTAAGATATTAAATCCATTCAAAGGGAGACTGCAAACCTGGCCAGACAACTACTTCACTATTCCGCTCCAGATAAAATGTACAAAATTACTGATGTTTTCTACAAATACACAGCAGCAGTTTCCACCCACTCTGACAACAAACCTTCTGGAAAACAGTAAAAAAACAGATCTGGAAGGAGCATGAATAAAGTTACCATCAGGTGCTCTCAGTTTCCAGCAGTGTCTCACTCAAACACAGGGATTTGTGTCTTTAGCTTCATGCTACAAAATGCAACAGTGGGAATTATGCTGATGTTTAAATTAACACCCCCACCTCTAAGCTGTTCTTTACTAATCATTCATCATAAATAAAGAACTGGAGAATAAACCTCTACACCAGCATTGTAAATAAAAAGTGAATTTGATTGGATTATGGGGCACAGACTCTGCTGAAAAATCAGTGATTCCAAGGGAACAACCACGTGTGTCTCTCTTTAATTTCGAAATCTCAGCAAGCTCAGCAAGCAGAACATGTAACCAGAACTAAAGACAAATTTATCTCCTCATAAAAGCACCTGCCACTGTTGTGCCAGCCTGCTTGCCATGAAGAGTACAAGTACACAGAGAAAGGTGTCAGTGGAGTGTGAAACAGCAGTCGGCAGACCTTGAAAATATATTATGCCAATTTTAAGCACTGCTTGAAGGAATATAACCCGAGCAGCAGCTTGGCTTGTATGTACAACACACAAATCACAAATGTACAAGATGCATTTCTGTCAGCAGTCCTCACAAAAGTAGCTGTAGCACAGTAAAAGTAGCTCTGGTACATTAGTCAAACAGGCAATGATTTTAATGGAAGTATTTCCTTTTTAATTTAATAGCAAGGAAGCTCCTTAGCCTAGCAAAACGTTAATTCCAGGGAACAGTCTTTGAAATAGATTATCGCATTATTATTAATATTTTTTAATTATTATGATGAAATATCATTATATTTGAAATAGATTATAAGGCTTCACCAACATCTGTTGATGAACAACCAGTTGTACAGAAGGCATAGAAAGAATGATTTGTGATTTGTCAGATTTTTTCCACATCTGATTACACTACAGTAACATCTAACTAAAAACCCCTTCACCTCTATTCAGGACCTTCCTTTGCAGAGCTATTGTTATTTCTGATTACACTAAAGTAACATCTAACTAAAAACCCCTTCCCCTCTATTCAGGTCCTTCCTTTGCAGAGCTATTGTTATTTCTGTATTGTTTTATGCTATTCATAAATGTTAATATTTTAAGGGATACTGGGATTGCTGGGCAAAGCAGAGGCTGGCCAGAGCAGTTTTTCCCTCCAAACCTAATAAAACGTAATTCCACAAAGGCTGGTTTGCAGTGCTTCTGCCACACAGCGTTCAGAGGAGGAACAGAGCCAGCTCCTGTTCACTATTTACCTTCATGCTTATTGAAAATCATGCAGAGCAAAGGAATTTTACAGATTTAAGCAGTTTTTAAAATACTAAAAATAATTTAAACACAGGATTTTTCTCTTTCCCACTGTTAGCAATGGCTTTAAGGAGGGCAATCTTTGGCACAGACCAGGTGATGCCATCAATGCTGGTGTGGAAACATCTAGTACAGCCTTGTTCAGGCAAGCTGTCAGCAAAGTGAGGAGCAGAAGGAAGGCAAAAAAAATCCACAGCAAGACCTAAACTCTTCTGAAGCCTCCCCACTCCTCACCTCCTATGAAATTGTATTGATTTTAGAGAAGCTGGGTTTCATTTCACTTCTAAACCAGCTCTAATTGAGTTACTTACATTCCAGGGACACAAAAAATAGCCAAGAATTTTGATCAACCAAAACATGACTGGCTAAGTCAACTTTTCTGTCTGTATTTTGAATTTTTCCATCACATTCTGTAAGATTTCCTCACTAAGTCATGTCTGGCTTAGCAGCCCATCTCTAAGGCACACTCACTGTGTGATGTCAGTGGAGGTTAAAATACACTGCTGAGTTTCCACAAAATTAGAGAAAACAAGGGAGGGCTGACTCCCTGTCCTGTCTTTAACATTTATTTCTTGAGCAAGAGTGCTAAATTCTGCATGATTTGAAACCTGTGGCATATTTTAGAGCCCTTCTGTTACAGAGGGGACTCCCCAACACAGGCAGATAGAATTATTCAGAGAAAAGGCCCCCAAAATCAGGGGCTGCACAAGCTCATAGAGCAGAACAACTTGGGGTTTTTATGCCCAGCTGATTAAGCTGTGTCATTCATTCCTGTCCACAGCAACAGCACGAACACCCTCACACCCCAGACATCAATTAATCACCTGGGATGTGGGAATTTCACATTCCCAAGAATCAGTCTCCTGGAAACACTGGGCAGGTTTGGGAGCACATCAGCAGCTGGTGGCAATTGTTGGAGCTACAGCAGCTTTGTGGTCATTGGGCTGTCCTGCTCTGGCTGAGGATCTTCCTCACAACTTAATGCACATCAACTGGGATCAGCACAGCTTCTCTGAGAAGCTTCTGGAAGCTTCCTCTGTGTCTGGCAGAGGCAATCCCAGCTGGCTCCAGGAAGGACCCAGCGCTGGCCAAGGCCAAGGCACCCAGTGATGGGAGTGATGCCTCTGGTAACAGAGTCAAGAAGGAGAAAAAGGAGTTGTTTGTGCAGAAGTAATTGCAGCCAGAGAAGGGCAGGGTGAGAATCTGTGAGGGGAACAGCCCTGCAGAGCCCCAGCTGAGGGCAAAAGGAGGGCAGGAGGTGCTGCAGGTCCCTGCAGCACGTGGAGGGCACAGGGGTGCACAGATCCACCTGCAGCCCCTGGAGGGGCCACAGCAGAGCAGGGAGGCCCAAAGGAGCCTGTGAACCCCTGTGGGAAGCCCAGGCTGGAGCAGGGTCCTGGCAGGGACCTGCAGGCCCATGGAGAGAGGAGCCATGCTGGAGCAGGGTCCTGGCAGGACCTGTGACCCTGGGGGACACCCCATGGAAGAGTGGCCCACGTTACACTCATGGAGAGCTGCTGCTCACGAGCTGGGCTCACACGAGAGCAGCTCATGCAGCACTGTCTCTGTGGGAATAA
The DNA here is from genome assembly GCF_021018805.1 of Prinia subflava. Taxonomy (NCBI): domain Eukaryota; kingdom Metazoa; phylum Chordata; class Aves; order Passeriformes; family Cisticolidae; genus Prinia; species Prinia subflava. The sequence goes on along the minus strand of NC_086251.1, from coordinate 2,618,862 downwards.
GCCCACCCTGCAGCAGGGGAATGCTCCTGTCCTGAGCAGCAGCTGTGAGGAGCAGGCCAGAATCCCCATTCCCCATCTCCCTGCCCTTCTGTGGGGAGGAGATGGAGCTGGGCAGGGAGGGGTGGGGGAGAGGTGTTCTCAAGATTTATTTTCTATCTCATTATCCTGTTCTGTTTTTTTTTATTGACAAATGCAGTTAATATCCCCAAACTGGCTCTGTTTTGCCCACGTGGTATTGGCTGACCCATCTGTCCCTGTCCCTATCTCAGCCCATGGATGTTTGCTGTATTTTCTTCCCCCTGCCCAGTTGCAGGAGGCAGTGGCAGAGCAGCTCTGGTGGGTGCCTGGCACCCGCCCAGTGCCACCCACTGCAAATACAAAGACATCTCTGTTGCCTCAGGAGGTCTCTGTCCCTACAACTGCTGAAGTACAAAAGCACCCCTGGAAATGTGTCCCCGAATGTTTGGTCTATTCTCACACCCATATCTTTGAGCTATTGGTGGAAATTCCTGTATTCAAAGACAACCTCAAGTCCTATCATGCTCCTGTCCAAAATATGAGAATTTTGAGGCTTTTTACTACAAAGAAAAAATCACTCCTCTCCTTAAGAATTGCACTTTATCATTTGTTAATTATTGCTTGGACACAGGCTGCCCAAACCCAACATTTTTTTCTTACCGTAGATGTAGGAAACTCCAACCAGCTCGAAGATGGCAATAATGACCAGAGAGTAAGAGGCTGCATACGTGTCCACGAGCTGTAGCATGTACATTCCACCCTGAGGGAAGAAAGAAAAAGGATTACTGGTGGCATTGAGGCAGGCAGACTGGGGAGGAACAGGACCCAAGGAAGCAGCCAAACATGGACTGGACACGGGCTCATGCTGCACTATAGCTTCTTTGTGGGTTTTTTATCTTCTTTTCCTGTGTTAAAGCCAGGATTAAATGCTCAGGAAATGCCATTTTTGTGTTTGGACTCAGATGTTTATTAATTCTTATCTATGGTACAGTCTCACCAGCTGTGAGTTCTAGCTAACAAAATGAGGAAGGACTGTGTCTCTAACTCTTTCCAAAGCCTTTTAAGCACAAATAAACCAACTGTGAGATGATACCTGGAATATTTTTACTTCTAACCCAATACCCAACCACCCATGGCATGCAGTGACGACTTTCCTACCCAATTACAAAACACCACCCAGACCCATGAAGGAGAAGGTGAGAAAGAAGGACTGGCCTCTGCCCTGAAACCTCCATCTTGCTTTATAGATATATTACTGTATTCTAAACCCTTAAACTCAGACTTTTTCACCCTGTCATATCACACACTCCTATTCAAAGCCCACAGCCACAATCCCAGTGCTGTCACTCAATTTTGGAGCCTTCTCCACAGCCTCAGGTCAATGCAGTGTTTGCTTGGGGGTCAGTGCCTGTTAACACAGAAAACCTAAAATTCTCAGCTTCCAGGGTTCCAACACTTCTTCCTTCTGGCTGAATGAACACCAAATCCAACAAGAAAAAAGCAGAGGGTACACCTGATTCTGCTAGCTAACACAGCCTGGGGAGACTTTGAACTCACTCCTTTGAGATTAAGGACTGAACTGTGATCAGACCTTCCACCTGCACTGTCTCCACTGTCAAAAAAGACATATGTCAAAAAAAAGCACGTCAAAAACAAAATCACCACTGGAAGCAGAACTACCATAATAATGAGCCCAGTTCATCTTTTTGGAAAGGGTTTAATATCCTGTCTGCATGATGGAGTTAAGCAGCATAATTCGAGTGAATAAAAAGCTGAATCCCTCCTGGGCTTTAGAACAGCAAAGTTGGGCTAGGAGGTGATGAGGCAAGGGGGAAGAAAAGAAAGGAAAAAGCAGGGGGAAAAGATGGATAAAATATGAAGATTTTGGGTATCTCATCTTGAAATTATATATAATGCTGAAAGTATTAGTGAAGAAGACACTGAAATTTATCAGTAGTGGATGGGAATTTCAGTATTAACTCCACAGTTTGCCCAGACCATCAGTGTGTGTCTAATCTCAGAGGAAAGGCACTCAAAACAGGTGTGCATATTTATATAACATTCAGAGTTGGGTGGGGTTTTTTTCCCTTATTCATAGAATGTGTTGGGTTGGAAGAAACCTTAAAGATTATTTCATTCCAACCCCCCTGCCATGGGCAGGGACACCTTCCACTATCCCAGAGTGCTCCAAGTCCTGTCCAGCCTGGCCTTGGACACTTCCAGGGATCCAGGGGCAGCCACAGCTTCTTTGCCAGGGCCTCACCACCCTCACAGGGGAGGATTTCTTCCTAATATCTGATCTAACCCTGCCCTCTGTCACTGTGGGTTGAACATTTAATTTCTATTACTATTTTGGACATGTCTGGCTAGAGAAAATTTTAAAGGCGTGATTCTCAGAAAAGATTTGAACAGCAAAGTCTTTTAGGGATATCTCAGTCGGAGCATCCATTAAATTATTATTATTATTATTGAAATAAGGCTTTCACACCCACATGGCAGAATTCAGCTGAAGCTTTTGCAGCCTGTGCAGGAGGAGGGCAGCCTTAGAGGGGGGCTGGGGGCAGGCAGTGATGTCCATGAGCAGTGTCAGTACCTGAGTGATCATAGGAAATCCCATGATGAAGAAGGACACGCAGCACCCGAGGGTGAAGAGGGCTTTGTGTGTCCTTAAGTACTTGGGGAACTCGTCTGACACAGAGGTCACGATGGTCTCGATGGTGGCAAACTGGAAAACAGAAAAAGGGCTCATTTCAGTGCACACAGAGGGGTCCAGCTGGATAAAACAGTGTAACAGAGTATTGTGAGTGCTGGGTGTTAAATGCTCAGATGGCAGCACCAAAACTCTGTGGTGGCAGAGACAGACACAACACTCAGAGAGCTTTGGGAAAATCTCACAAGGCTTTAAGCATCAGCTCCTGGTGATCTAAAAGTCTCTCTGATCTTTTCTGTGCAGCCTCCCATGGGCAGCTCCACACAGCTCTGGCTCTTTTTCTGCTTCTTCTCTCTTCCTTCTGCAGTTCCAGCTGGCTCCTTCCTGTCCCCAGCACGGCCACCTCACCCTGGCTGTCCCCTGGACAAGCTCTGACCCTTCCTGTCCCCAGCACGGCCACCTCACCCTGGCTGTCCCCTGGACAAGCTCTGACCCTTCCTGTCCCCAGCATGGCCACCTCACCCTGGCTGTCCCCTGGACAAGCTCTGACCCTTCCTGTCCCCAGCACGGCCACCTCACCCTGGCTGTCCCCTGGACAAGGTCTCCCCCTCTCTGTCCCTTGCCTCCCTCCTGTCCCCCCCTCCTCACAGCAGGGCCAGCAGACCCCAGCTGACCCCACCCAGCCCAGTCACTCTTTAGCACCCCCAGAGCTGGCAGGGCCAGGCTGTTCCACTCCTGAGGAATGAACACAGCTGCAATAGCTCAGAGCCAGGAGTGCCCTCAGCACTGTCTCCCCACTCTGCCAAAATGATTTCAGCACTGATGGCCTTGCTTCATCCCTCTATTTTCATCATCTCTGCCCTCATGGGAAATGGCAATCATTTGCATGGTCCTCCAAACAAACAAACAGGAAAATCAAAAGGAAAAGAACAGGACGCAAAAGCAGTTCTTACCATCGTGTCTAATCCAAGAGTTAGAAGCATCAAGAAGAAAATTATAGCCCAGAAGGGAGAGAGGGGCAGCCTGGTTAAGGCTTCTGGGTAAACCACAAAAGCAATCCCAGGACCTAGAAATAAATAAATAACAGTTATCAGATTCCATCTTTCTTATTTACAGAAAGGCTTAAGCATTACAGAGTTTAGCCTGACCTGATTAGCTTCTATTTACACTGTAAATTTCAAATCACATATTTACTCCAACTTTCCAAGATGAGTATTTGACCAGTGTACCAACAAATTGACCCAAATTTTTTAAAAACCAGCAAAAATTGCACACTGCAGCCATGTTTGTGTCCTGCTCTGTGATGAAATTCCTGCCACTTCCTGCCAATTAGCAAACACCCATGGCACACATCCACACCTCAGTGCCACAACATGAGTGGAAATGCAAATTGTCTTCAACTCATTGCCACGCTGTTAAATGTGGGGAGAATATAAAACATGCCCAGACCTGATACCAGACAGAAGATAAGAACTACGGTGAATCTAAAAAACCCACAAGAAAACCTGAAACAATGCAGAGAAATAAGGAGCCTTGAGCCAGGGATTTTCAGGAATCTTAAAACCAAAATCAGGAATTTTCAGCCATCTTAAAACCAAAATCTGGAAATTTCAGGAGTCTTAAAACCTAGATCAGGAATTTCCCAATCTTTTTGGTTTGTATTTTTTACATTAGGCTTTAATTTCTATTCAGCACAAAGAAAAGGTGTTTTTGTGAGCGCTCAGATGTGCCTGGGAGCAAAGGTGGCAGCAGGACAGCAGGTGGCACTTCTTCCCCGTTTATCCTCGAAGGGATGCCCATTGAAGGGCTCTGGAGATGCTTCCTGCTCTGTACATGACTCAGTAAGCGCTGCTGCCTTTAAGATTTGCTGCAAAAAATGACTTTTTTGGATGTAGAACTACTGTTGTATTTACACACACCTCTTTCCTTCCTTCTCTTACCACACAAGTGATCGGGAGGCCTGAACTAAAATCTTGGCTTCGCAGGGCACCTTCTCCTGTACAGGAATGTGCACACCGGTTTGAAGCCATCTCTTCCACCTCCAACACCCCTGCCAGCACTGGTGACAGGGCTGGAAGTGCCACGGGGTGCCTGCCCAGGCAAGGACACCCCAGAGAGCCCTACCTTGGTCTGCCACGGCCTCGATGTTCACTTTGAGCTCGTTTGCCATGAAGCCGATGACGGAGAAGATGACAAAGCCTGCGAAGATGCTGGTGGCACTGTTGGTGCACGTGACTATCAAGGTGTCCCTGCAAAGAAAACACCAGAGACTGTTGGCATGCACACCAGGAAGGGCTCCACGTATTTCAGGGGCTTCTCCTGAGCACACACAGCCTGTGGGGATGCTGGTGAAGGCACAATTTTGTACCCATCAGGTGTATTTGGTGCTGATCAGAGAGCAGAGAAGTCTGTACAGCACCACCAGGAATCAGGGCTGCAGGCTTCCATCACCCCTGTGCTCCTCCATCACCATGTGCTTCCTGTATTTAACTCAAAAAAAGAGCCAAAATAATTTTAATTGCTGTTTGTACCTCTTAATAATGACGTGTGCTGTGCAAGCACATCTGCTCTTGGCCTCTCTGAAGAGGAGAGGCAGGCATGGTGACATGATTTATGACACATTTTTTAACTCTCTGCCTCATGAGGACTTCTGCTCTCCTCATTAGGTGTGGACTAACCACTGATGTCCAAGCTGGGTGATTTTTGCCTCATCTTTCTTGTGCTCATACACAAAATTCTCTGTACATTGCAGAGCTGGCCCAAGCACCTTCCTCTTTGCAGGGGGAGGATTCCTTGGTGCATCTTTTCATGGTTGTTATTGCCAAGGGAATCTCAAGATATCCATGGCTGAATGTCTTACCAGGCTGGACATGCCAAGGCTTGAGAGCAAACCAACCCTCAGGAGCTCCATCCATAGTTATTGCATTTTTACGAAGTGTTTTGGAACAACATGAGCGTCCAGAGAAATTTCCCATAAACTACTACATCTTTAGAAAAACAGGTTGCTCACTTGGAATGTTTAGGGATTTTATGTTGGCCAGAATTACTTATTCCTACTGCTGTGGGGGTTTTTTAAATTTTTTTGTTTGGTTTTTTTGTTTGTTTGTTTTGTTTTGTCAGGAGCAGAATGAAGTGCAACTTCAGAAGCTGTCACAGAGCCTCACTGAACTGGCAGATTTCTAGAATTCCCAACAGAGCATGTCTCAACAGGAATGATTAATTCTTTGGGTCTACAGAAACAAAATGACAATGTGCTGTTTGGGATCATCATGTGTTAACCTTCTTCCAAAGCCTAGATAGGTTGAAATATTTCAAGTATTCATTATGGAGTAAATTTAATTAAATTTACTCCAATTATAATTTTTTGACTGTTTAAAATTAGTGTGTAACTGAAAGTACAACTGCTGTATTAAAATGTAATGGGTATAAAAACTGTAAAAGAAAATAGTCATGCTTCATTTCAGTTCAAGACTGTGTTCTAAAATTAAAAATATTAGGAGTAACTAAGCTTCTCTAATTATTTCTACTTCTCCCATATCCCTCCCTAGCACAGGTAAAGCATGCATTTGCTATTAGAACTGTAATATTTTTATACTTCGTTAGCATGTATTCCCTTCAAAGTTTCCATTAACATCTTCCAAACTCCACAAAACATTGTTAAATTAATACAGAAAGATAGCATGATGCTTCTTCCTTTTTTCCTCTCTGATATTTGGATTTTAATTATTAACTTAAAAAAAAAAAGAAAGCTCAGGAATAGTTTTTTCAAAAATAGGACCCAAAGGATTGCTGGGTGGGAGTTACTGTGTGTTAGCTTTCATCCATATTCTGGGACAGTTTCATTAAATTCCTTTTGAGCACTACTAAAAATGGTTTGGAAACCATTTTTCTAACCAAAAATGGTTTGAAAACCTGCTTTCAGTGATTTCAGATAAGAGTGGTTTTAAATTTCACGGCATTAAATAACTTTGTACATGTAAAACCACAGTAATAAAAGAAAAGAAAGAGCCTTTAGGAGATGTAAGAAACACATAAATGCAAGCTGCACTCTGCTCAAGGGCTGTCCTTCAGCAGAGCTGCCAGGTGATTCTGTTCCACTGCTCACAGCCCCTGGCACACCCCAGACTGCCCTTCAGCCTCAGCCTCCTCATCCTGAAAATGGGCAGCCAGCAGGAATTTAATGAGCCTAAATGCCCATCTTGGGACTAGTAAATGAGAACCTGGGGAGAGGAGAAAATAGACAAAACCAAATATGGTTAAATGCAAACAAAACACACACACATACACAAAATAATAAAGGAAATAGAAGAGAGGAAAGGAGAAAATATATACAAGAGGGGTAAAAAAAAGGGGGGGAAAAAGGACAAGGGGGGGAAAAGGACAAAAGGAGGGGGAAAAGGACAAAAGGGGGGGGAAGGACAAAAGGGGGGGAAAGGACAAAAGGGGGGGAAAGGACAAAAGGGGGGGGAAAAGGACAAAAGGGGGGGAAAAGGACAAAAGGGGGGGGGAAGGACAAGGGGGGAAAAAGGACAAAAGGGGGGGAAGGACAAAAGGGGGGAAAAAAGACAAAAGGGGGGGAAAAAAGACAAAAGGGGGGGAAAAAAGACAAAAGGGGGGGAAAAAAGACAAGAGATGGGGCTCTTTTACAAACCAGATTTCTGTAAGATGAAGGAGAACTGGTTTTGGACAAACCTGTTTAATAAAACACATGCATTTCACTCTTACCCACCTGTAGCAGTTATTGTGGAATTTGTTGTATGAAGAGAGGGTAATGAGACCTCCCCACGCTGCAGATAAGGAGAAGAAAATCTGAGTGGCAGCATCCTTCCAAACCTAAGCAGGAAAGAAGACAGCATCAGCTTCAGGAAAGAGTGTCAGACCAATGGATGTCAAGAGAACATTTAAAAGCAAATTCCTGCCATGAAACACAGCAGCCCCATTTGATAAGGAGCACTGTTCTTGTCGAGCCCATTTAAGAGGACAATATAAACCTTGCTGTACATGCAAGACACAAATACAAAATCTATCTTCTTTAATATACATCTGTTGAAACAAAAATTCAGATACATTCAGAAACAAAAAAAAAAGCAAACCAAGAGGGGAAAACCTGCACCAGATACTGATGTTTTACTGCCAGTGACCCTAAATAATACTTCACCCGTGTAGGATGAAGAGCAAGTTTCCACAGATGACAACACACATGGAAAATGCAGCAGACCCCAAGGGATCTGTGGGATTTCTTTCTTCCCCCCAGCAGCTCTAAGTGTGGTTTCTTGTCCCCAGCACCTCTAAGTGTGGTTTCTTCCCCCCCAGCAGCTCCAAGTGTGATTTCTTGTCTCCAGTGAATGTGGTGCAGTAGCAAACCCACCATGGCATCGATCAGCTTCTCCCACTTGGGTGTGATGAAGTACCAGATGCCATCTCCAGCTCCTGGGAGAGTGACTCCTCTGATGAGGAGGATGATGAGAACCACGTAGGGGAAGGTGGCTGTGAAGTACACAACCTGGGCAGGGAGAGGAAAGGTCACTGAGAGGGCTGCTTGGGAAAAGAGGAGAGGAGGGGAAATCCAAGTGGCACTGCTGCCTGGAGAAGGCAATTACTCAGAGCCAACAGCCAGGGGATAAACTAAGAAAACAACAGGGTTATTGCTCTGGAAATCTAAAGTTTTACAGCTCTTCTTGCTGCTGGAAACAGGAATAGCATCAATAACAACAGAGGTAAGAGCTGGAATTCTAGACAGAGAGGGGAAGAGGGTTCCTCTTTCCATCTGGAGAGGAACAATAGAAATTCAAAACACCCCTTCTGATCACTGCCCAGAGTGAACTATCACAGTTCAGTGGGAATGAGATGAGAAGTGACATTCAGTAACACTTACTTACATTTCTGTAATTTTCTTATGTATTTTCCTGTATTTAACTTTAAAAAGAAAGAAGCCTAAAGAATTGTTATTACTGTTTGTGCCTCTTAATAATTACATATCACCACACTGATAGTTATGGTCCAAATTCAAAAAAAAGAGAAGTCTGAAATGATCTAGACAGACCAAATCATCATGTCTAAATACACAACAGTGTCCCTGTGATTAATAGTTTAATAATTATCTAGGACACAGCTCTCTCTGTGGTCAAATAAAATGGTTGGATTGTGGCCAGTTAAGCTTTTACATTCGACACAAAATCATTCCAAATATTTTTCATGTTAACATCTGGATCCTAAACAAAACACAATCATAACACATTGTGGAATTGTATCATAGAATGGGTTGGACCTGAAAGATCATCTGATTCCAGCCCCTGCCATGGGCAGGGACACCTTCCCCTGGAGCAGGATGGACTTCTGAAACTGCTTCTCAAACTTTCCTTGTTGTTTCAAGAGGTGTTTCAACAAGCTGCCCTGAGGAAATTCTGTACAGTCAAGATACTGAACTGATCTCTACATAAACACAGGATTTCTACCTCTAATACCAAGGAGTCAAGATTTTTCTCTCTGACATCAGTGTCAGTATTTTTCTTGGCCACTAAGAATGAGTCATTTAGAGAAATATCCATTCCCACATCCAAACCCACATTATTATCCAGTCTCTTGCCCTTCATGAAATATTTTTTCCCATCCCACTAAGGTAAAGGGGAAAAAAAAATCTCAGTTTTCTCCTGGCACTCTGAGTCCTTGGATTTTTTTGTTAATTACCAACAGATGAAGTCAGCTTCTAGAAGCAAAGGGATGGCTTGGAACTGGAATTCTGTGAACAGCTCTAGAAAATTCATGTCTTCATTTCCACTGCCTTTACCCCAGGAAACACCTGGTTCTGTTGCTCACTCAAACATACACTGAGCTTTTTAAAAGTTCAGTTCTGATTTTAAAATAATTAACATCCTAATTTATATCAAGATTTCCCAGATTCCAGTGAAACGTGAGATGACTGCAGAATTTTTATGAACACCACAGAAAATAGGGAAGGCAGGGAAGTACCATCTGTGCCATCCCACTGCTGAGTGCAGTCTGAGAGCTCATTTTAAATTTATTGTAGATTAGAGAAAGAAATGTCAAACAAAAAATGTTTCTGTTTTGGCTAGAAAAGAAAACACAAACAGGAAAAAGGCATTTTAATTAATACCCAGTCATTTACTGAAAGTATTTTCAGTAATTCATCCCTTAAAGGAGAGTGTGAGTCCCTGAAAACCAGCACCCTGCAATCACCAACAGTGTTCTTACTTTTCCTGATGACTTGATTCCTTTAGCAAGGGAGGCATAAACAATCACCCAAGCCAGGAAAAGAGACAGTGCCAAGGGCCATCGAATCTCACCGGGATATTCAATCCCTGCTGAAATCTTCAACACAAAGTACCTAAGAGTAAGAAAAAAAAAAAAGAAAAAAAAAAAGAAAAAAAAATTAAAAATTGGAAAAAAAATTAATTACAGCAGCAATTCAGGGCAAATTCCTTTTCTGTTTTGCTTCAGTGTCCTCAGCAGTTTCTCTAGATGGTTCCAGTGGTTCTCACCATGTATAATTTTATTTCTCTGCATTGCAGCAGTAGATAAAACTGCCAGGCATGGACCAACACCCCAACTGTGCTAAGCACCACAGGAACAGAACACAAATAATCCAGTGTTTGAATTCAGCTCTCATCATTCCTGACTACAAAAATCGAGCATCATTTGCTGCCATTGACTGCTGTGTTTCTGATTTTCCAAGCCGTGATTTGTTGCCTGTTCCAGCAGATTTTACAGAAAAATCAACATTATTTCTCTGAACAAAGGTCTTACTTGAAGTATTCTTCACTGCCACTGACAAACGTTTTGTTTCCTTCCCTGGTGAAGTTCACCATGGTTAGGTTGGGGTAGGCACTCATACAGAAGGTGGAGTTCTTGATTTGGATTTTGGGGTGGTCACCAATAATGCAGGAATCTAGGAAGAAACGAGGTGGGGGAACAGAAAAATAAATGTAGAGATTTTTTGTGCAATTAGACCACACCTAATTGCTTGAACTTTTGCTCAGCTGCCGACAGCTTTTCCACAAGGTCGTTAATTTGGTTTACTTTTCCCGTTTTCACGTCATTGTGTGTTTGGGGCCGTTTGCAGAAACGGGTTTTGGTTTTTTTCGTTAAAGAGAAGGTCCTCTAACAACGAATAATTCGCTTTTAGCAGACACCCCAGGCTGCCAGCTGTAATATTCGGTTGCCTACACAGGGATTTCCTCGGTGAAAAAGAAAAAAAAAAAAAAAAGAAAAAAAGAAAAAAAGAAAAAAAAAAAAAAAAGGAAAAAAGATTGGCATTTTTCTTAGCATTTAAATTAGTAGATCTAATTTATCCTTGGTGAGGAAAGATTTAAATAAAGGCAGAGGGAAATGCCCGTGGCCGTCTCCTCCGGCATCTCCCAGGGGCGCAGCTGAGCTGCAGAAAGCTCTGGAACGGCGCCGCGGTCACAGGAGGTACCAAACCCAAAAATAATGGGATAAAAGGAGGGGACGAGCAGGGCCCGACTCACCCAGCAGGAGTTTATTCTTGTCCTTGCAGTCGGGCGTGTTCCAGGGGTTGCTGCAGGACGCCCAGGGCAGCACGGGCACGAAGGAGGCGAACAGGTAGAAGAGGGTGTAGCACAGGATGATGTTGTAATAGATGGCGATCAGCACCGAGATGATCAGCATGGCGATGCCGCAGCCTGCGGGCACGCACAGGGGGGGAGAGGAAAAAATAAAATAAAATAAAATATTAAAAAATAATTTAAAAAAATTTTAAAATTCAGGCCGGCGAAATTAAATTGTTTTGATTTAATCATTAATTTTAATCATTAACCCCGGTGCTGCAAAGCATCCTGTGGCACAGGGATGGGGATGGGGACAGGGATGGGGGCAGGGTGTGCGCAGAGCCCGGGGCCGCGCAGAGCCCGGGGCCGCGCAGAGCCCAGGACATGCGGCGGAGCCATGCAAGGGACGGGACCGTGCTCCCCAAAAGGCGCGGGCTGCGCTCACCTTGCAGGGCGGGGATGGCTTTCCACACCGACACGGGGCCCTGACTGGCGAACTGGCCCAGGGAGACTTCCAGGAAGAAAATGGGGATCCCGGCTAGAGCCAGCATCATCAGATAGGGGATGAGAAACGCACCTTGGGGAGCAGGGGGGGAGAGAAGAGAGAGCAACCTGAATCACCCCGTGGTACCGGGGACAACTCAGTCAAGACATTGTTCTATTAATTAATTTTTCGGTTTGTTATCGATCCCCGGTGCCGCCACCCTCCACCGGGCCGGAGGAAGGGCTGGGGAGGGGAGGGTGGGTGTCAGCGTTTTACATTTCCAGCGTTTTCTACGGACAGCAAATCCTCGTTATTGCTAAACGAGTATTTAACGCTTCCCACTTAGACTTTTTTTACGTGTAAAACGAAAAAAAAAAAAAAAAAAAAAAAAGAAAAGAGAAAAAAGATCACACTTTAAAAAACAGTTCTTTAAAATCGCCTCTTCCCTCAGAAAGCTGCTCTTAGGGGCTCAACAGAACTATTTTCGATTATCACAGCATCACTATCCTCTGCTGAGAGCCCTTTCGAGGACGGAAGGGGTTTAAATCCAGTAATATGCACCTAAGAACCTCTGGTAAAAAACCACCTGCAAATAAACTTCTTCTTCTTCCCCTTGTAAACTATCAAAGGCACAGCCCCTCCTGCAACTTCTCCTCTCCTCAGCCGATCGACACTGACTCTATTTCAAAGGATTCTTTTTCAGTCGCATCACGGAGGGGTTTAAAACAATTCCCCCAAGCCTCACGGAATAAGGGAGCGCCCCGGCTCGGGATCAAACATCCTCTAGTCACTATTCCCTCTCCAAAATCCCTCCTCTTTCCCCATCCCACGGGTTGCGGTCGCAGGTGGTTTGAAGGAAAGCTCTGCCTTGTAGGGAGATCTCGGCAGGGCTTTCCTGCTTTCGGAGGTGGCCATCAAAAACCAAACCATTGGTTGGCCACCCAACCAAAAAAATCCCAAAAAACCCACCCCAAAACCAAAACAACAACAACAACAAAAAAAAAAAAACCCACAAAACCCAAAAAAACCCAAACCCCCCCACCAAAAAATAACCCCACACAAACAAAAACCACCAAAAAAACCCAACAACAACAACAAAACCCACAAAAAACCCCACAAAAACCAAAAACAAAAACCCACCAAACGAGACCAGCAAAAACGAAAAAACCCAAAAAAAAAAAAAAAAGCCAAAAAAGTCCCACCAAAAAACCCAAAAAAACCCCCCCAAAAAACAACAACAAAAAAACCTTAAAAAAAAAACCACCAACAAACAACCAAAACCCCACAAAACAAAAAACAACAAACACCCACCCCAAACCCAAAACTAAGGCAAACAAACAAACCCAACCCAAGCCCCAGGCAGATGTTTCTCCACGTGTGAGATGTCTGAAGATGCCCCCGCACCTCGGCCCAGCCTGCCCGGCCATGGGGAGCCGCCGACCCCGCTCCCCTCGAGTTTCCCCCTGCCCAAAGGCAGGGAGCGGCTGAGCTGAGCCCCGTACGGTACTGCAGGTAGAGAGAGAGAGGAAAAAGCCAGCATACCTCCCCCATTCTTAAAGGCCAGGTACGGGAACCTCCAGACATTGCCCAGCCCCACTGCATAACCCACCATGGAGAGGATGAAATCCAGCTTGCTGGACCAGTTCCCGCGGGCTTTGTTTTCATCCCCCACATCGTCTTCCTAAAAAAGGGGAAAAAGGGGAAAGGGGGGGGAAAGGGGAAAAGAGGGGGAAAAAGGAGAAGGGAGGGGGAAAAAAGGGGAAAGGGGGGAAAAAGGGGGAAAGGGGGGAAAAAAGGGGAAAGGGGGGAAAAAAGGGGAAAGGGGGGAAAAAAGGGGAAAGGGGGGAAAAAAGGGGAAAGGGGGGAAAAAGGAGAAAGGGGGGGAAAAAGGAGAAAGGGGGGGAAAGGAGAAAGGGGAGGAAAAAGGAGAAAGGGGGGGAAAAAGGAGAAAGGGGGGAAAAAAGGAGAAAGGGGGGAAAAAAGGAGAAAGGGGGGAAAAAAGGAGAAAGGGGGGGGAAATGAGAAAGGGGGGAGGGAAATGAGAAAGGGGGGAGGGAAAGGAGAAAGGGGGGAGGGAAAGGAGAAAGGGGGGAGGGAAAGGAGAAAGGAAAAAGGAGGAAGGAAAAATGAGGGGGGGGGAAAAAGGAAGGTGAGCAGGGGGAGAATAGAGAGAGATGGGAAACCAGCCACTTTAGCAAACAAGCACGGCTGTGCTGCCGGCTGCACCAGAGGGAGACCCTGAGAACAGCGAGACCCTCCCGGTCCTCCTCCCCTGCAGCCGCTGCCAGGCCTCTCCTTTATCAGTAATAATAATATCAATGATAACAATAACAATAACAATAACAATAATAATAATAATAATAATAATAATAACTACACGAAAAAGGGGGTTAAAGCACGGCCCTCCACAGGGCTCTCCATGCGGTGGGTGCACCGACTCCTTCCCTGGGGGTGGGATTCCTCGGTGGCCTCTGGAGGGTCAGCACCGACAGCCGCTTCCCAGCACATCCAGGAGAGGTGAAAATGGCTTTTCCAGCAGGAGCAGCCCCCGGCGTCACCAGCCCGCTCCCGGGTGAGTGCGGGCGGGCAGGGGGACAGGGAGTGACAGGGGGACAGGGAGCGGCAGGGGGGACAGGGAGAGGCACCTTCCCGGCCTGGCACCACGGGCAGCATCCCCTGCCGGGGCCCTCTGATGGCATCGGGCTGGTTTATTCTCCCTGTTTTTGGTCACAGGGTCCTAGGCACGCAGAGCCCGGGGGTTTGGGCAGGAGGAGAAGCCTGAGGAGGGGGAGAGCGAGGCAGGCTCTGGGGCTGGGGCTGGGGACGGAGCAGAGCTCACGCTGCGGTGTGTAAGGATGCGGCAGGGCGGGTCAGAGCCGCGCTGCACCTCCGGGCACGGCTCAGGAACCCACTGCAATCACACGGGGTGCTCCTTTGTACCGCTGTTCCACCGCCAGCTCTACCTAAAACCCCCTGTACCCTTCTTCCCTCCCTCCTCCCTGCGGCACAGCCCCATCCCCGGCTCCTCTGCGCCCGATTCCAGCACTTCCACCCCAAATCCGTGCCCGGCGACCGAGACCTCCCGCGGGCTGAGGGCGAAGCTGCCCGGGGCCGACTCACCCGCTCGCCGGTGCCAGGCAGGACCGAGGTGTTGCCGTCGGTGCCCAGCACCACGGTGCTCTGGCCCAGGCTCACCCAGGCGTTGTTGTGCTCCAGCGGGCCCTTGCCGAGGCTGAGCGCGGCCGCCCCGTCCGTGCTCTGCAAGGCGGCGATCTTGCACGGAGGGATCGCGCCCTGCCCGCCCATCCCTGCGCCGGCCTTGCAGGGAAGGTTCTCCTCGGATTCCCTGGAGCTGGCTTGCACCGGGCCGCTGCTCAGCTTGCAGACCCCCACTTTGGTCCTCTCCACGTCGTTCGGCCTCGCCTCTCCCGAGGGAAGGGTTTTGCTGTCGTCCGAGAGCGAGCGGGGCAGCCTGGCCGGGGCTGGCCCAGGGGGATTCTGCGGTTCATTTTCGGGACTGGTTCTCGCAGCTCCCGCACCGTCCTTGGCTGCGGGAGCCACCGCTTCGGGATTGTTCCCAGGCTGCTTGCTCATATCCCTTTGACTGGCGTAATCCTAAAATGAGAACGTCACATATTTTACCAAAAGGAGAAGAAGGAGGGAAAAAAAAAAAAAAAAAAAAAAAAGGTTGGCACTGCGGAGGTTGTACGAATTTTCGTCCTCGTGAGGGGAACGCATGCGCCAGATAATCGGGATACGGGAATGTTGCAGAATTTCCAGGAGCTAAGGCTCGCCTGCTTGCCCTCTCATTCAGCGTTAATACTCTGGGGGGAAAAAAGAGTATGGAACACAAAAATACCCCACCCCAAAAAAAACCTCGAACAACAAACCTCAAACAAAACCCGCCAGCATCTGCAAACCCGTAATTCAAGTTTAAAGAAGTGTTTCTACGGCACTGCGCCGCCAGACCTCGTTAGGTTTCACATCACGGCTGTAGGATGCTCACTTCCCTATCACCAGTGTAGAAAGATTCTTTAATTTTACGCCCCATTTCCTTTCTGTCATTCAACAATGCACATCGACTCCTTTTTTTTTTTTTTTTTTTTTTTTTTTTTTTTTTTTTTTTTTTTTTTTTTTTTTTTTTTTTTTTTTTTAAATATATAGGAGCGAGAGACAAGCTGCCCTGTAGCCACCGGGGATGTTAAAAAACAAGTGAAATAGTGCTGGTGAGCATTTCTGAGCTGGCTGCTACGCTTCAAAGCCTGTCAGCAAGAGAGTGAAATGCAAAAAAACCCCCAAAACTTAACCACACCGCCACAGTGGGATTAATGCCACTAACAGCAGCTTTCCCCTAGCCTTGTTTCATGTTTTCGACTCACAAAACGCTAAAGATTTTATTTACGCTTCCCCTAATCATTAAATAGATTACTGGCTACACTCCCGCACTCACCTCCAGTTTAAAACCGCAGTTTAAAATGTATCTTCATTTTATACATTAGGCAATGTATAAAATTTCCGCCAGTCCAATGCTAGCTTTGCAAACACCCTTTCTTTTTCTCAGAGCCTCTCACAGAGCTCCTGGCCACCCTTTCCGCTCCAAGTTTTCCCTCCACCGCAGCCCCGCTCTGCCGGCAGCAGGGATGAAGTGTGCAGGGGCTAAAGGAGCGCGTTTTGGGGGTCCCAGCGCTGTGCCCGTCCCGCAGCATCCCCGCCCCGCCCGGCAGCACCGGGAACAGCTCCCGCTCCTCTCCCCCATCCCTCCTCGGCCCTCAGAGAGGAGATCCGGCACTCACCATGTCCGAGACAGGCGCAGAGGGAGCCGGCCGAGGGGAAAGGAGCGCTCCGAGCAGAGTAGGCTTGGCCCGGCTCCGGGCAAAGCTTTCTATACCTCCCTGGGAAAGACTGGCTTTGCGTCAGTGCATAGCAAGGTGCCCTTGGCGTGACATTTTCGTGATAGTACGAGTCGGATAAATCATTAGCCCCTGCTTTGAGGCTTTAAAGGGCCGCGGAGGAGCCGGCGCGGCCGCTGCTGTCACTCAGCTCCTGTGACTCATGTGGGGGACGGTCACCGAGAAGGAGAGAGAGCCCCAGCACGGCACAGCTTTCACCGGGGGGACACGCGAGGAACACGGACTGCTGCACCCAGGGAGGGAGAGAGATGGGGACAGACCTGCCGCTGCTGCTCCTCTCCCTCCTCCCCCTCAGCAGAGTCCAGCTGCCTTTGGAAAATCTGCATTTCTGCAGATCGCAGAGCAGGCGTTACAACAGCTCGTTTATGTACGTTGTCAATTTATAGATCCATATACATGGGTATAAAAATCAAATATATTTGAAAATTTTAATAAATAAATAAATAAATATTAAAACAATAAGAAAAAATAATAGGAAAAAAATTAAAAATAATAAAAAATAATAAAATAAGTTGAAAATAAAATAATAAAACTAATTAAACCAATAAAATAATAAAAATAAATTGAAAATAATAAAATATATATTTAAAAATAATAAAATAAAATTTAAAATAATATTAAAATAATATTAAAATAATTTTAAAATAATTTTAAAATAATTTTAAAATAAACTAATACAACTAATACAACTAATACAACTAATACATAATGATAAATAATAAAGTAATTTAAAATATCAGTTTAGTGTCTAACCACACACCCATACACGCATTGACAAGTTCACTATGTATAGAGTGCACAAATACGTTTAAGTGGTGTCTTTCTTGCTCTCGTTGCACGAAATTGCACTGCATCGTCTATTTTTTACTGTGCCTCATGGGGGAAAAGTCCAATTAAATTTAAACGATACACACAATAAAGCAAATTTCTCTCTCATCAAAGCTGTCTGAAGAGCAGTTCAGCGGGAGCAAAGATGACGGCAACAACCCTGAAGTTGCTGGCGTTCTTCCCTCACCCACCAAAGCATTTATGTTTGATTATGGGGGGGATTATTCGTCACTAAAAATCAGGTGTTAACTGAGAATCGTTTTTGCAATGAAATATTTCACACCTAATCACCTCTACTAGGTGCGATTTGCTGCTGGAGGGGCTTTCTCAGAGATTTGTGGAACACAGGATAATTTTGTTCACTCTGACCAAAGGAAAAAAAAATTCCAAAAAAAGCACATTGACGAAGCGGGATGCTCCCTACGCAACCTTCCCAGTGGTTCCAGCGTCAGCGCCGCTGCCCATCCGCACCGTGCTGGTGTCAGCTCCTCCGGAGAGGCTTTCACATTTAGCGTCAGCAGAGCGGGGCGTGCTGGGGAAGGGAGGAGGGGGCTGGACCCGGCACCTCACGCCTTTCTCCTGCGGGTTACGAGCGCTTGTTCGGGCGGACGAGGCGAATCAGAAATCCCCCGGGGCTCGGGCAGTGCTGCAGAGGCGCGGGGGGCACCAGGAGCGGCCAGCCCGGCAGGGCTCCCTCGGGCACCCGAACTCCCCGGCCACGGCCACCGAGAGCCCCACGGCAGCCGAGGGGCTGGGGCCGGCAAAGCACAGCGGGGAAAATCTGGTTTGGCCCACAGGCTCGGTCAGTGTCACATTGAGAGATGCTCGTGGCTCCCAGCAGAGCTGGCTGTGTTAACTTGGGATGTTGCCTTGGAGCACGGGGGTTGCCTGTACCATTGGTGTAGAATTCCTGTATGCACCTACGGGGATTTTTACCCTCACGCACACGCTCTGTCTGTAGATTGTGGCACTTTCCCATCCTTAAAGTCACTTTTCTGCCTCCGTTCTGCCGTGCGGAGCAGCAGCCGGCCCTCCTGGGAGGCGCCCGTGGCACGGGGGAGTGGGGCTGGATGAAATTTGGGATCCCTTCCAAACCAAGCCGTTCAGTGACTCCGTGTGCTCTCCGCGGGTCTCTTTAGGAGTCGAGGGGCTTTAGTGGTGATGGGGAGAAGCTGGTGGTGTTCTGCAGGAGCTGCAAGTGTTTTTCAGGAGCTGGCGGCGTTCTGCAGCCTTTCCTCCTCCAGGCATCCTCCCTCCGCAGAGCGATCTGCTCCTCAGCTTAGCCGTGCTGACCTCCAGTTTACCTTAACGCCTCTAAAGGCGAGGAATTGAAAGCCACGAGGCAGCAGCCCAAGGGATATTCTGGTCGGGAAGACCCCTAAATATTTTCTAGAGTCGTTGGGTTGCCTTATTTTGTTTTTCCAAAAATTGAAAACCTCGCTGCTGACGTTCTTTTCCATGCTGTAGTTTTGCTTTCTCCATCAGCAGCGAAACGTGAAATCGAAGTTTCACCCCTGGAAAAGGGAAATCGATCTCGTTTACCTTCTGAAAAGTCAGGAGCCCTTCTCTTTCCCCTGTACCCCAGGGCAAGTTGTGGGAGGGCACGGCCGGAGGCTCTCGCTGAGCACCGGGGCCAAGGATCCGCTCTTAGCCAAGAGGGAGACCCAGGGGGAATTTTGAGCCATTCTCCTTTGTCCTGCCCCGGGGCCGCACAGCCCCTGCCCTGCCTCACGCCGTTTGGGATGGGAACACGCCCTGTGCTCCAAAGTTGGGATTCACGGCTCTGTCCCGACCCAAAGCGGCTCCCTGCACTGTGGGGCTTCATCCGAACCATGTTCCTGAGCCCCTCGTCCCCGTCCCTCCCGCAGGGGAAGCACCCCCAGGCACATCGGGGTGCAGGAAAGGCAGCAGCGCGCAGCTCCCACCCAGCCCTGCCTGGGGAATCACCCACTCTGGGCGTGAGACCGTGCCCGGAGGGAGCCCCGCTCCCTTCCCAAAGGGAATGGCTGCCAGGGAGGGCAGGGGGCTGCTCCAGGGCCGGGGTCTTTCCCCGAGAAGGGAGGGCAGCGCTTCTCTCCCCCGGGACCCCCGGGACCCTGCGAGCGGAGCCTCCCCCCGGGGAAGGGCTGCCCGCCAGGCCCGCACCAGCGACTCTTAATGACTTTGTCAGCGATGAAAAATAGCGATTGATTTCTTTTTCTCCCCTCGCTGGCCATCCTTTCCTCTCCCCCTGCCCTTTTTTTTTGCAGACAAGCGACGCACGAAGGAAGGCGGCGGCGCTGGAGCCCCGGGAGAGGCTCTGGGGCTGGATCGCAGCCGGAGGTGCTCTCTGCCTCCCTCATCCCAGGCACTTCGCTGGCTTCGTGCCGCCTTCGTGCCGTGCCTCGGATGATAAAAGCCAAGTCACGACAGGAGCCAGCGGTGCCACCTCCCCACACACCCCCGAACACGCCTATGCGGCTTCAATCCCTGCGCTAAACCCCCCGCCCTGCCTTCCTTCTGACGGAGGTGGGCATTGCTGCTGGGGATGTCGAACATTTTCCTCCCTTCTGGAAAGTTTTGCTGGAAAGGGACGGAGGCAGCCGCAGCAGGGACCTGCACCCCCTTCCCCGCTGATTTCTGCACGACCCCGAGCCGCAGCCCGTGTCACCTCCACCTCCGATGTCACAGCCTGTCCCGGGACGCAGTCCCACAACACATTAATCCAGGCACCCCCAGGGGAGGGAGGTTCCCTTCTTCCCTCCTCTCCTCGGACTCTTTTTTTTGCTGTTGTTGTCGTTTTTGGGGCAGAGAAAACCCCTTCGGCTGGGGCTCTCCACAGCTATTTACACTCCTGTCTCCCTTAAACTTAAAAGGAAAATACACCAGCAAAACCACATGTCAACAAGGAAGATCTTGCCAAGGGATGCTTCACTTTCTTGCATTCCCCTTTTAATTCTATCTATATGCAAAAAATTGTGTAGCCCGAATTCCATTGCTCACTTTTCCCACACAAATAGCACAACCCCTTTCTGAAAGCAAAGATTCACCTTACTAGGTTGCAATATATTGCCTCTCTCACTTAATTATATTCAAAGAATGAAGAGACCTTAAAAATCTTTCGAGAGATAATTACTTGTTGTTTTTATCCCGTGAAATGCCTCAAGCTCATCCTGTTATTTATTAGCTCTCCTCCTGTACACTTTCCAATTGCCTGAACTCACCCAGCTCTCTGGATGGCCCCTAGATCTTCAGAGAATTGTCAAAGTCTGGTATCCTTATGGGAAAAGGAGTCAATTCCCTGAGAGGTCTAACATCTCTGGACACCAGTGTAAATAAGAGAATTAAAAGAAAGGAGTTTCAGGTGGGGGGAAAGCAGAAGCACCTGGAGGAAATTTCTGCACCACTGAGCAGCATTTTCTGCTCCTAACAGCCATTTTCCCCAGATCTACGTGTTCCTTCATTTGCCTGGACATTTGCCCTAATCACAGGGCACAATCTCAGTATAGGACATAAAAACCACAGCTTTGAACTTTCACTTAGCAATAGAATGAGTCATTTAAAAAAAAGAGCATATATTTAATGGAAAAAAAAAAAGTAAGTAGATGCTATTAGGGCTTTAAATGGATTTCCATGATTTACCTGTCAAAAATATCAAGGATATTTTTTTCTTGTCCACAGTGAAATCTAGACTTGGCTTAGCCCAGTCACTGAATTTAACACATCCCCCTCTTCAGGTAAAATTGCACCTGTCCTTACATTGCAAACATGAAAACACCACATTGAAGTTTGTGCTCCTGATCAGAAATTTGGAAAGAAAGCTTGACAAATATCACAAAATGAGAGAAAGTTGATTTTCCAAGCAGCTATCGTGCAAGGATAACACAAGTACCCACCCCACTGACGGGACTGTAGCAGATTGCCAGTCCATTTTAACACCTTTCACTCTCTGCCTCAGTCACTGCTGAGTCAAAAGGAAAAAGCACAGCATGCACCTCTGTGAGGCTGTGTGGACTTTCTCCAGGGTCAGCAACACTGGCTACATGGCTCCATTTAAAGAAAAAAACATAATAATAATAATAACAACAACAACAACAACAACAACAATAATAATAATCATAGTAACATACACACTTCAGTGGTTCACAAGGCAAGTCATGACAGTCACCTGGATTCTGATCGGGGAAAAAAACCAAAACAACAAACCTTAAACATTTTCCCTGGTCTCTTATGGGAAATCCTAACTTTTTTTCGGCATGGATTCTTCACATTAAACTTTTTTCCGGCATGGATTCTTCACATTAAATTTTTTCCGGCATGGATTCTTCACATTAAACTTTTTTTCCTCTTTCACTCTGCAAGGGGAAATCCCCCAACACAGTGAAGTGGGTATGGTGATTGTCATACAGAGATAACAAAACTGTGATCCCTCTGTCAGCATGGAAAAATCCCACCCTTCATGTGATAACCTGGGTTGATAACCCAGGATTGGGATGTAAGGCTGAATCCATGACAGGACTGATTTGTAGGACATTCAGAGGCAGTGAACTTTCCAGGTCCTAGGTTAAATTTAACTTATTTAATCTATTTAATCCAACTTATTTTGGCTGAAAAACTTATTTTGGTTTCAATCCAAGACACTGGATTGCTTAAAAATTGAGCAAGCAAGCAAGCCTCTACCAGTTTATATATATCTAAACTGTATATATACTGAGATGAGGTTTAAGCATTCTCTTGAACATAAATTTCCAATTAGAATGACACTGTTCCCCCAGGGCACCAGATTCATTGTTTAAATGATCATTTGCTCAATTCCTGTGCTTAATTTTCTGAAATTCTGCACAGCTTCAACAGTGAGTTCCAAATATACTTAATGCCTTGGTCATATGAAAAATTAAGGTGATCGACTATCTCAGACTTCAGAGTCAAGATCATTTTCTTATCAAGATTCGCAGCTCACTCCTATTCTTGTCAGTGAGAAGGAAAGAGATGCAAAAAATCCCCCAAAGATTACCAGAGGTGAATACGTGTAAACAAACTTTTACTAATATAACCAAAGGGATTCATAATTAAATAAGCAAACAAAATCCCTTTATAAAAACTTTATGTATTAATCTATCTGGATCCAGAAATATGCTACAATCACACAGCTAACTTTAAATTTCTCTAATAAACAGCCATTTAGTGAAAATACACAGTTAGTTTGTAACAAAAGCAAAAAATGGCTTGATAATACCTAAATTTGCCAATTTTCCTTCACAGAAGTAAACTATAACTAACTCCCTAAGTGGTTTCAGAAGACAACAAGCCCTTTTATAAAAAATGGAAACAGGTGGCTCACTGACACAAGAGACCTCTGTGCAAAACCAAAAATACATCAAGAAAGCAAAATTTCTCCGTTCCAAACACCCCAAACCGGCCCTCAAAGTTCCAGGGATTTGTATTCATTTATATGGTTGGTTTTGGTATTTTTTTTAAAGTCATGTGTAAAGTTTCATGTCCCTTGCTCTTCCCTACCCTAAAATAACAACCTCAGCCTCCTCCTTGCTTTTTTAGTGTTCAGCTTTTCCAGGGCTCTGCTTATATTTGTTCATCCACACCCCCCATTCCATCTTTTCCTGAAATATGCCTCAAGACATTCACACATCATTACCTACAAACACAAAATCAGATACAACTTCTAAAGCATTTAAAGTCTTTTGAGTGGGGTTAGAATCAGTGCTAAGTTGGATGCCTACCCTCCTTACAAGTTTTAAAAATCCATCTTAATTAAAACAAAGCTTTACAATGAAACTTGAAATAATACAAAAAAAGGTCTCCCTCTAATTTATTATTTTAGACATCTGTCTTTTAAAAATGCATGAGCCAGAAAACTAACTGTAAATTTCTGTTTGAACTTGGCAGATGTATAAGCAAATCAGTTTCCTGGGGCTCAGGGAGATGGTAGCACTATCCATTGCACCTACCAGTTTGCATATTATTTAAACATACTCAAGCATAAGTCAGAACTCACTTATTTGAAGCATAATTCCCAAATTTCATCAATATAATTGCTGCTGTTGTTGCACTCTTCATTTTAATATAGCTATGCCTTGTGAGGTTTGCTTTCTCTGTCTGATTTTATTCTGAAGTTAGAAAATCTTGCTTGGTGAAGTGTGTTTGACAGGCACCACTGCCTTGGTGTGTGATTGATTTCCTCTTTCATGTACCTCTGCAGATGTGGTCTCCATTTCAGATGCTGCCAGAGCAAAAGAATCCTAAAATCTTGGAAAGACAATCCAAAATAGTCATAAATAGAAATTCTCACACAAAATACTTTTTAAAGTAGTTGTGATACCTTCACCCAGACTTCCAGTTAATTTCATGGGAGATACTCCTAACATTTTAATAAATGTTTCAACTAAAAAGAATAATTTAATGCACCTCTGTCCCTTGACAAGGAATGATGCAGGGGTTGTGATTACTTGCAGTCCACCTTGCACAGTTTCTAAGGAAATAAGATATAAGGGATAAAATATAAGGAATAAGATCCTGCATCAAATTCTCCTTTGTAGGAGATTTAGGACCCTGCTGAAGCTTGGCAGCTGAACACCTCCAGCTGCCCTCAGTGGAGAACTGTCCCTTTTTGGATTACAGCTACCAGTGTGGGGGTTCACTGAGTGCCACTATGAAGAATTCTATTAGACATTTTTGTTTCCCTTCTAGACATTTTTATTTCCCTTCTCCTTTTCTTACTCCCTCTGTTTAAAGAGTTTTGAGATTAACCCCTCAGTTCTCTTCAAACTGATACAAAAACCTTTTGTTCACACACCTGCATGGTGACAGCAACACCTCTCTTGCAATCAAAACACATGAAAAGGCATTGAGTGAGATGATATCCTTGGAAAATCTTCCTGGCAGTGGAAATATTTGCTTTTCCACCCTGAAAAATCACTGTGGGTGTCAGCCCCAGCCAGGTGAGAGGAGGGGGGCTGAGCTGCCCTGTCTCCACCCTCACCCCCAACACGGGGATGGCCATGGGGATGACGAGCCAGAGGGACAAAGCCCAGGGGAGTGGAACCTCCCCAGATATCTGCAGCATCACCATGCACCAAGCAATTATTTCAGTGTCAGCACTCTCATCTCTCCTGTGCCTGAGGACATTTTTCACTGCTTTACAGGAGTTGTTACTGAACTGACAACACAGAGATATCTTAGATCTAGAGGATGGCTCCTGCCTCTCTCTACCCGATGTGCTCATCTTCAAGCAGCACATCATTACTCAACTTGGAGCAGCAACATTTAGACAGACAAATTAAATTGATTTTGATGTCAGGAGGCTTTAGCCTGGAGAATTTCACCCAACTTGGCCATCTGTTCCTTTCTCCAACTTTCTGCTGGGACTGACAATTATTAGTGGTTACTCTCCAGGCACAGAGCAAAGTCAGCTTGGTCTGCAGCAGGCAGAGGAGCAAATTCCAGCTACCCCACAGCACTGACCCTGGGGAGAGGCAAAGAGCCCCCAGGAGGGTGAAGGAGCACACAAACACACACCTCAGCTTGGAGACAATCACAGTGTGGGAGCAGGGAAAGAAACAACACCAAAACAAACCCAGAATCAGAGTGGAAATGAATGTGCAGTCCAAGGACAAGCAGTAAAAAGGTAATAAGGAATAAGGTCTGTAAAACAGAACATCTTCTGCAGAGATGATCAGAAAGCCACCAGCAGCTCCTGATATCAGCTGACAGAGTCAGCAGTGCTTATCCAGAATCTCTAATTATTATTTTAGGCTAGCAAGGCCACCACAACCTGCTTCAAAACTCAGATTTAGATACAATTTGGAGTTGAAGTCCAGGAGGACTTGAACATCCAGCTTCCCCTTGGACAGTGGCAGGCAGAAAAGAAGGGCTTGTGCACGCTCAGTGTTTGTTTTTGGTGTGATTATCACTCAATATACAAGCACGGAAAGCTCATGTGTGGAGCCAGAATGGCATTAACACCCAGGGCAGCATGGTATCAACCCCTGGGGTTTTTCTCTCTCCCAATCCCACACAGTCAGAGGGAAGCAGGCTGGAGCACACCCTGGTCCCTGGCAAGTGCTGCAGAGGGATGAAATGTCACCTGCACCTTCTCTCCCCTGGCCCTTCATCAGATCCATCCCTGCAAAAACCCTGCAGCTGACAGCTCATCTCTCTCCCTTCCATTTCCATGCTGCTGAGCATGAGAAATAGCTCCACACTCTGAGCTGCAACAGGCTGCAGGGAGTGAGGAGGAAAGAGAAATATGACCTGCAGAGGCTTCTGTGGAGCACAGGAAAATGTAATAGGAGCTGGGGATGTTTACTGAAACCACACACTGCTCCAGGTTGAGGCAATTACTTGACTCAGATGCAGTTTTATTAACTTTTCCTGTCATCTACACTCATTATCAGCTAGGATTATGCATTCCTTTCCTTAATTCAGCTTCATCTCTAGAGAAATGGTAAATTGCACTTGGCTAACCTCACCTAAGATTTTACACCTTGTGGAAGACAGGTAGAGGTGAGGCACTCTGGAAGGAGACTCTGTATTTAAAATAGTTTCTGTAAAAAAAGCAGATGATGGATCAGCCTCTCTGGTTCTCCAGCACACCACCTTTCCAAAGAGGCTGCTGAAGTGTTCTTCAGTGTACAGCACACATCAAACAAATCAAAGTTTGATGCTTGGCCACTTCCCCTCCTCCCCAAACAGCAGCTGCACGTATCAAACAGTGAATGCAGATGGGAAGGAGACCTGAAAGGATGTATTTGTACTCATCCCAAGGATCAGCACACTTCAGTGCTTTAAAAATGCAGCCAGCAAGCTCAGAATGTGCTGAAGAGCAGATTGACTGGCAATGACCTACTGAAAACAAGGTTTATTTGTAATAAATTAGCTGGGCATTCTGACCAATGGGAATGGCTTCATTTTGCTCTCAGTGCTCTAACATGAGGCACAAACACAGGGATTTATTAAAACATTCCAGCACAGAGTGGTCTCAGAGGAGCAATGACAGAACTCAGGAAAAGCAGCCATGTCCTGGCAGGCACATCAAAGAGTAACATTCGATCAAAAACCTAATGAAGTCCCCTCTAAGGTCTTTGAAAGTCTTTTATCAGCTCTCTAGACTGTTGTGACAATTTCTTTCTGGGAATGAATCCATGTGAGCAGAGAAATGGTGGGACTGGAGCAACAGCTCAGCCATTTCTTGCTTCCTGCCCTGACTGAAGAAAAGCTTTCACATGGCAACTACAAAAGCAGACTGCAGGATCACAGAATCCTAGGATTGTTTGGTGTGGAAGGGTCCCTAAAGCTGGTACACCTTACAGCATACAATAGCTCCTTGTTCTGTATTTTTTGCAGCTCAAAAACTTTCTATGCTCCAAATATTTCAAGGCCTAAAATGCAAGGCTGTTTCAAACCTCTAAGCTCATTGCAACACTGTGGAAGTCCTCTGCTTTTTCAGTTCCCACACCTCTGCCAGGGACATCTTCCACCATCCCAGGGTGCTCCAAGCCCCATCCAGCCTGGCCTTGGACACTTCCAGGGATCCAGGGGCATCCTCACCTTTTCTGGGCAGCCTGTGCCAGATGATGATATAATATTGATTTTGTAGAGGGTTTTCCTGCTGACAGCTCTCCTGCCCACTTCCTTCAGTAATGTCTCAATTACTTCTAAAGTAATTAACTGTCACATGGATGAATAAATCAGGCGTGAAACATCTGATTCAGAAAAACTGTTCCGTGTGAAAACCACAAAATTCCATTAAGGGATGGGCTCAGCCACAACCCTAACTCCATGGAGTATTCCTTAGCCACATGCAGCATTTAGGTTTTAACTTAAGAAGTGACCAAATCGATGGATTAAAAGGTGATTTTCAAAGCCATGAAAGATGGAGTATTTACTCCCACCCTCATACCCACGTCATCTGCTTGTGGGGCTTTTTTTTTTTAACATAGGAAGATGAGAAAAAGCATGACATCTTTGAAATATTAAAACACAGATCAACCTGTTCTGAAGAAATGACATTCAGGAAGCCCATTTTAGAGGAAACAATCTTAAATTATCTTTCATTTAAAGCACTACAAAAGAGGCTGCCTTCAGGTTTTTGAGGAGCTTGCATTCAGAAAGGCAAACTTCAGTAAAAATATAAATGTGAGTTTCATCAGAGCAATAATCTAATAAAAAGATATTAAAATCCTTAATCAATTCAGAAAATTTTGCTCAGAGCTGAATAGTTTGATAATTAAAGGAGCTTGTCATTTTTACCTCAATATCCTCTGGTTTTGACAACATGAAATGACCTTGGTCACAAACACAAGGGCTAGGAGTGTTTTAAAAGCACAATGGTCCCAAAATTAACATCAGTGTCAGTATGAGGCAGGAAACTTTGCACTGCTTTTTCTCCTCAGTGCTAGGCTTGATATTAATTCCCCAGCAAGCAGCACAGCACAGTTTAACACCTGAGTCACAGAGAGCTCCTCCTCCTCCTCCTCCTCACATCCAATTTTCCAGCTGAGTAGCCTCTGTTCTGAGAATGTCCAGTGCTGTGACAGGAGTCAATATTATTAAGAAACTCCCTCTTCTCAGTGCTCCTCTCTTTGCATAACCCATCAGAAGGTTAAATCAAAATTCAATTCTACTCACTGAATCCTGCTTGTATTTCAGGGCTAATTACCTAAACCATCATTACCCAAAGTGGATCAGCACTCCTCCAAGGAGCTCCTCCTGCCTCCCAGGACCTTTGGGCCCCTGGTGTGTCTCCCACCAGCTCACTTCTCTGCCTGTCATCCTGGAGCTCTTTCTCTCACCCAGGCAGTCTGCAACACCCAGGGAAATAGAAGCAAAAGCTAAAATTCTTAGCAAGATTGACTTTATAATGAAAAGTACTGCAAAAAGAGAGGGACAGCTCTAAAGAGTGAAGCCAATGTGTATTAATCTGTTTGGACAATAGTGGGTGAACTCTGACAATTGTACCGATTTTTATTTGTTTATTTTTAATTCTAGCCTGCTCAAGAGGTAGGCAAGTCAGGCCAGGGGCAGCGATGCCAAGAGGAGCACACCTGGCACAGGTTATGTCTTGGTGGCCCTGGCATTGTGCCCACGAGTGTTGGAACCCCGGGCTCTGGGAATTCCAGGCTTTCTGTGCTGGCAGGCTCTGACCCCCAGGCAAACACTGCAGTGACCTGAGGCTGTGGAGAAGCCTCCAAAATGGAGTGACAGCACTGGGATTGTGGCTGTGGAGTGTGAATAGCAGTGTGTGATATCACAGGGTGGAAAACTCAGAGTTTAAGGGTTTAGAATACAGTAATGTATCTATAAAGCAAGATGGAGGTTTCAGGGCAGAGGCCAGTCCTGCTTTTTCACCTTCTCCTTCATGGGTCTGGGTGGTGTTTTGTAATTGGGTAGAAGAGTCCTCATTGCAGGCCACAGGTGGTTGGGTATTGGGTTACAAATAAAAATAATTTAGGTGTCATTTCATAATTGGACAGTTTATACTTAAAGGGCCTTGTAGAGAGAGAGATACACTTCTATTTTTAGTTTGTTAGCTGGAAGTGCTGCAGCACTCACAGCCTGAGAGACTGTAATGTAAATAAGAATTAATAAACATCTGAGTCTGAACAAGAAATAACTGCCTCAAGCATTTAATCCTGACCCTGGCATAAAAAGGTAAAATGCAGCACATGGGAAGGGTTTTCACTAGTGGCAATCTGCCAGATGTGGGTATCCTCTAAGCACTTGAATCATTCACACCTTGCTCCTCACTGCACGTTACTCTGGGGTGCAGATGTCATCTCCCTGTTAATGCAAGTCACTTTAGAAAAATCCATCCCTTCTTTTGTATAGGAAGAGATCATAAATCAAGATGCTAGAAAGGTAAGGGAAAAAAACCTGAAAAAATGGGTATCCCCTGTTGCACCCATTTTTCCTTGGGAGAAAACAAAGTAACTTGAAAAGCCTCTCCAATCACCATGTGAAGGGGGATTATTTTAGCATCTGCCAATTGAATCCAAGGAGAATAATTTTATTTGGGTTGTAGTTCTTACTTGTGAAAGGCTAACTTCAGCCAGTTTGCTTTCCAGGGGACTTATTGGCTCTCACTCAGTTTGCACTGATGTTTTGAGTAGTACCCAAGTGGAAAATAGAATTAACATGTTGAGTAAGCTTTATTCCTCTTTAATTTGTTATCGCTGTCATTAAGACTCTTTTATTTTACTTTGGTTAATTGTTAGAGGAACAGCAATAGAAATGTTATAAATCCACAAATCAATTGTTTCATGGTAGGGTTTTTCCATGGGATGAGTGAGGCCTTTCCATTTACCACGGAGGAGTTCAGAGAACACTGGAACCTGGGGGCATTGGCCATTCAAAGAAACCCAGTAACACCCTTGCCATTCAGAAAGGGACAGAAATTGAGTTTTTATTCTTATGTATAGGAAGTAGCAAAGCAAATAAAAATTCTGAGCCAACTGCTGGGCACCAGGGAACAGAAATTTACACATTACAGTCAGGTGTGGTGGCAGAGACAGCCACGACACTCAGAGAGCTTTGGGAAAATCCCAGAAGGCTTCAAGCATCAGCTCCTGGTGATCTAAAAGTCTCTCTGACCTTTTCTGTGCAGCCTCCTGTGGGCAGCTCCACACAGCTCTGGCTCTTTCTCTCCTTCTTCTCTCTTCCTTCTGCAGTTCCAGCTGGCTCCTTCCTGTCCCCAGCACGGCCACCTCACCCTGGCTGTCCCCTGGACAAGCTCTGACCCTTCCTGTCCCCAGCACGGCCACCTCACCCTGGCTGTCCCCTGGACAAGCTCTGACCCTTCCTGTCCCCAGCACGGCCACCTAACCCTGGCTGTTCCCTGGACAAGCTCTGACCCTTCCTGTCCCCAGCACGGCCACCTCACCCTGGCTGTCCCCTGGACAAGCTCTGACCCTTCCTGTCCCCAGCATGGCCACCTCACCCTGGCTGTCCCTTGGACAAGGTCCCCCCCTCTCTGTCCCTTGCCCTCCCTCCTGTCCCCCCCTCCTCACAGCAGGGCCAGCAGAGCCCAGCTGACCCCACCCAGCCCAGTCACTCTTTAGCACCCCCAGAGCTGGCAGGGCCAGGCTGTTCCACTCCTGAGGAATGAACACAGCTGCAATATCTGCAATATCTTTAAATATCCTGTTAATAATTCCTGTGTGCCTGGTACCTCACCAGCAGGAAGGCTTCTCCTTCTGTCTTTGCTGCTCAACAATAACATTAAATTAGTTTTTACCAATACCACTTTCCCCTGTGAAGTTAATTATCGACCTATAAATTTAATATAAGGTCCAAAATTATATCAAACAGTATGCTTAAACTTGTACTAGGCTGGCAAAACTGAACCATCTTCAGGTTTCCATCCTGTTATACAAAAGCAATTCAAACTGGATGTTTCCTACACCTATTTAATCACGTACCTCCTTCTGCAGATTTCTCTGCAGTGCTCACGACATTAAAAGCCAGATTTTCCCTCTAATTTCCCTTTCCATGTAATAAGGTATTTGTCTTTTAATTAGATATCACTACTTCACCAGCTTCAACATCTGTCAATGCCTGGATAAACACAATAATGTGAAATGTCTTTGCCATTCCTTTCTAAGTTTGTGTATTCAGATAAATGCCCACGGCTTTATTTTTGTTGCCTTTGAAAACTCCTCAATGCCGTTACCATCCAGTTAATGCACGTAGTAAAAGCAGGAGCAAATTGTACCTCTGAACCAGGTTTCTAAAAACAAACCCATCACTTTAGTCTTGGCACAAGGCTTTACTTTGAGTCCCTGATCTTCCACCTCCCCCTCGTAGCTCCTGCAGGCAGCCAGAGCTGGGCTGTGTCATTGCACACACCTCGGCGAAGACACACCGCTGCAATTTTCCCTTCAGGTAATTTAAACCAGGGACAGAAAACGCTAAGAGTCATTACTGCTGGGAACTTCAGGCACTATTAAACAGCGAGCAGAGAAACATCCTTGAAATAAAACTCTTCAAACCTTGCGAGCAGCCCACATTTTCAGTTAGAAGCTCTATCTCCCAAACCAGCCCTCCCAATCCTCCGTGGAGCTTTGCTGGAAATTGAGGCTTTGCTTTTCTCTGGATCACAGAAGCGGGGTCTGTCTCATTACAGCACACCCCACAGGACAGAACTCAGAAGGTCAAACTGAGGTGTACACACAAAAATCCTATTAAGGGACCCCAGCATGGTGCTCACTGAAGAGTCATTCAGCAACCAAGGACCCGAACCTTCCAAGCTTGTCAGTCTTGCTTAGCTGCTCTCTTATGGGTAGAAGCAGCAAGATAATTTTACAGCTTAGCTAAACATTTAAAAGCACTGCAGAGGACAAGATTAAAAAAAAAAATAACAAACAAAACTCACCATATCGTTAACATCTAAATAAGAAGTAGAGCTGTGAGCATCCATACCATTTTCAGGTGGGTTATTTATCTTCAGTTACACAGACTTTGGGCACAGATTTGCAAGCGGAAGGCAGGCCAACCTTCAGGTTTTATCTGAATATTAAAAGAACTTCTATGAATCACTGGTCAATCTTAACTCCTCTGACTTTGGGCTAAGTATAATGCAAATTGCTTCAGCATGAATAGAGATTGATAACTGCTGGTTAAGGACACTCCTTGAGGAAAAGGTTAACTAAGGGATTAAACATTAAAAATTTCTGTCCAAGCAATGTTCTTCAGAAGTGCTGGACTTCATTATTAAGCATGGCAAAACCACATACTTTCCAAAAAACCCCCCAAACCACTCCCATATATAAATTTACATGACACTGCTATACCTACCACACAGCTTCCCTGCTTTTGCAAATGAAGACACTTTCCCATTAAATCTGTACTGGCCACCTGCAATTTGGGTCAGGCAAAGCTCATCCTCTTGGAAAAAACACATGCCTTTACCCCCAAATGTATTCATTTGCTCTTTGCTGAATGCAAGTTCCACAAAATGAATTTATCAAGTGAATTAAGGGTCCTAAATTTTCTGATGCCAAAGGAAAGGCATCAGAAAATTCAGGACCCTTAATTTGTTTAGGCATGAAATCCCACATTGAGGCAGGTATCATAATTCCATCTTGTGTTTCTCCACGCATCTGGCAACTGATTGAAATTACCAATCACATTTATTTTTCCTTTATATCCTCCTAGATATGCATCACAGACCAAATCAGATTTTTAATGTGCTCTGGCAGTTCTCCATTAGCAGCAACAACTTCCTCATACATTCCAAGGCCTGTGACAGCCCTTTGTCTGTATCTGCCTTGTTGCACCTGCAGCCCCTTTCTGCTGTGCCTGCAAATCGAGCACGCTGTGAGCGGCAGTGGTTGCTGAAGCAGAGATTAGATTTGTACAGGGGTTGTTGCATCTCCCAAGAATCAGCTGCACATCCAACATGTCAAAGGAAAGGGTCAGGGAGAAGAGGAGCAGCCTAGGATGGGACAGACGTGGTCACCAGAAGTAAGGGAATGCTGTCAGGGCACCTGAGAAGTTCAAACAAAATGGAAACCAAGAAAAAAGCCCAGAGAAGGAAAAACCAGAAGTCCAGAATCCAGAGACGCTGTGGGAAGGAGGCAGCAGCAAAGAGCTCTGTGGGTCATGTCAGCTGAGAATCACGAGGTGGGGAGTGAGCAGTGGAGAGCAGCAGCCACCAGTGGGGTTTGCTTCTGCACCAAAACCTGCATCTGTCCACAGCAGCACCAGAGGAGGACAGGGAAGGAAGGAGAACACAGGCCTCTAAGAGAGACAGGTCACTAAATGCCCCAAAGGTACAGAGATTTAACCTATAGGATAAAAAAATCTTGATACTGCTTAGTCAGGGAAAAGAAAAAAAGGAAAGATTTTGTCACATAAGGCGTTGTAGCTAAAGAAATAAATCCTGTGAGGTAAACTTAGACGAGCTGCTGTAACAGACAAATGCTGTCAGATGATAAGTGAAATTCAGGCTCTCTACAACTTACTTTTTTCTTTCTGTTCTCAACACAGGAGCACACACTGAAGGAAGAAATTTAAGTCTGAAATTGTGACTACCCCAATTGTTAGAAGATATTTAAAAATTTGATACACCAATGACTGATGAACAAGTTGCTCCTACCACATGGAGAACAAAATGTTTCCATGAACTATGCAGACTATCAGCCATTTCCACGCTATCTAGTTTACTTATTTATTTTTAATTCAGCTACAGATTATTTGCATCTTTGGCCACATTGCCCAGGTGCCATAGAAAAAAGGATCATGTTTGTATTCAGGACTATTATATCTCACTGGACAAATTCAAGGGCATTTCTACTCCAAAGAGTTACTTCCCACTTTTCTTCCTCAGATTCAATCATTAGAATCCCTTTCAGTGAGTATTTATTGATCCTGTTTCCTACAATATTTAATTCTTAGAGTTACAATTAGGAAATGTAAATAACTGATTGTGCTGTCAGATGAATCCCACACTGTTCAACTGCCAGACTGAAAAAAGCCCCCTATAACTGATGGGTTATTTCCACAGGATACTCACTGTGAGACAGCCACCACTGGATCCATGTCCACTTGTGTGTTTGAGGTTCTTTGAAAACCCAGTGCCTTTATTAAATGACTCTCCTCAGGCTTTACTTTAATGAAAGACTTTGCAGAACATTTTCCTTCTGGTTAGGTGATAAAAATATACAAAATGGATATATGTCACCAAGCTAGACAAGTGTTAGCAGCTCACTGAGACACGTTTGTCACTGTAGAGCATTCCCACTTCTCAGATACCACTGGGAAATAAAACTTGCATCTTTCATTTCTTCTGTGTGTGCAATTGTGTCGTTTTAAAGCAGCTTTTTATAGTAAAGCCTATCCTGAAACTAGATAGGATTTAGGAACTGTGGGGAGTCTCACTTGCATAAACTGAGGGATCTACATCAGTACCTGAGCATTCCTGGTATATGAGCTGAGCTCCTGAACATCCACATGTTCATCAGGAAAGAGCCTAAAGGGAATTAAAATGAACCCCTACATGCACTTCCCCCTCCCCTGAACAGTCAACCCTTGAGTGTGCAGTGTTTCTGTAAGAACCCAGACCAAACCCACCCCTCCAGCAACTGCTTTTTGTTTGTTGTGTTTTTTCCCCAAGCTGCTAAGACACAACTTCCACCCACCTATGCCCCCACAGGTTAGTAGAGAAAAAACTGTAGGCACAGATAAATGAGCCATCACAGGATAGACACAATTTCCAATTACACAGAACACAAGAGAAGCAGCAACTGCATTATATATCACACTGGGTTCATTTATTTAGACAAATGTGACTGAAACGTATACAACTTTGAAACTGCAGAAGTGTAACAAAAATACCGTCTTTGTTGCTGCAATCTTGCAGTTGGAATTCCAAAATGATTCCCATTGGGATTTTCCAGCTACTGTTGAGGTGCACTGACACATGATTGAGCTGCTTCTTTCATAAAAAAATACTATACAAGGATTTTGCCAGCAGAAGAATAAAACATTACTGAGAGATCATATTTATTGTTGTTTACAGCAAGAGTTTAGGCTCATTTTTTCTCACCTGGGTAACCCAAACCCATCTTTCTTGCTGTCCTCACACCACATGAGAAGCAGCAGAATCTGGTTTTGTCCCAAATCTCTGTTCTAGGTAGCTTTTCCATATTGTGTGTGCACACACCCACACACAGACCCAGGAGTTTACCATTTTTGGGTATTTCAGAACAGTTATCAGCAGCCAAGTGCAGCATTTGAGTTGAGCCCCTGCCAGCCATGGAGAGTTTCACTGGAGGCTGTAGGTCTGCTGGGTGTCCTTCACTGAGAGGGTGATGAAGAGGGACCGTGGGTCCTTCTTGTTCTTGCGGACTGAGATCTTTCCTCTGAGGGCCTCTCCTGGAAAAACAAGAAGGGAATTGCTCTGGTTACAGCACTGAATCACTCACAGTGACAGTAAAGGGGCACTGCATCCATGTTGCATGAGAAGCTGTTCCCAACTGATCAGGATTTTAAGAGCCTACAAAGGTTTAAGTTTTGGAAGCTCTGGACAACAAACCCAAGTTAAACTGACTCAGTTAAACCTGGAGAAATGCTGAGTTGTGGCTGATGCTTTATTTCTCAGAGGTTCACCCATATTACTGATGTGCCAAATATTTCACTTGTGGCTGGGGAAAACCTCTGTATCCCTTAGATATATTCACCATCTTGGACTAAAACCATGAAATCACAAAAGCCTATTCCCCTCCTGCTGTATGGGCCATGTGCTCTGTATCTGCACTCCATTTCATTCAAGTTCTGACCTGGTGGGGTTTGTTTTTGTCTGAGAGGAAACTGCCACAAAAATCTTTGTGGCATTGCAAGCAGATACATTATTAATTGCAGGTTTTCTTTTACAGAGTGTCAGTGTCATAACAGTTGACAGGTATGTCCTTCAGTTACACCCAGAGCAAATGCTTTTGACACAAAAAGAGAAAAACTGATCTTAATTTCTTTCCAGTCCTTACCAAGATCTTTCATTTAAGGAAAGTTTGTAAATTGCAAATATACAACCCACAAAATATAGACAGACACATCTGTAAATGTGCACATCTAGGAACTCCACTGCTGAGCCACCCCATCTCACCATTTTAAACCCAGAAGAGCTACATCCTCCCAGATGGTTGTGCTGAACACACTGCAGCAGGCCATGGTGCCCATCCACTCCCTGCTCTTCCACCAGGCCTCCCCTGCCCCACTCCTCTTCATCACTCACACCAGCCACATCCTCTGCTGTTGCTCTTCTACCTCACTGCATCCATTTTCCAGCTGTTCAGTACTCACTGTGGTTTTAAAAGCCATTGTTAATATTCTGCTAAGAAACTTTCTCATTGCAAAACTGAAAACAAACAGCAATTCCCAAACTAAGCTGGTTTCAAATTCAGGAAGCATTTTGGAGGTCTGAATTTGGCACAATTCTCAATTGCATCCACAAGCAGTAAACTGACAGTCCAAACTATAAATGCAGAACATTTTGTTAAAGGTTGCAGAGGAAATATCAAAGGCGGCTTATCAAAAAGGACTGTAGTACCAAGGATCAGAAAGGTCAGTGCCAAGAAAATAATTTTTTGGTATTTCTGGTTTTTTTTTCATCATGTAACAGTTAGCTGGAGATTCCACTACAATTCCTGGGCAGCTTTGTTATGAGGAATCCAAAGACTGACATAACGCAATGCAATTTGCACAGAACTGTGAAAAGGGGTTCACAGATTATTCAAACAGAGACAGGTTTGCCAGAGAGGACAAAATAAAGAAAAAAGGGGCATTATAGGTTCACCCCAGCGAGGAAATCTAACCTGATTGGAACACACAGATTTTCAAAACTGCTTCAAAACGACCTATTTGATTTATTTTAACATCCTGCGATAACAATTCAGTA
This sequence comes from Prinia subflava, assembly GCF_021018805.1. Taxonomy (NCBI): domain Eukaryota; kingdom Metazoa; phylum Chordata; class Aves; order Passeriformes; family Cisticolidae; genus Prinia; species Prinia subflava. The sequence goes on along the minus strand of NC_086251.1, from coordinate 2,582,060 downwards.
AGACAGAAGAGCCTCCGAGAACTAAGATTTCAATTAATCCATATTTCCATCTTCCCATCGAAAACATTAACACAAAACACTAAAACAAATGAAGCAAAAACTTAAATATCATGTCATAAACAGCTGACTTCACAGAAGAGACCCCTCAGATTCTGTTTGTAGAGACAGTTGAGGACACAAAGTGTTCCATTCATTCTCCCAGCTATTCCTTATGCTGTAAGCACACTAAATGTGCTTTTCTGAGCAGCCTCTTCTGAGGGCTGAAGCCAACAACAGCGGTGACCCAAAGGCACTTCTGAACAATGAATCAATGCCATGCAGATAGAGAATGACGGATGTTTTCCCCCTCCCCTGTCCTAGGAGCTGCCTGCAGGAAGCTGTCCCCGGGACTCAGCTGCATCACCTTGCTCTTATCACGCTCAGCTGAACGCAGGCACACCACACAGCGCCACTGCAGTTTGATTAGGACAAAACTGAATCCATTACCATCCCCTCCCCGCATTTTATTATCCTCTGGGGAGGCTGAAAAATTTTCCCCCAAATGGGAAAAGCAGAAGAATTCAGGGGAAGGGCTGTGTGTGCATGGCTGGCACAGGAAAAAGGACATCCCTATGTCCCTATGTGTCCCTGTGAGACTCCCTGTGACACACTGCATGACTGCAGGCTCTGCAGTACCCGTGCTCTGGACACTCCAACCACATCATTTTGGGTCTTTCACCACCAGTAAAACTGTGAGCAGCAGCATCTGTCACTTATGGCTGAGCAGCACAATCACACATGGGGCCAGCCTGAAGCCTGTGAGCCAAGATATCTCTCTGCAGAGATCCTCCATCACCAACACGGTTCAGGCCCACCAAATCATGGTTTTTCAGTCTATAAAGGATTTGATCAAAATCAAAGATTCTACAGAGACCCTTGCATGCATATCCATAATATCCACATAAAGCCTGGAATGACCCATGGCAATGAGCTTGCAATGTGAGGAACTACCCTGCCTTTCAGTACAACTTGGTGTCTCCTGCCTTTCTGATCCCAAAAAAAGACTCTAAGAGTACCAAAAATCAAGGTCTTGCAGGTTTCCTTCTTTTCTTCCCCTGGAAGAGTTTTATGAAGCTGACAGTGGGACAAGTAAGAACACAGTACTCAAACCATTATTTATTCTGAACACCATTAAAATTTAAGAATCTTATCAAAGTGCTCACACGAATTGTTTCAGAGAGCTGCTAGAAAACTGCAGTGGGCTTTGGGCTAAACACACTTAAACTACTGAACTGCAGGTGAAAAGTACCTTTAGAAATGCCCTACACTGTCCCTACTGAGTGGGTTTGAGCTTTCCCAGCCAGAAACCAGCACTGCTTAAAACTGCTCTGCTCAACAAGGTTGTCCTTGTTGGCAGCTGACAAACTTTAGTTTGTTATTATTCTGTTAAACTTCTAGTTTAAGTAACTGGGCCCACTATTTAATGCTAAATTAAGCTCTAGCATGTAACAGAAAAAGCAGCAATTCTCAAAAGGATTACTCTGGGCAGAAAGTGGTTTCTGTAGACCACCCATCTTCTGACAATGGAAAACAAGACAAGACTGAAACAGTTTGTGGTGGGACCAGGAGCATTTCCCTTAAACCCAGGAATTTATCCTTAATCTTCCCATTCATCCTCTTAAACTGTGGGCACCTGAGCTGTCCACGGAGTGCTGCCTTCCCCTCCGGCCACTTCTACTCAATCTCCAGCCCAGTGTGATCCAACAAGCACTTTCTGCTCTGAGCAGCAGCCACTGCCTTTTCCATCATCCACCTGTGACACTCTCCTTCTGGGCTGGCTCCTTTGATCAACTGTTTGCCAACTCCTTTCTGTTGCACCACTGCCGAACCCCTGCTGAAGCTCTCCTGAGGTTCTGTCCTCTCCATCATGCTCTGGGAGTATATCCTTGTCCCAAGCCTTCTCTCAGCAGTGTGACAAAGCCTGAGAAAATCAGATTGTTGTTGCTGTTGGAAGCATATTCCCCTGCAGCTGCAGAGCTTGCAAAGGGAGGCACCCAGAATGGCACATCTGTGCCATCGGTCTAGCCGAGTTTTCCTTTCTAAATATGGGATTTCCATTATCTTTCAATGAGGCACAACAGCCATGAGAAGAGATTCTCTCAGTTTAGTGCCCTGAAACACACACCTAAAAATGTTTCTGAGAAGTCAGCAGAATCATTTTAAAATGAATTTTGATAAATACAACCTAAGACTTGCCAGACTTAATGTGCCCTCAAAACTCAGGTTTTAACATATACTAGGTTTTAAAAGCCAGCATCACTTTTGGAGGTGCCACTTGTAAATAAACCAGAGACAGACTTCTACAGACACCTCACTGCAGCTGTAGACAGGCAAAACAGACACTAAAATCTTAATCAGGAGCCAAATTATCCAACTGGGATGCACAATATTGAAGTATTTGAGTATAGGATCAAAACACTCAGAGAGCTTAATGTTGCCAGAGTTGTTTCCCTACTTTTAATAGTGCTGTCTAAGTAGACAAATCTACATTCTTTCAGTTTGTAAATTTACAAACAGCTTTCCAATTACAGAGAGTGGGCAGCTAAAGACAATCAAGGATTTTCCAGGAGCTTAGTCATGTGAGTTCTGCTCCAGCTTTGCTGTGCTAGCCTCTTTAACACCACACAAAAACAAATCAAGGTTTTATTTTCACTGCAAGGCAATATTAAGAGCATGCAGTGCTGACAATAGGCTGTTTTATTGCTAATAGGATTTGCCTGCATACAGAGCTGGGTTTTAACTTAATACATTGTTACTGAATAGATTCTATGGACCCTTTAAAATAATTTTTGTAAGCATTTGATTTATTTAGCAAATTCTTACGGCAACCAAATGAGAATGACGTAATTTTTTGTTTGCTTAGCAGGAATATTTCAGAAGAAGAACAAAAGGAAGAGACTCATTTTTGGACCATTAAATAGACAAAGATACTGCTCTGGCATCTCAATTTCAACCTTCAAAATAAAGACATGTTCAAGCTATTAAAAGGCTCCAAGAGGAGGTTCATACTCTGTAGGGAGTCTACAATAGATCACTGTTTTGTCTGAGAAAACCCAGGATATACTGCTTCTTTCTTCAGTTTCTTTAATTTTAATTGCTTGCTAAACAGTTAAAGCATCTCCAGCATGCTGATGCTATTTTGTTTTACTTGACTGAAAATCAGTTTCAAGTCTCTTGCCACAGTCCGTGAGGAAGAAAACTGTTTTTTCACAACGCATGAATAGTGAGAGGCTATCCCCCACTCACACATTAAAACTAAATGAAATGAACAGAAATTAGCCATTAAATATATCCATTTGCATATATCCATTATATACAAAGCTATCTACCACAGGTATCAAGCTGAAACTCAGCGGCAAATTATCAGTATTAATTAGGTGTGGATTTTATTGCCTCGCTGGCCAGACCTTTGGAGGCAGAATGAACCTCTCCCACTTGATCCCAGAGATGTCCAAACACGAGTGCAGGCTGCAGCAGGAGCAGCAAACGAGGCAGGATGAGCTCCAGCACCCATCCTTTGGCTGGCAACTGCTGGATTCTGCTATCATTAGAATAGATCAAAACATTCAGTCCTTTTTATGGCTGAGGAAATAGATCTATTTTTACAACAAAATACCCTGGCATCAAACAGCTGAGAAAATTAGCTAGTTCACACTGCAGAACAAAACAATTTTGCCGTGGCATAAAGGAGCATTTTCCAGTTAAATACCCAGCAGGTCTGGCTATCTGTAAGCTCAACCTCTTTTACAGAGCAAAACCAAATACAATCAGTGCTTTATAACCACTCCAGGCACGGCCCCAAAAGCTATAAAGCATCTGATAAGGGACTTTCAGTCAGCCTTACTCTTCTACTTGGAACTAAAAATCTGAGGGAATAATTTTTCTTCACTGGGGAAAAAACAGCTGCTGCCCTGCCTGAAAGATGCTTCCAAAACAAAAAAAAATTTAGATGTGTTTTCCACTAGCAAATTCTTCTTTCACAACCTATTAAAGAGCTACAAGTGAATGCCATCATGGTAACACTGGTCAGATTATTTTAAGACCCCAATTGCATTATTTCTGCTTATTTCCTGATATTTACTAAAAAAAGAAGAGCTAGAAAGAAACCTCACCAGAGAAATATTTACAGTCAAGAATAAAAGAATAATCAATCAGAACACAGAAGATACAGCTTCAAACCTAAGTCAATACTTCGCAAGCCCTGCAACAGCTGAAAGAAATAAACTCAACCAAATCCATGCTGAGAAAATGGGAAGACTGAAGAAACAAAAGCAATTTGGCTAACTACAAATTATCAAGATGAATATTCAAGTCACTATTTAGAGAAAGAAAAGAATATAAAAAAGGAAGATATGGAAATCTGTACTTATTACAACATGTCTTGAGGAGAAAGATTTTTGGAACAATGAAGGAGAAGGATCAAAGTAAGAGGGAATGGTTTTTCCAGAAAAATCACATAAATTAAGATATACTCCTATATAAATATCAGGAAACACCTTCTGCTTGATGGGCTTATGACATCAATGAGCAACAAGTAACCCACAGAAATTAAGACTGGGATTGCAAAAGAAAAGGAAATTACATTGGCAGTTTCTCTCAGAATATTCACTAGCACTGGAAGCAAAAGGCAGACAATCCTAGATTTAAGTGGTAATTTCATCTAAGATATAAAACCAGACAGAATGGGCAAAAGGATGGGAAAGGAGAACTTAAATAATTACAAAGAGAAGGACACAGGCAGAAGAAAGAGAAACATAGCTGGGACAAGATTTGTTATGAGAACAATGTTAAGAAATACGAGCTAATAAAAGGAAGGAAGGAGTTACAGCACAAGGGATCTTGAAGGTTAAGTTGGCTGTGTTCACTGCTCCAGAGCACATTATTCCTGCAGCTGCCTTCAGAAAGTCACCACACCTAGAGCAGAACTCTGGGCTGGGGCACACCTCCCAGTCATTTCACCCAGCTGAAAAATGTCAAATGATCTCTGTAATATGAAATAATGTGCATATTTTAACAAATGCCATTGCACTTTAAAAAAATTCATGCTGTGACATTGAGATTTAATGGGTAGCAGCAAGGAGATCTCAGTCAGCCTTGTCTAGAAAGAGAAGAGAACAGAAGCAAAGTACAAATGCACCAAAGCACTGGTGCACCCCAAGAAGTGACAAGACCTAAGAAACTGCAAATAAAAATTGTTTAAGAATATAAAGCCAAAGCATGAAAGACAGAAATAATTTGTCAGGTATCACAAACCTCAGTGCCTCTAGGAAAGAAGCTCCTGGTAAAACTGATTCATCACTGGGTGAGAGTTCAACAGTGGTGAGGAAAGATCTAGTGGCCACATGGAGACAAATAAAATAACAGCATAAAAATGTAACTACTTCCTTTCCTTGGACTATAAAAGGACTGTGAGAATCTGAAAGAAAGTTCTACAGGAGTAAGAGGTTAGGATTTATAATTCTTGACCTGTTGCATGTCCATCCTCTTGCCTGACCATTCCATGAGGGTCATGGATATACTTGGGTCTATAAAGCAAGGAATATTTGACTACTTGTATCAAATGTGCTTTCAAGACTTCACAAATAGAACTAATTAAACCACTAACAAGCATCACTTTATAGACTTCAAAACCTCACCTCAACAGTTTATCATCTGAATTTTGCTTATCCCTGATGACAACAAAAACCTTTTAACTTGCATCAAATTCAAGGTGAAACTTATTACAGTACTTAACCACTTTATAAAAATTTACAGTGTATCAAACTAACCTATTCAACACTTCAGTGGCTCGAGTTCATGGCTGTGAGTTCTTTAAAACTTTTTATTTTACAGAGTAGCCCCACTGTGGCAGATACAACCTGTGCCTATACTCATGATCCATTTAAATACAACAGTTCAGGAGGGCTACAAGGACTCCTGTGCAATCACTAGACAAATTTGATACTTCAGAATATTAGCAATATCAAAATTAGTAGAACGTCAAGAGCAGTGTTCTGGTCTTACATTTTTTTGCATCAGAAATGCTTTGATACAGAGCTTTTCTCACCAAAATTCCAGTATGAAGCTATACAATTATAAGATATATGACCACTTATAAGGTATTTATGCACACTTTTATGTATAATTTTAAACAAGAATTTTGTACACAAAGAGTTCCCTGCTTTGATGAGAGGAAAAAATTCCTTTACCAGCAGCTGAAAGCATTATTTACTAGTTCTTTTTGAAACTCATGTCATTTTTGAAGTATTTTATATTTAGACAGCACTGTAACACAACCATTGTTGCACCTCAACTGAATTTAAATGTACCTGCTTCTACAGGAATTGGCTTCTCCAGGAGAAAAATTGTCTGTTTCCAGTGTGTTTTGGTACTCTGGGGACCAGTTGAAAACAAGACCTGCAACGGGAGAGTTCAAGAGTTTGATTAAAAACAACCTTCTTCATATCACACCACATCAATCAATTACCAAACACAAATGCACATGCAGTCTTTGCTACAGCAAAATGGACTCACTGCCAAACACCTTGAGGCAAAATAAAATCCTCATCTCTCAAAGACATTTTTGAAATGCAAGACCCCAAATACTCACCTTGTTGTGGCAGTTCTCAAAAAATACATCAAAGTAACCAGCAATTGCCTATAAAAAAAAGGTGAAAATGTAAATACGATAAAGGAATAATAGTAACAAGAAGAAATCTGAGAGTCATATATGCATTTATTGGAATTTCTACTCCTTTTCAGGTGTTTACCAAGAGGAACAAGCTTATATGGTGTGACTGAACAACCTGTGCCAGTTCCACACCACCCTCAGGGAAGAATTTGTTAGTAATACTAATAGATATAAAATGGTCACACACAAAGCAGCATATTGACACTATTAGTCTTTTAATGCTGGACTGCTTTTCTGACAAAAAAAATGGCTTGTGAGAGTCCCAGAAACCCAAATACACAAGTGGAAGATGTTAATAAAAACATCCACTTCTGTTTCAGCTGTGAAATCCTGTCCATGCTCACCTTTACCTGCTTCCTCCTGTCCTGTGAGAAGGCTAAAGCACATCAGAGCCTGGTGCCAAGGCAGTTGTGCTTTTCTGTGACATCAGCCTGAAGAACTGACCCAAACAGAGCTTTTGAGCAAGCACAGGAGCTGAAGTTCCTCAGCTGGGGACTCCCTCTCTCCCAACAAAGGATGTACCAAAGCAATGATGGCAAGCCTGCTCCATGAAAACCCACTGCAAACAACCCTCTGTAACCTCTTCTTACTGCACCAGGGTTTGTCTCCTAGCCCAGGACCAGGAAACTTGTTATTCTGAAAAGCTAAAAAGGACAATTTCTACAGCACACCCTTCATACAGATTCTCACAAGTTAGTGATAGGAAAAAAAAAAGTAAAACATGCTTACAAAATTAGGGTATAGGGTTTTACCATTATGAAATATGTAATATGAATAAGTCATTGTGGTATTCTTCCTCTCCAGTCTAAATCCAGATGATGCCAACACAATGAAGAATACAATGTGTTAAATCAGGAAAACTATGTTAAAGCACCTGCTTTTCAACAAAGGGCACTCCAGACAAGCCTGTCAAATTCCAAATTCCAATGTGGCTAAAGAGTTAAAATACAAAACAAACTCTGGAGACACTGAGAGCCCTTCATGACAAATGAGCATCAGACAGTGGGAACAGTGCCTCTTCCAGCCCTCTGGTATAGTCCTATCACTCAGTCTGAGAATCTCATTCCCAAGTGAATTAAAGCCTTGTCTCTAACATGCCTTTTGAGTAAAGATTGAGAAGGTTTTGACAAAGTTCTATTGACCCATCAGACTACTTTTATTGATGCACAATCTCTTCTGGACATTAGCTGGAGATCCAGCAAGTCATATAAAATATTTTTCAGTCATCAGCTCAATACTGCTGGTATACTTACAAATAAGACCTAGGATGTGATTCCTGCACGAAAACAAGGTTGTGACAACAAAAATACATTGAGGAGAAAAACAAAATCTGGTTTCCAGAGAAAACAAGAGAATCAATATGCATCTTGGATCAAAAAGCCGAAAGCTCCAGGCAGAGAGACCATAGCTAAGGTGGATGCAAATACCCACACACTTGGTAACAAGAGGTGACAGAAATACCCTGAGAAATGCTGCCCTGAGCAAAGGCTCCAGGGAACCATTCTCTGGGGTCAAGTTCTGGTTGAAAAGAAACTCAGTTGCAAGCAAAGAAAGTGTTCACTGCTGCCTGCCCTGTGTCAAGGGAAACAGGATTTGTACCTTTTGTAAATCACTAGATAAATAACTATTTTATTCTTTACAGTATCAGTGGATTCCCTATCTAAAACAACCTCAAATGCTGACTTTGAATAGCTTATCCAGAGTAGTCATAATAATTACTACACATCACAAAGATTGCCTTAGTCAGAGCTCCAGGGATTACAGAGAACAAGAGCTCTACATTGATCCATTCATTTCTTCTTGTTATCTTCTAAAATGGATACATGTCCTTCAATATTGAACACTGAAATAATCACTGAGCCAAAAGAAATCAAAAATAGAGAAATATTATTGCCCAAGTTCCTGAGGGTATGTTCCTGTCAACAGCTCTGGGCACTCCCCAGAATTCTGTCACCTAAAACTGGGCAGTGGAGGCACCCCAAAACTGAAACACACTCCCTGCTGAGTTGTGTCCAGAGACACCCCCAGCCCTGTTTAGCTGAACAGAAATTATAGTTTTTAGTTAAATACATTGAGGGGAGAGCTTGAATGATGTTAACTGTAAGAGCACATATTGCAACTGAGAAATCTAATGAGTACTTTTCATTAACAGTTTTCAAAATGTTTTTGAGCCAACTTAAAGAACCAACCACACACACTTGGCTTGATGATTTTCTTTCTGAAATCGGTTACAACTATGTAATTTGTTTTTACCAACAGTGTGTTTAATCTCCGTCTCATATTTTAAACCTTTGGGAAAATATGAAGCCTAATATAAAACCCAGTAGTTAGTGACAACCTGCAAAATTTGTCTAATATTCCCTATGACAGCTATTCTACAAGCCAATTACAGCTGAGGAAATACAGAAAGCAAGAAAACCACTGAAGAAATACATCCCACTCTGATGAACATAGCCTGTGGCTTACCTTTTTAAAGGAAGGATCTGAAAATGCTGAAACCTGCTGTTCAACACAAACGGTTATTTGCATATATCCAGGGAATAATACCCATCTCAGCTCTGTGCCAAAGCCTCCCAGGAACTCCAGCCTACATTAACTCCCTGTTCCTCTCCCTGATTTCACATGGAAGATTTTGTGAGATAGACTGCATGTGTTGCCCTGCCAGTAACAGCTCTTTGAAAGGCACTCAATTTATCCAAATCAGACATCATTTTCATGAAATAAGTTCAGTTTTATTTCTGAACAGACACCCCACAGGAGGTATTAAATTCACCAGCTGTTTTCAGGAAACTGATTGTTTTGTGTGGTCTTCCATAGTTTGTCCTCCATATACTCTCATTCAAACACAATGCTATGCTCAAAATTTTTATTATCTTGTCAGTGTTCTGAGATCTTCCTGCTTTTTGAGCTGTTCTGTCACGTTTTGTCTGCTCCAGGCCAAAGGGATCTCAAGCCAGCTACACAGATACCTACACTCCTTACAAAGAGCACCCCCAGCCTTCCTAAAACCTGCCAGGGATTCTGTAGAACAACACGAGAAACATTTTGAGATAGCAGAGAGGCTTCACAGAAAGGAACTGAGCTGGGGCAGGGTCTGAAGCACAAACCTGGTGAGGAGGAGCTGAGGGTGTGTAGTCTGGAAAAAAAGAGGCTCAGAGGGGACATTGTCACTCTACAACTCCCTGAAAAGGGGCCTTGAGAAAATGGCCTCAAGTGGCACTAAGGGAATTTGGAGTGGATATTAGGGAAAATTCCATCACTGAAAGGGCTGTCAGGTATTGGAACAGGCTGTGCAGGGGAGCAGTGGAGTCACCATCCCTGCAGTGATTTGAGTCATGTGAATGTGGCACCTGGGGACACGGTTTAGTGCTGGGCTAGGGGTTGGACTCCATGATCTCAAAGGTTTTTTCCAGTCTAAAGAATTGTATGTACACCTCTGGAAAAGAATCAAAGGGTACAAAGGCACAACACAGCTCTGAGTATTTGTCCTCTTAGTGTTTTGCAAAAAGCTTGATAGAAACCATTAGAATTTCTGCTTTTACATGAAGCAGAGGAGTCCCAGAATATTCTGGGTTGCAAGGGACACACAAGGATGCCAAATCTAAAAACTGACACAAAGTTGAAATATTCGATTATAAAAAACTAGTTATAATATTGCTGTATCTTCTGTTAAGGAACTTATACTTTCCCTTCTCTCTTTTTGTAACTTGTTGGTGTTTTATGCTGAAATGCTCAATTTTGTATCTTTTATGTTTAAGTGCATTTCAGAGAAACACTTTTGTAAAAAGTAAAGTTCAAAATATTTTAATTTCATTTCTCTTTTGAACACTATCCCAAATTGCAGTAGCTGTAATAATCACAAGCATCTATTAAATATGCAAAACTACAAAGAAAGAGATTTCCAATGTTTACAACTTGAAGGAAGATTTGGTCCTCCCCTCTTTTTGTGTAATTCATCACATGCAGCAAACTATAAGAAAAAAAAAATCTCAAGAGGCATAGTAGAAGCAATCACAGACACATATTAAAATGAAATCTGGCTGGCCAGATCTTCATTAAAAGTGACATCTTCTTCACTAGAAGTCAAACTAAAGAAAAGGAGCAAGCAAATAACTTCTCCATAAATTCCAAATTATGCTTTACAACTACTGCCTTGGATTCTTTTTCTTCTTGTTTTTTTATTTTTTTAAGCATAATGATAGGTGTTATTTCTCCTACTGCAATTTCTCTCATCTTTTTGCTACACTTTTGACAGCTCATTTACAACTTCACCTAGAACTAATCAGTGAGAATGTAAACCTTCTCTGAAAAAATCTTTCAAGTGCCAGTCTCCTGAATACCATGAAAGAGGAAAACAAAAATAATGACCCTGAAAATGGTAATAAATAACTACAACTCCAGCCTGACACATGCTCGAGCCTGAAAAGACAGTAAATATTAGGAAACACTACCAAAATATTATTCTTCCTGTTCTCAAATAACTTGCCAGGAGAAAATGTGAGCCATGAGGACAAAATCTCCAGCCCCAAAACAAAGCAAATATATTTACCCAGGGAGCTACGGTGGCCAAATAAGGAATGAAGGAAACATTAAGGATTAGATATACATTAATAGATATCCATGACTGAGACTGCAGAGTAACATCCTACAAAGGTCAACAAAGAGCTCATTCAACTAAGAATAAAATAGTCCTGAAATTAAAATAGCAGCTACAGACTCCAACCCCACATTTTGATGAAGAACTCATGTAGGTCTTCATCCATTACTGAGGGCTTCTAAGGTGTCCATGCCAACACATGAAAAACCTGTAAATTAAGTAGGTCCTACCAGTAAGATCCACTTGTCTTCACACTGGTTTCCTTCCCTCCCAGCTATGTGATTTCAAGACTGTTTTTCTCCCCATTTACTTATGTAACATGTACCAAATAAAATAAAACCACAAAAAGCTTTAACATACAATAAATGAGTATTAGTAAACATTATTTACACTCTTCCACTCAGCGTCTTTAGCTGAAAAGCAAAGCAAAGTCTAAATTTTAATTCAAATCCACCTGAATACTAAGGCTTTTTTATCCTGAAGAAAATGGCTGGCTGTTCATGCAGCATTTTAACAGGACAAAACAAATGAGACTGCTCCATTCCTTATGAGGACCCAAAGGCAGCCCTACCAATTCACTTAGGAATGAGGAAATTAAAAATTATCATCATCACTATCACCTACAGTGAGTAATTTATCATTCCTGCTCTTCACTCGTATCATGTTCCAACAGTGAGTGGCTACAACAAATACAATTAGACAGCTGGCCACAGAAGTGGGAGATAATGTGCTTTTGATGGAGTTTATCCAAGCATGGAGATGGAATGTTTGTCATCCATGCAGCAGAGCTGCTGCCTTTTATCACAGCGAAAAGAAACCCCTGGCAATTAACACCCAGCAATTTTGTGTTTTAAAGATTAATAATCTGGACATCACTGCAGAGGAGGCTACAGATAAGGAAAGAGATGAGAAGGACAAAACCTGCTTATTAACATGGTACAGCAGTATTTCCTTTGCTCAGGTATCAGGTACCCAAACCACATCTCCAACTTCTAGCTTCAAAAATTTCCTTTCTCACTTCAAGTGTGAACCCAAGATCCACATGGTAACTTCTTGTTAGCTCCCAAGCGGAAGACCAGATATTAAGAAATGAAACTGCCTAACACTTAAGAAGAAAATTTTAACGAGCAAAGATTTTTTCCTTAGTTAGAATAATTTTCTCTAGTCAACTCAACTTCCTTTTTCCTCCTGAAGGTTTTAATACTTTAGTCACGTCCTCTAGTTCATTATCCTCCTTTCCCCCCCTTCCTCCCTCCCACTTTTTATACACATCCCCTGCTCTTTGACAAGATCTCCTGGGAGCAATGAAGAGATACTGCCATTTTCCTCTCCGGGGATATTGTTATTCAGCCAGGAAAGATCAACCTTGATGGACTCACAGGGGAAAGCTTGCAAACAAAAGAGCAAGTTTGTCAATTGATTTCTATACTGAGGGTAATCACCATTATATTTTATCTCAAAAGCTCACACAGTGATCAACTCAGAATACAATTAATGGAGTATTTTTGTAGCAGCATCTACCAACTGATATTAGCCAGATGTCTCATTAAAATCGGCAGTGACAAACCCTAGCTCTTTATTAGGAAAATGCACTTCTGCAGGCTAATTAATTTTTTTGTTGTTGTTGCTATTATCATTGTAGGACCAAGAAGTCAAGACAACTTGCAATAAAAGTGCTTGGGAACAATTTCATGTAATGATTCCATGCAACCGTTCCACGCTTTGAAAATCTTCAATCTTGGAAAGCTAAAATAATGATATATAAAATTAAAGCCAGGAAGTGCTTCTTTGTGGCAAAGCATGAGAGGAACGCAGGAAAATTAGCAGAAGCAATTCTCAGAAAAAAGTCTTAACTACCCCACCCTGTCTAAGGAGTTCTAAAAGACTAAGAAGCACACAAAAGGTCATATTTAAAATATTTGGTTTTGCTCAATCATTTTGTATTTCTTATGTGTATTAGAAATTTTTTTTGGAAGACTTATTAAATTTCTTGAACATCTAGAGGAAAAAAAACTATTAAGAGCCTTAACAAATTTTTAAGGCTCAATGTATTACAAGAGCATCTGCAATACTCTCAAGGTGCACCTGTAAGACATGAGGCTCATCTCTTATGAGCATGACTTAATACCCTGCTAGGGGGTTTTTGGTCACATAGAAATACAAGAGTAGTTTCAAATAGGTGGAAGGACAAACAAATCAGATGTGTCAATGCTATGCTCTGAGTTTTGCGACCTGCACAGCTTTTATACAAGCTCACCATGATGGGTGGGCATTGATGTCCCTAGTACTTTGATCCAAAAAAAGGGATTTAAAAACAAGATGTCCCAAATCTAGAAACTGACACAAATCAAAGTTGAAGTATTTGATTATAAAAAACTAGCTGTAGTATTGTTATATCTTCTTTTAAGGAACTTATACCTTCCTTTTTTTTTTGTAATTGCTGGTGTTTTATGCAATGGTAACGTTGCTCTGCTGTCAGCTGTGTTGATGGCAACACCAGGAATAAGACAACCAAAGCTGCTTCCACACTTCCATAGCTGAGGGAAAGCTGCTTGGAAATGAAATGCAAGCATATAAGGATGGATTTCCAAACTGCTATTTTTGTGGAACATTTTTAAAATAAATGTTATTTTTTTATGTTATGATATTTTAAAATGTTCCTATTTTAAAAATCCCCCTGAAAAATCCTAAGAGACAAGTACAAAACCCTAGAATTTTGGGAAATGTAGGCAACTTGCTCTTTTTGTGCAGAAAACAAAAAGCCAGTAGAACAACAAAACATATGCAAACAAGGAAAACATCAAATATTGTTTTCAAAGGACAAATTAGAATCTTAAAGCATTTCCTCAAAAATTTCAACATAAATAATGGACTTTTCTTGTTCATTTACTGCAAGGTTAGGCAGCCTGATATGATGGATGAACTGTCAACCCTCAGCTAAACTTCTACAATCCATCATAGAAACTGTGGAAATTTCACTCAAAGTGTCAATAAACCTAAATGATGAAGTGCAAAATACTTTCCAGCATTCTGATCATTTTTTAGAACCTGCATTCGCTGCAAAATTTCAGAAGCCATGCTCTTCCCCCACATCCCTCCCCTTCTTCTTGGAAGTCACAAAATGCAGGTATACATCTTGATTTATATGTCCATGATGCCACAGAATCACAGAACAGAAATGAAATTTTTGTAAGAGCCTAGGGCTCTGCTGGGGAAAACAATGTTCATAAAATAAGCTATTTTACTTTACCCAGACATCAAAAAGATGATCAACATTCTGTAAAGACTCCTATTCGGTAAGTTATTAAAATGTGGCCATATTAAGAAAATTAAACCAGGGCTGCAGTGGAGTTTGATCTCAAATCAAACCTGACCCTGCCCTGAGACAACTGGAATTATCCTATGATACCTTGAAACAAGACGAGTTTTATTCATATGCACAGCAAAATACACAGATTTCCATTTAATAAACCCAAAAATGATACTGTGCATTGACCTAATTTGGTGATAACTGACAAATAAATATGAAATATTTGTACACACCTACTAATAAAAAATGATAATGATTTAAACTATATACATGGGATAAATTCACCTTTTGACACCAGCCAACTCTTATGCTACTGATGCAGGCATCCAAGGTTTTATCATCAGCTTAAGCAGTGTATATCATACAGAAACACATTCCTTGTGCCCATGTCAGAGGAAGCCTGCAGCTCCTCTTTGTATACTTGTGCAAAAGCTCAATTAACCAGCTGCAGCAGAATTAATTTCAATATATTAGATGTAAGCTAAAAATTACCCCTTAACACTCGAGTTGAGTTTGTGGTGTGACTTAAGCAGGAAGCTCAGAGAAGTTTCACAATACTCCAGAGGGCAAAAATTTCAGTTTTTACTACTGATTTCAGAGAGTAATGCTCTTTTGTCAAGTTTGATGATGGTATTTTAATAAACTGGGAGAAAGCACTTTTAATTTGTATTGAATACAGAAGCCAATTACTGACATTACTGTAAAAATTAGGCAATCCTGCCTTTGCTAATAGTAGTGTTTGAAAGCTCAGTGCAGTACTTAGGCAAGCTAACACCAGACTTTCTGCTATTTCAGAAAATGGGCTGGAGAACAGAACAGCAAGATCTCAGGGCTAAGGCTCCTTCCCCTTCCCTGTCTTACCCCCTAAAACCATCACTGGAGTTTTACCTCCACCACCCTTTACAGAAAGGGCTCATTTGACACCTCTGTACTGCAGAAATGAATATTTCAAGGCAAGGACTGATGATAAATGAAGGGTAATTAATGGATTAGCTCTCAGCCCAATGCAATCCTGACCATGTATGAAGGAACTAAAGCTGTCTTACCGTACACTGTGTGCTCATGGTAATGCTCAGGGTGAAATCTGAGGAGAATTCCAGGTCTGCAGTGGCTGCAGAATTACAGTCGATATGCTGTCAGAAAGGGTAATAAAATTCTGTCAGTGACAGTGAAGAATGTCAATTAAGATCTCCCTTCAGAGGAAGGTTGTTCAGTTGTTCTCATTATGAGGTAACTTTTATAACACAATACTATTTCAGCTTTCCAAAAAAATGGGAAAAGACTAAAAAACCACCTAATCCCATGTGACAAAACACCTGAAGCTCCTCTTCCTCACAGACACTTTGAGCAGTAGTGGTATGGAGCTACACAGAGCAGCTCATTCTGGGCAGTAAAGTTATTTCTTGATGGCAGCTGCCCCCTGTTTCCAAAGGCACCTTGTCCTGTTTTACCCCTCGTTCATGCAGTCACATGGTAAACCACAGCGTCAAACTGCTATGGGTTAAAAGAGGGGCTGATTTTGGTTTGCTGGATTGGCTTTGTGCCCATCACAGAATAACTGAGGATAAAAGAGACCTCTGGAGAAGCCCTTTTGCAGTCTCTCACTGGCCCCACTCCAGGACAGACACTCCTGCACTGGGGAACCTGAGACTGCACACAGCACTCCAGAACTCATCTCCCGGGGGTGCAAGAGAAGATGCAGCTCTCCTGAGCTGCTGGTGAGAAGCCTTAGGAGGCTGCTGGCTGCTCCTGCCACACAGGTGTGTGTCACTGGCCCATGGTCAGCTTGGTGCCAGCCAGAACCCCCAAACCCCTCCCTGCAATGCTGATTTCTGCACCCGTTTGTGGGGCCAGCACAGGAGGGGCAGGGAGCTGCTGCAGGGAGCCCAGAGGAGGCACCGAGGCAATGCAGCTCCTCCCCTGTGAGGAGGGACTGAGAGAATTGGGACTGGGCAGCCTGCAGAGGAAAAGGCTTTGGGGTGACCCAGCTGTGCCTCCAGCACCCGAGGGGAGCCTGCAGGAAGGATGGAGAGAGAGTCTGCACACAGCAGGGAGTGACAGGGCAGGGGGAATGGATTCAAACTAAAAGACAGCAGGTTTGGATTTGGTATCAGGAAGAAATTCTTTCCTGTGGGGTGGTGAGGCCCTTGCACAGGCTGCCCAGGGAAGCTGTGGCTGCCCCACCCCTGGAATTGTCCAAGGCTGGAGTGGAGGGAGCTCTGAGCACCCTGGGACAGTGGAAGGGGTCCCTGCCCACAGCAGGGAGTTGGAACTGGATCATCTTTAACCCAAAGCCTTGTGTGATTTTTCATGCTGCCTTGTCTTTCTTTAGGGAATGTTTTCCTTCCTGAAAAGTTACATTATGAACTATATAGAACAAGCAGCTCACCTGATGTGAACAAACACACCTAAGTACCTTCTGTAATAATCATAATGATGAATGGGAACATTTTTAAACTTGCTCTACAAAATATAATCCATTTGTTCTGTGGGATAGCTATTGATTAAAACAATTTACCTATAATGCCACTGTTCCTCAACTCATTAATTTTACTACTTTGTACTGTAACTCCAGCAAACAAGCACATGCATTGATTTTAAGTTATTTTAAAAACCATGATGGCTAAATGAGAACAAATGAGTATCAAGTCATTCAGCACAACAGTTATGCTACATGCTGCACAGTGGCAAAATTTGGTAAGCCCCAAAATCTGAGCTGGACAGTGACTGCTCATGACAGCATGGATTAGAAAGGGACATGCATGCACTGTTACAGTGGAGCATTGCCAAAGTAAATTTGGTTTTGGATAGAAGAAATCATAGAACAGAACAGTCTAAATATGGGAAAATTACCTTACTCAAAGTTGATAAAAAAGTAATTAATACAAAATTTCCAGTCCTAGCAGCAAGCATCTAACCACACTTTTTTAATTCTGAAGATGCCAGAGTTTGTGTGTGCTATGTGAATTTTTGCCCCTTTTCCACAACCTCTCACTGGTTAAGCATTAAGCAACCCATGACACCTTATATGTGGTACCTTAATGACTCTGGCTGCAGATATCAGAGTGTTGGGATCCAGTACCTCCACAAGAGCTTCTGGAATGACAGCCTTCTTCATGCAGGACATGTCAAAGCCATACACATCCTCCCAGAAAAGCAGCTTGTCCTCGTGTTTGTTCCTATCCCCAACAGCCACCAGACTGATGGTGCACAGGTCAGGATAAACTGCAACAACACAAACACAGAAGGGAAATTTTATTTCACGCGCACAGAGGACTTCTTTTTTTTATCTTTTGTCTAGAAGTCATTAACATCTCAAAAGAATTTTAGAAAGAACTTTTCATAGCTCTTGGACAAGACACTTTTTTTGCTACTTGGCTTTCTAGAGTCCCATTTGTCCACAAAAGAGACTAGGCACAAAAATTTAATTTTCACACACTACTCTGGTGTTTCCTACTCATAACAAAACATCTCTGTAGCTGAATCCCACTACCAGGAAATTAATGGAAACTTGATGTCTGAAGAAAATAATTTGGCACAGCTTATTCTGGCTTCTATACAGAGACTAACCTATAATATATATCATAACTGTAGACAGACACCCAAACAGAAATGCAGGCAAGGGCTTTGCAATAACATAAAACCTCTGTGGAAAGACCTTATTTTCAGAAAAGACCATATATTCTTATCCAAGAGTTTTACTCCTGTTTGCTATCAGCTCTGGCTGATTCTTACCTTACAACCTCAAAAATTATTTCTGGGTATAACTGGAAATAACCACTTTTCCCTCCCACTTTCAGGATAAAGCTATCATTTTACACTGTTTGCACATTTGTGCTTTTCCTTCTCCCAAGAACATCTTCAGAGGAAGTAACTACTTACAGCTTTTACAAACAGTAGTGCCAGACTGACATTTGCCTTTTTAACAGCTGCCAACAAAGTCACTCAATCTCTTGGCAAGCTCAACTGACTGGAAAACCCACAAAGAACAGCTGCTACCTGGCTCTCTATAACCCTAACTACCAGTAAAGCAGCTCAATTTAGATATAGCTACGTTTCTTTTCACAAAGAAATTCCCATGTTCTGTTCTTCAGAGTTTTAAAGCCTCTAAAGCCTTAATCACTGAATTCTTGACCTGATTTCAGAGCAAAATGCCAACTAAAACACCCTACTTGATTTAATTTTATATTAATACATGAAAGGGGCAGTGTTAATACAACTGAAGCCAAGTTTCTCTCTTCCTCCCCAAAATCTGGTGGACTGTAAAATTAATTTTATCTTCTGCTTGAAATTAGAGTTTATCAAAAAGAATTCATCATTGGTATAGCATGGTAGGCCAGAAAAGCAGTATTTCCTACCTTGCAAAATACTGAAGATAGAGGTAGCAAATTGAAAGCAGACCTTTCATGTAGTGAGAACAGTTTTAGGCCAAAGGAAATATTCTTATAAATAGTGATTGTAAAGAATAACCTTCTCTAAAGAAGTTTTTTTTTGTTCTATAAAGACAGTGAAGTAAACACACTCACATTTTGTTCACCTGCTGACTGTTTAAAGCAGAATAAATAAATATCAGCAAGCTTAAATTGGAATCCCACTGGTAAACTCTCATCACCCCTACTTTGCAGCTGAGGAAATGGGAGCAGAAGGCATCTCCAGGAAGAGCCTACAATTAACTCAGCAGCACAAACACAGTTTGATGAGAATGCAAACAGGAGGACAGTGAAATTCTTCTGTCCAAAACACATCCCTTGGTTCACACAGGCCCAGAACATCTCCAGCCTATGGTGGGAGTACCTGCAGGTGTTTGTCCAAGCTCTCCCATCACTGTTCCAAAAATTAAAAGACACTGTGATACAGGTAAAAAAAGAGCCTTTGGGGGTTTATTTTTTAGGGGAATGGGTTTCATAGGATGCAAAGGTATGGTGAGAAGAGAGATGAAAAGACTGGTAGTCCCTGGGCTACTACAACCTGGGTGTTGTAGTGCCACTGGAAATGAAAATTAAACCCACAACAAAACGTGATAAACTACTTTATAAACTTCCTTCCACTGACTAGCCCAAATATCTGGAACATTCTGTAAACCAAAGAGAAATTTAATCACCTCTATCAAGCATAAAACATTTCAACTGGATCATAATCAGTTTTTATTAAATCTTTGTTCTCACAGCAAATCCTTAAATCAGCAGTGGAACTCATGATCGATTATACAATGTGCTTAAGAACACGGGAAAATGTAAACACAGAATGCTCCAATTTAATCTGCATTTTTACTATTAATAGCAGCAAAAGTAGACAATGCCTATCCAGACTTAAAAAAAGAAATCTGTGTTCCACCAAGAGGGCTCAGGCAGAAGACTCCAGTGGTTCAATAATTTACAGACCCGTCCACGTCCTATGCACTGCATTGAGATTTGACTGAAAATGTAAGCAATGTTATCTAAGTATCAGCCTAAATCACCTGCACACCGTGGAGTTTTGTACACATTTAAAAGCACCTGCATGAAGCTGCATTTGCCATTTCCCCATTACCCTTGATTTCCCTGGAAATCCTCTGCTCTTTCCGTAACTCTTGCCCGTGCAGTCCTGACAGGCCTGTCATTTTTTTCCCCATTAACCCCGTAATTCAGTAATTATTCCTTCTTGCAGGTGAAACGAGCACAAAGCTGATTGGACACCATCACACCCTCCTCAGAGCTCTCTCAGATTCACTGCTTTGACCATCTGTGTCCTTCTCGACTCGGTGCCCACGAGCCATCCGTCACCGCGGCAGCCCGCAGCGTGGGGACCACACGGTGGGAAATCCTCCAGCAACGCCTCCAGGGGGCTGAGGGGGAGGACAGCAACCCTCCAGACACACAGAAATAACTCCAGGTGAATACCAGCATTGTTTTGATGGGATGGAGCATTGTGTTTGGGTGTATTATGTTTTGAATGATGCCTTCCTCGCCTTTGTCGCCCCACGACAAGGCGACCTGGGCTCAAGTGTGTGAAAAAATCTACACTTGAGCAAGAGCTCTAAAGAACAAACAGATGGGCCCTGGGCAGCAAAAATGTGAT
Organism: Prinia subflava; assembly: GCF_021018805.1. NCBI lineage: Eukaryota > Metazoa > Chordata > Aves > Passeriformes > Cisticolidae > Prinia > Prinia subflava. Next base: position 2,561,387 of record NC_086251.1, on the reverse strand, counting down.
GTTCCCAAATAAAGCTATGCTATAGTGTACACATTACCCTGGACAGTTTGGCACAATCCACTCCATGTCAATAGGCTGAGCTGCAGTAATGACGATCTGACTGACTGAACACGTATCTGGAAATTTGGATTCTGTTCCTGGTTCAATCACTCAAAGGTCTGGTCAAATTGCAGCTGCTGCTATTGCTTTTTGCAGCTTTCAAATATTCTCTGTAATAATGATCTCGGGCTCAATAGTACCAGGTGGCTTCAGACAAAATTAAGCAGATTTGGAGGCATTTCTCTGGTCAGGCTTCACCTCAGAGTGAACTCTTAGTTCTGGCTCAGCTGGATTTGGATGTGCAGTTCAGCTGCACTGCAGCACAGTCTGTGCTGCTGAGCACCCTTCTCATGGAGCCAGGGCACAGCCATTCACCTGCTGGACCAGCTGGCACAGGAGCAGGGACTGCAAGCACCTCAATGGAACTGCTGACAGAACTGAAAATCCCATCAGTGCCTCTGCAACACACTGTGTGCTTGGCCAAGAATCAAAGAGGGGCCCAAGACCACTGTCAGACCCCAAAGGATGAGGGTACCTCAAAACCAGGATACCCCAGCTCTCAAAGGAATCCCTGGGGGTTACAAGCCAAGAGCAAACCTGCCAAAAATACAGTTTAAACAGAGGCTGGAAATTTCTGGCCCTTTTCAGAAGTAGTAGCTAAACATAAAATGATTCTCTATGATTTTAGGGAATGTCCCTGGATTTAATTTTAAGGCAGTACAATTATCAGCACACATCTACACAGAGCACACACCTCTGTTCCTGATGTGGCTGGACTGTTCTACATTATTGAAAACAAAAACCCTCTTATTCTGTCACGTTGCTCAAGCGGTTACTAAATATTCTAAGGCATCTCTTGCTTATATATTCAGCTTTGTGAACAACTGCACCAACCCCGGTTTTCCTCCTGCACTCTGTAGTATACAAAAGCTCACTGCAACCAGAGGGAAGCACTGCAGCAAGCTCTGTGACACAGTCATTAATCCAATCATTAGGTCAGTGTGGTGAAACTGTGTGCATGGTTAGTACAAAAGGGAAAAAAAAAACCCAGACTGATGACTGTGATTGAAAAGGTCAATATGAAATACCATACTGACAAAGGAATTAAGCACATGCAGAACTCGTGCACAAAACTGCATCACATGAGGAATCAATGTTTACAGGCATTTAAACACTGCTAAAGATGACACTAAGCTACTTAAATGGGTAAAACAACTCTACTTCAAAGCAAACCCTTTTGTTTTGTCATATCCCTACCCTCAAGCCATAAAAATAAAGAGCTTATTATGACCAGGATAAATATGCTGAACTGAAGCAGTGTTAATTCCATTAATTATTTCATGTGTTTGAAATTATATCCTCCCCACACAGCTTCCCTCCTATCTACTTTTCCTCTAACCCACAGTAGCTTACTCAAACAGTACCACACCTCACAGGATAAAACTTATTTTCCTCCGTTCATAGTTATGCAGAAACTTGGATTTCAGGAGGGGAAAACAAATGCCCACATGTGTGGGAAGAATTAGGGAGGAAAAATTTAGTCTGTACTTCAGAATAAATAGCCCCCTCTATTCTTAAAAACACCATTAACTTGAGACCTTGGTACCCCATCTAATGTTCTTCTATTGCCCATACAATGAATTAATGCCTTGAAGCTCCTACTAATGGAAACATTTTTCACTGAGACTGGCAACTTCCTCATCCATGCATAGCTTATTCTAAGTCTCTGAGTTCATTGAGCTTCCCCTCAGAGCTAAATTTATTAAAGGAATTGAGCACCAACCTGAGCCTCCCTCTGCCAGGTACTTGTCCTTTGCATAGATGACAGAATCCAGCATTGACTCGAAGAGAAGGAAATAACCCTGTTTATAGAAAAGGGAAAGAGTTCAGAAATCATTGTGTTTGTCATAATTAGTCATTTTACAGATAGGCTTTATCAACACAGTTTAAGAACATTGTAAGCTCATACACCCAGAGAGTTTCTCACCAACAGCACTGTCACTTCAAAACTTATTACATAAAGTATCACCTTCAATTTCCCAAACTGCAAGCATGTAGCACACAGAGGAAATCAGTATGCCATCTACACCAATAATTACCCAGCAAGAGTCCTACAGCATCAAAAGACATCGAATTCAGCTCAAAGCAAGTGAAAAGCTGCATGTATTGATTTTTCAGTAATAACTGTGAGGTTCCAAGAAAAATAAATGATAAAAAAAAAACCCCTTCCCCTTCAGATCTGCAAGCAACACTGAAACTCTTGTCAGAGCAAGGCCAAATGCAATGCATCTTTGCTCTTCATATTTGCAACCCCATGGTGCCCTGCATCACCCTGGGCAGGGCTCACTAACAGGGGTGGAAATAAATCACACACCAAACATCGCTTCTCTGGGTGTTCTACATCATTTAGCAGCACTTGGACTTGCAACATTTCCAGCATAATAATGGTTACAACTAGATTTGCATAGGGCTTTTTTTGGGTTTTTGTGGAATTAATTTTATGGCCGGTTAATCAGACTGCTATTGGTGTTGAGAGTAACTTATTGTAAACTTGCATGAGTCATTTGCTGAAACAGGGAAACATTCCTTATTTAAATATGTGAGATATTAAAAAATTCATACAGCAGTATTAAATAAAAGCAACATTTTGTAAAGAACATCCACTCTCTCAACTACTTCTAAACAAACTGCACATTTATGAGAAATACATCCCTTTGTTTTCCCATTGATATACTGATTTTATACCTTTTCTGTCCTCCAAGTTTGAGCATCATTGTTACTCAATACCACTAACATATTTCACGTACATTCTCACAACACCAAATCAATTAAGACAAACACCAACAAAGATTTTGGATTTTCATTTAGCAACCTGATTTTGATTTTCCTTAAAACACAGCTTAGCCACGTGGCAAGAACAAAATGAATGACTGAAGTCCAGACTTGGGAGCTGCAGTCCTTCAAGGCCAGTCTGCAGTAATTTACCAAAGGACAGCTCGGAAGCTGCACCAGGGAAGTTTCAGATTGGATGTTAGGAAAAGTTTCTTCACTGAAATGGTTCTCAAGCACTGGAACAGGCTTGCCCAGGGCAGCCCTGAAGGGATTTAAAAGTCATGTGTGACACCTGGGGACGTGGTTTAGCGCTGGACTTTGAAGGGCTGGGTTGGACTCAATGATCTTAAAAAAATGCTTCAAGTTCAAAATTGCTTATAAATGCCATTTTCAGCAGCCTTCAGAACAAAAGCCAAACCTGAAAACCCCAGAAACTTGAAGCATGACCTATTTGTATTCAAAGAGAACAGTGTGAAAACAACAGCCACATCCTCTTCTCAAGCTGTTTCTTCCAGTAATAGCGCTCCACTGAAAACTTTTCTTCCCAGTCTTGCCTGTTTTTCTACCTTATTGCCCAACTTCTGTACATCCTAGGAAGAGCCCCAGAAGGAAGATTGCTTTGTGAGCAATAGGGCTGTTGGTAAGCTCTGCTGAACACCTGAAAAGGCCAGGAGCTCTGTTTGCATCAGGCAGGGATAATTTGTCGCCCACATCGAGCCAAAAGCACAGCATGAAACCACAGCGCCCTTTTTTTGTACTGTTACTTAATAATAGAATATGTTTACCTCACAAGAAGTATTTTTAGATGCCTTTAACTGAAAACGAGTAGTTTTCCCAGTATTTTAAAGGTAACCTTTAGGACGTATTGAAGACTAGTCACTAATGAGAGTGAGTAACTCACAATGTGACATCTTTATGGATCAGCTCTTCGCTTCCCTCTTTCTGCCCACCAACTCTGCCTGCCAGCTGGAAGACACACAGGAGAAACACAGAAAAATTCTCACCATCCTTTCCCTGACCCTTCCACTCTGGCACTGCTGGTTCTCCCCCCACTCCCAGTTCTCTCTCCCCCACAATTCATTACAGCATTCCTGCAAGTCACATAAACCATCAATGGTACTGAATTAAAGAATTCACTACTCACACCCAAACATTTTGCTCGGTGTGCTGTGCTAATCCGTGGTGTAAGTTAGAATGCAGTTTCACAGCCTGCTGCCTCACCTGTAAGGAACCTTCTGGAAAGAGAATGACACCTGACATTTTCCCCTGTGATGATGTGGGGAACTCCTGCTCCATCCCCAAAAATGGCCGAGGGTTTATTTTTTCTCAAGGATGCAGTGACACCCTCAAAATCAATCAGTGCAAAGAGATCTCTATGATACAAATCTCTGAGCTGCATATTGTTAGTACAATCTTGATAAGTGGCTAAACTAAGACACATAAAAGGTGACATTCTCTGTTAAAGACAAACCAGATGCACAGAACATTTCAAAGTTTATGCTGTCCCATTACACATTTTCTACTAAAAAGCTGGCCACTTCCTTCTCAGAAGGAACATGAAGTTCCTTAGTTTTTTAATCTTTGTGAAGCTGAAACAAAATTTTCTCCAGCTAACAACAAAGCTCTGTCTAAAGAGATGCGCACAGGAACAGAAATACACAGCACTGTGAGTGACCCTGCCCAAGGAGACACCCACTGAGCCCCCTGAACCCACAGGAATGTGCATATTGCACATTTCTTACAAATCCTTTTTATCTGTATTCTGTGTTCCTAACAGACTTATACAAGGCTCATAAATCTTTGATGCCTTAATATCCTGCACTGTTATTTTTTTCCTATTATTCAAACATACTACAGCACTCTCGTATTTTCATTTTAATTCAAAGCTACATAAAAATATTTTACCAACTGATCAGAATAAAAGTGTTCGAGTTCTTTCAGCTTTAGTGTTTCAGAATTTGCATGATAATCTTTGTGGAGAAAAAGACTTTAAGCTCTTGAAAAGCATCAAAAAGTGGATTAGCGTGTTTATAACAGCAAGAATTAGCAGTTTTTGGTACAGTGGGAAAAAAAGGTGTAAAGATAAAATTTGGAAGAATTGTTTACCTACCTGAATAAGCATTGTGTTTCCCCTCCACTTGCTATCAAAGATCCATTTTATTATTTTCTATAACATTCCTGAACCTGGTCTGGTTCTCCAGATTCAGTAAGGCCCAATACTGGACATTTAATAAGATGAAAAACAGCTATTAAATCACTGGCCCAGAAAGTCGACTTCATCCTTTTTTAATCCCCAGTGGTATTAAAAAGTGCATTATTTTTTTAAACTGAAGTTTCTAACTACAGGACTTCCACTGACCTACACAATAAAGCAAGTTACAGAAAGTAAGCAACTGACTGGACACCAGATTCTGATCTCTAACACAAAATTTAATCTGGCATTAACAAATCCACAAAACTGATGTGGCCCCGGCTATGCCATGAAAAATTACAATTTATTTGACACAATTCCCTCCAAACCTGCAGCACACTTAAATGACAAGCAGCAGCTACAACAAACCTCTCCCCCATGCTAAGTTTGCCCTCATATTGATCTTTCATGTAGGATTTAGTTTTAAAAGAAGAGAAAAAATAAGAGGAAGTAATTTATTACTGACAGAGCAAGCCCACAAATTTAAGAATCACAGCTTGACTTTGTCATTATGCACACCCTGTTGTTTCCTTAAACAAATAAAACAAAACAAACAAAACAGACAAGACAAACAAAAAAAATAAATAAAAGTGACAACACCAAATGGGAAGATGTGGACAGCAGAAAGATGATCCCCATTACTGATGTTGACAAAAACCCCAAATCATGCAAGGAAATAACTGCGTCTCTCTCACAGAAATAGGGGAAAAGAGGAAGGAGAGAGAAGATGGTTTCCAGTGTTTCAGAGATGTTCACTTCCTCTTCTTCTCCCTAGATCCTGAATGCCTCTGTTCTCAGCCCATCTTCATGTAATTTCAAAATTATTTTTAAAAAAGAGAACGGATTATAAAAGTATGAAAAGAAAATGAAGAAAAGAAAATATTAACTATCTGACCAAAGGCATGATTAAAAGACAAGTACTGGGTTGTATCCCCAGTGTGTTTCCATCTGACAGTCCATCTCTGCCCCAGTTTTATCTTGTATAACTCTACTGCAGACTCAAGACCATAAAGCACTGCATAAAAACCCCAATTTATGAGTACATGTTGTACACTGACATTGTACTGGAGACAACCACCTCAGGCAATTGTCTCTCACAGCAAAGCCCCTTTACAAACAAGAAATGCAGATGTTCTCAAGTGAATAAAACTAGCAACCTTTAGCTTTACAGTTTTAGCTAGAGAAAGGAAGCCAAAGCAATACTGATGGCAAGAAAAACCTGCACACAGATGCAGCTGTGCAAGAACATTCCAGAAAACCATGACATGCATTTTGTTTCTTTCTGCACTCATCTTTTCAATAAGCAGCCTATGAAGTTTACAATTACCCTACCTAAATATGCTCAGTCACTTTTGTATGTCATATATTCCTGTCCAGGAATAAATGTAAGCCTACATTGAATAAGAAGTAAAGGATCTATCTGTAGGTGACTTTTGATAAAAGCAGACAAGTAACAGAATATGAGAGCTGGGTAGTAGTATACAAATTTTTAGTTACACAAATTAGGGGTTTTGAAGGTTTCACACATCAGTGCCCTAGGCAGGCAAGCAGAATGATGCATCAGAAGCTCGCAGCCCTGATACAAACCATCAAACAGTCCTGGACAGGGAAACCTCCACAAAAACAAGGTCAGCAGTGGTGTTTCATATAAAATTCACCCGCTCTTACATCCAAAAAAGTCTTTTTCAGGAACTGACAGACATTCTCCTTGGAGAATCTGTTTGGTTATTAGCAGAGGCTATTGCTTGGCCATTCCTGCACTGCTTCTCAAGCAATGTGCTCTCCCCAGTGCTCCTGGCTCACAGCAACACAAGAAGTCCCTTGTGTCAGGCTGCAGATTTCATTCAGGTTTTGCTAAAAACTGTCCAGCTGTCTTTGGAGTGAAAGTCTGGACAGCTTTATCTGGGCCTCTGGAAATCCAAGGGGCCCTCCATCATCAGCAACCTGCTTTTTGGACAGCAAGAGAGCAGCTCCCAGCTCTCCACACCTCCCAGTGCCTTCCTCTGGGCTGAACTGAACACCACCACAGAAATGTCCTCATCTGCTGCTGACACTGTCAAACACACAAACTGCAGATGTCACAAACTGAATTCAGTACGTGACAAACAAGTCTACTGCTAATTTCTTTCAAAGGCTTAAATAAAATCCCTGAAGATTTGGTTACTCTTCATTCAGCCTCTAAAGCTCTAACATGAAAAAAACATATCCAGAGGAATTTGAATTGGCAAAGTGTTATTTTGGAAGATGGCAAGTATGCATTTGAAACACAAATTTCTACACAGACACATATGCACTCACACATGCCTACCCACTGTGTAGTACTTAAAATGCTTCTCCAATTTTCCCCTAATTTAGGGGTACAAATTTACAAATGAAAGACAGGGAAGAAGAGCAGGCAGTTTGTGACAGTCATAGGTCACTTCTGCAATTAAGTAAATGATCATCAGAAACCATGCACTGAGATGCTCATAATGCAGGGCTGTACCTTTTATAAGACACTGCTCTGTGTGACAGCTTTTTCAGGAAGCCTAATCTAGAAACAATCCTAGGAGAATGCAGTATTTTTCCTCTCTCTTGCCTTCTACTTGTTTGTAATTTTCTGATGTTCCATACACAGCACTAAAAACAAAAACAAACCCAAAAAAACCTTATTGTGTACTGGTGTTAAGCAGCATTCTGTACCAAGCAAAACAAAGCTATGGCTCCACAAAAGGGTTTGACATTTACTAATCTAAAAGCAGTTTGTTTTCTAAACAGAACTGCAATTTTTCATATTTTTGTTAAAAAGAAAAACATGACAATTTTCCTGCCAGTCCATACAGATTCTCTGCATAAAAAGAGGCAAAATCTGACATATACTGAATTCTTTTTTGCTCTCATGCTTCAACATTTCCAGGCACTTACACTCACATATTAAGAACAGATTTCACACTGTACCATGTAGGGAAGGAAATGAAAAAGCAAATTCACACAAGAATGCCAGACAAAGAGGAATCTTCATCTGCATTAGGCAACATAATGTTCCTTTCTGGACAGTGTTGGAACAGTGTGTACACTCTCCAGCTATCAATCTTACTTCCACAGCATTGTCCTCTTTATCTCTGTCATGCAGCAACCTATAAAAGTCCTATCGTTCCTAAATATTTATAATACCTAATTCAGTGAAGTGCACATGGCTATGTAATTACGACATTAAAAGGTAAATCAGCACACAAAAGAAAAATATCCAACATTTAAGACTTCATTTCTTACAAGAGCTGAGTTTTGAAATCCTTTAGTTCATCTCAGAGGCACTGATTTCCAACATGACCTGAGCTCACCTGCCCAGGTGAGCTTTAAAACCAAATTGTGGGCTCCACAAGGAGAAATGTGAATTTGGGAACATCAATCTCAGTGCACATATTAGGCAGCTGATCAGAAGTTCCCCTGAAAAAGCTATAGTTGCATTTCTAGTGAAGCCACCATACTGCCAGAAATCACCAACTATAATGAGCTATTTTTACATCACTGGTTTAAGCCAGTGATATCCTTGAAACTACTGACCTCAACACTAAATCAAGCTGATGCTTCAAACAATGTACACTACAGCAGTGGAGGGAAAACTGCAGATTTCTAGTTCACTGCCACATGTAATATTAAATAAATAATTTTTAAAAAAAGGAAAACCAATTTCTTTTCATCTTTCCCTGAAAAAAAAGGTAGATAGATATGGATCCACAGGGAGTGTGTGACCTCCCCCTCCAAAGGCCGTGGCATGTAGCAGAAGAGCCACAGTTTGTTAAAAAACAAAACAAACCCCACAAAGAAACAAGTAACATTGAATGTAAGTTTTCATTACTGATCTTATATTTCAGGTAGAAAGGAATTTTTAAGTCCCAGCAGCTGGAAGTAGCATGAAGAAGACCTGTGTTTGGGAGAGCTTTTGGAAGGCCTGTGATATGAGGATACTGAATTGCACAAGTTCCCAAAGAAAACAGTTCAAAGAGATGTCTCCTACCACATTTTTGATAGGGAACAGGCATTCCTGTCAAACTCAGGCTGGCACTGGGTTTTATAACCCAGATTTCTTCATTAGGATTGATGACAGGTAGCAAGGAAAAGTGTGTAACAGCTAGCAGCCACCACATGGAAAAGACAACAGGCCAGCAGCTGAGATCCAATGGATTCCAGGAGATGGCTCATTTAGACCCTGCTGTCCATCACTCCTCTTCTGTACTTTTGAAATCAGTGGTTTTGCTGTTATGCTAAAACACAGCAATGGAAAGAAATGTCTTTTTGAAGCTCTCCCAGTCCTTGCAGATCTCCAGAGGCAGCGCCTCCCCTCCTTATCACCTTTCCTGCACAGTCAGGAGAGTCCTTGGCTGAATTTGCAGATTGAAGGTTTCTTACCCATCACAATGAGCTGGCTGGATGACTAATACAGTATTTCTCCATTACTTTCACCTGAGCAGGCACAACAGTATGACTGGAGTGCTTTATACATGTCCAACTACGTAACAGAAACTTGCTGCACCTAAAGCAGCTCAGCTGTCCTTAGAGAAGCTTGACTGGACAGACCAGGAACCGTGTCCAAGTCTCTGCCACTGTAAAAGACACTGTTGGAACTGTGATGGATGCTTTGGTTAAAAAAACCCCTAGCATCCTTCATAGAATAACTTTTCAAATGAAATAAAACACACCTGTTTCCTGAAAATAACTTGAAAAGAATAGCCATGCACCTTACCATCCACTCAGATATAATTATATCCACTTTTTCCACAGGCAGATCAACTTCCTCGATTCTTCCTTTGACTAATGTAATGATCTTTTCAAGTTTATTTAATCTGCAAGTCAAAACATAAACAAATGAGTTTCTATTTCCAATTCATGCTGTCAAGAGAGATATACTGACATTTCTATTTCACATTCCTCCCCTCACAAACTTTTTGGTTTCACTAATCAAGAACCACTGGAATGTACTACTCCTCAGTTATATTTCAAGGGGAACATTTCCAAGTAGCTAAAAATTGCAGCAGATTTAGTGCCAGGAGAAGATGGCAGGCAGTAGATCTGTATACCCCCGACGTGCCAGGCATGCAAATGTGCAAGCTTCAGAAACCATGAAAACAGAGAAAAAGGCAATTTAAATCTGCTGGTCCTCTTTATTTAAAGTTGCTTGTTGGCATTTCTCCTCCTCTGACCTCCACAGCAATCAGAGCCCACTCCCCACGCCAGGACAGCAATGGAAATGAACTCCCTTACAAGGCTGTTCTGCACGGCTCGGTTTTTTATTTAACCAGATCAGCTGCAAAGTCACTGAGAACAAAGCTTCCCTCTAAATCAGTACTAGAGTTATTCCACAGCCAAGGCACCCTCCCCACTGGGATTTGGAGACTGCAAAAGCATCTGCAATGTTCAGTGCCTGCACGGAGCAGGGATGACCTCACACACACGTCATGGCATAACCCAGCCTGAAAAGAGGGAGGGACAGGACCACAGGTTTAGAAACAAGAACTGCACCAAGTGAAATCAGTAAGTGTGTAAATGCTTGAAATGCACTGTTTTCCTTCTTGGCAAACCACACTAGTCTTTCTTGCACATATCTTTATCACCATGGCTATTCCTACAGAGGGCAGAAAAGTATTCCCAGCACAGAAATTTATCCTCCCACCGCAGTTCTTATCTCTGCCCCTTCCCTCCCTCTCCTGATATCTTACTCTTACATTCTGTCTGGTTTTCAATGCAGACCAGTAACAACATTAAAAATTCCATCTAAAACACAATGGAAGAATGATCAGCATGAAGGGAGGGAAAGGAAAGGGTCAAAGGGCTCCTTGAACACGTGGGCTGTTGCAAAGATCAATTAAATCCTCCACAGAAGACAGTCTTCTGTTAGAAGATAGCAGTTCATTATTAATATCATATTTAATGCTCTAAACAGTAGTAAAACCACAAGTTCAAAGTGAGGAATGTAAAAGAGCTACCATCCACAAAAATAATTGAAGGATTAAGAGACCTAAAGATAACTTTCTAAATGACCACATCCAAGGACATGATTTAAAACAGAGAGGAAAAGGATTCATTCCCCACATACTTGTTTTCTATTATGATGTTTAAAAAAATCCAAACCAGCCAATGTAGTTTACATATTGTGGAAAAACCTGACGTTATTTACGAAGTCTACTCCGACTTTGTATTCTAGCTTAACAGTGATAGATGACAAAAATCAAGTCATTCACTGTGCTAGAAATTTTACAGGGACTATTCACAGCAAGAAAAAGAAAAGGCAATCATCTAATTTAATCATCTAATTTAAAGTAAGTTTATTGTTAAGGCTACTCAGGCTATATATTCTGGTTCACTTACACACATGGACTGCACTGTTGCCAGCATGCCAGAAATTAACCTAAATTCTGGGAAGGACAAAAGAACACACTTGAATCACAGGTGGAAGCCTGCTCCAACAGTCATTTTTTAAGCTACGGAGTTGTTTAGCGTTCCAATAAATATTTGTTAGTCCACTGCAACTTTGTCAGCTTTATTTCTTTAGGAAAAGTAGCCTTAACCAGACAAATATAAATTGTTTTGGTGTGAACTGGAGACTTTAATGTGAATTGAACCTTTCATAGCAGAAAGTACCTATAAATGTGCAGCCTTACTGATGACTTGCTGTGTACTTCAAGTGGCAATTCATCACTCTTAGGAGTTTAAGAGTTTTGATTCATTCTTTTTCTTAGATGTCTCCCCTTCTCCTCCCCAAAGATAAAACATATTGACTGTTACTTCTACTCTCCCCTAAATATAAATAACACACAAAAGACTTTGTGCACTTGTTGGAAGTTGCAACACCCCTAAATTTGTGATCTAGTGCATTAGACATAGAACACTATTTCACATTTGCAACCATTCTGAAGATGTCAGGGACTCAGGGGAGAAGTTCTCCTTAAGGAATGAGTTCCTGTGCCAGAAAAGCACTTTAGTCAAGCATGCACTTAAGGTTTAACACGGTGCTTTTCCCAAGAAGATATTTATTTGAGTAATTTTACAGCACCCAAGTGTGCAGTGCTGCAACACCAACGTGTGAGGTACCTAACAAATTCTGCACAGACAACATCACTTCTGTGCCACTTGAGACTGCCTAAAAAACCCTGTCACTCCCAAATTCTTCACTATCTACCTGGATTTTATTTTCACAGTTGCTCTTACAAAATCAACCTAAATGGAAAAACCTACAGGCTTCAGCTATCAACAGTGCACATGGACACTTACACTCCTCCTAGCTCATCCTAGAAAATCCTAAGTCTTCAGATGTCACTGCTTGATTTTTACACATGCTCAGCCTCCCTAAATATTCTCCAGAGGCAAATTAGTGACATGTGGAGTGGATAAATGAACGAGGAGATGGGTCTAGAGGCTCAAGAGCTGAGAGGAGGAGCACAAATCCCAACTGGTGGCCAGGTACCAGAGGTGTCCCTCAGGGTTCAGTGCTAGTTCTGACACCAGTGAATGCCTTTAGTGACCTAACTGGACAGGATGCACCCTCAGCAATGCTGAATTAGGGGACAGCAGTTGACAGAGTAGGGCTTTTTTTTCCCCTGTTACGCACACAAATTACAGAAGTTATTTAGAATTCCTGTAAAGAAACAGAAAACTAGCAACCACAACTTCTCCTACCTAATGATATCCATGGCCTGGTAGATGATTTCAGACTGGTCAACGCCAATCACTTTCTTGGCGCCTGCTTTGGCAGCAAACATGGAGAGTATTCCAGTCCCACAGCCAACATCCAAAACCACCTGGAAGGAATAAAGGAAAGCAAAACCATCTTATTTCATGTGCTAGGATTTTTCTGCACTTCTTTCTCCATCAGTGAGATACCATATTCTAAGAGAAGGCATAAAAGCTTACATGCAGAGATATCCAAGTCAGAATGCAGTTCTAACAGCAAGCAATTATGTGGGAAACACCTGAAATGTCACATGAACAGGAGAAAAAGGAAATTATAGCCTGAGCAATTTTAATCACTGAACCACTAGTAAGTGAAATTAGAAAACATATCCCAGCTGCAGTTTTTAATTAAAAGTCTATTCAGAAACTTTATTAAGGAATCCTCTGCCAGACATGGCCACAGTGCCTCAAAACAGCCATGGCTGAAGATGACTAAATTTTAAAATGGTCACCGGCACAGTTTTAACACCTGGAAATATTTTCTGTCTAGCACTCTTTATAATCAAAATAGAGCAAAAAAAAAATTCCAGTTAAGGTGGAATGCCTACTTTTCATGAAAGAGTGAATTTCACCATTACAGCTGGAAAAAGTACACTCAGCACAATAAGATCCATGAAAATGTGTGGGCTTTTGTATATCACATATCAGCTGTTATAGGAAGAGTGAAAACTTAAAAAATGTGAAACAACCAAGAAAAGGGTACTGAATTTAGGACTGTAAGTAGAGTTGAGCTGCCAGCAGTTCTAAGCTTCACAGAGGATTTTACCAGCCTTTTTCAGGCCTTGCTATCATAACACCCAATTCCTTCTAACTGCTGGAAACTTCTCAACAGCTAAAAACCTAATGGATGTGTTGAAGTAGATTTTTAAGCTGAGTTCCAGGCTTCATGTTTTCACAGAATTACTGGGGCTGAAAGGCACCTCTGGAGATTCTGAGGGAGTATTTTATTGCATTGGCCACATCCTTGATGGTCTCGTTGTTAGACTCATATCTAACAGAGCTATGCTTTACTAATGGTGCTGAAAACCTCTAAGCACTAAACAAAAAATGTTGTCAAGTCTGAAAATCAAAGTAAGTTTTCTAAACACTATGTAGTGCCACTGATATCATGTACAGCATTTAAGCATGAACAGAATGAGAACCGCAAAGACACAACTTACTTTCCCATGCATAAGACCTAAACATGAGAGTACAACTTACAGTACACTTAACAAGAACAGTGGCAGAATTACTGATCATAGCAACAATTTATTAGAAAGAAAAAGTGATTTCACTGTCTCTTCTCCTCACAGCACAGCGTGCTGTAAAGCCTGCCCTCACAGCTTTCATTACATTAAACCTTTTTCCAAATTCCTCACTAATCAATCCCATGTTTGAGAACTATAACCCCATTTTACAAAATATTCCAAGGCAATAATGCACCCTGCTGCTGACATACTTTCCAGCTTATCACTTCTGATCACTCTTGCTTTGGCACAACAAAACCTTGCATTTTACCTGGCAAGGAGCATGTTATGGCTACAGAAATCCCTAAACTGAATCTGCTGGAGACAGGAACAGAACATAAAAATCAATATTCTTGCAGCTGCTGAAATGTCACACCCTCCAACATCACCTATTCTAACATTTCACCTAGGGTAGCTAACAACATCACTGAGCCATGACAGCTGCAAGTCACAGCCAAAAATAAACCACCGAGAAAGAATCATCTTGATGTACAGTTGCATGAAAGCGAGCAATCACCACAAATTGGAAAAAATCAAAACAGACACTACTTTGGACAGCTGCCCTGTCACTTAAGAACCCAGATGGAACTCATCTAGCCTCAGGCAGGGCATGGGATAGGAAAGAGGCACTGGAGAGAAAATACACAAGCTGGAATAGGTGTGAGGAAGGGAAAGACAAGCGGAGTGATCATCAATTAGCCTAAGGACAAGGGTCTGCAGCCCACACGTTCTTGCAGAGATCACATATGGCCTCTCACCAAAGACCTGGAGCAGCTGGACTGGCAATCTCACTACACCACAACACACTGCGGCTTCACACCCTCCTCTGCAGTCTAAGCAAAACACATATCCTACCTTCAGAGACAGAAAAAATGACTGTAAACTCAGAAAAACAGGAGGCCACGGCCTGTGGCCAATTAAATTCATTTCATCAATGAACTCTTAAGTAGGACAGTGGTTTAAAAGCTCATTTTATTCCCTGAATATGGCACTGATGATTGCCTCAGACTTCAGTCTTACAACAAAATCTAAGCATGGCAACAGTGCTTTACTGAATTATTCTTTTTCCATCCAAAAATACTCTCATGGTAAAATGGACCACACTTCCTTTCACTGGGTACAGCCACCTTCATTACTCCTACCAGGTAATCTGAATTGTCTCATTCTCATCTCAAACACATCTGACAGGTGTAAAACAAAGGCAGCAAGCAGGATTCCTTCAAGTTTTAATAATTGATTTTGAAATCTTAGACAGAACAAAAACAAACAAATCAGCTGATTCTGAATAAAACATGCATAATAAACAAACCTCTGTTATCATCTATCACCATGCAATCACACCTCTTTAGGATACTAAAGGTTAGGATGCAGACTTGCACCAAAAGTGACTATAAAAATTCAGTTCTTTGAAAAAGCTCTTCCCACACTACCTCAAAATTGTCCATTCAGAAAAAAAACCAAAAAGCATCAGTATGTATTTTCTAGGGAGGATTACCATTAGGGCGTTCTAGCAAAAACAGCATCAGACAACTTCTCATTTTTTTTAAATTGTAATTAAAATTTAAGGGAATTTTCTCTCATTAGTATGGCTCTGAGAGCATTATACAATACATTAAGTTAAGCCAAGTATCCCACACAGCTCCTTCAGCAGAAGTCTGTAACAGATGTCACTCCCAAGCCAGATCCCTGCAGGAAACTCCCTGTATTTCTCCACAGAAGCGTACCAAGAGAAAGCTGCATCAATTGGCCACACACACAAGCTAGGCAGGGCACTGGTCACATGCATGGGGGATACTGGGAACTCAAAGCAATCCAGATTCTGCCTTTCAGCTCAGCCTCACCACACCATGATGGGTTTGGATACGACTTTGAGGTAACCATGATCAAAACCCTGCTGTAAAAACCACGTGCAGAAATCAGTGTGGAGATGTTGCCATACTTGAGCTTTTCTTCAGAGAAGCTGAATGCCTTTACAGCAGAGTAAGCACACACAGTGCCTGAGCTTGTCCTGAGCATGTGTATCTGCTCCTGGGGCTGAAGAAACACTGACTCCACATTTTGTTCTGGATGTTCCCCGAGTGTCCACAGAGCACAGGAGAAACACTACCCATCATGAAAAATTACTGTTCCACAAGGCCTCACCTTCTGTGTAACTTCAGATCAGTCTCACCCTGTGAAAACCTGCAGTTATCAATTTTAGGGGCATCTCTGAAGCTAAATTTCTCTCAGGAAAGTTTTGTTTGCTTTATTGATCCTTATACTTTGTTAGATGAGCTGCCCACCTAGGCAGGCACCTGCATCATTTAAAAGCAGCTGGTGGCATAATTCTACAACACTTGTGCTTGTTCTCTCACTATAATCAAAGAGTTTAGAAATGTTTAGTTGAAACAGGCTTGTGACATTAATTGAGGAAAATAGGGAAGAAAACTATTTCCTATTTTTTTTTCTGCTGTAGTTGCTAATTGAAAGCTCATGTAAGACATGCAAAGAACAGGCATTATCAAACACTTGAAATACTTTCTGCCACGACACAACTCTATCTCTCTCACAAAGAAAGGATGAGATTGGCATTGGGATTGTCCAACCTGGAAAAGAGAAAGCTTTGGGGTGACCTAATTGTCACCTCCCAGCACCTGAAAAGAGCCTACAAGAAAGATGAAGAGAGGAGTTTCAAGGGCCTGGAGTGACAAAACAAGAAAGAATGGATTTAAATGAAAGAGAGTAGGCTTAGATAGGATTCCAGGAAAAAATTATTCCCTGTGAGGATGGTGAGGCTCCAGCACAGGCTGCCTAAAGAAGGTGTGAATGCCCCATCCCTGGAAAAAAAAACCATTCAAGGCCAGGCTGGAGGGGGCTCTGAGCAACCTGGTCTAGTGGAAGGTGCCCCTGCCCATGGCAGGAGGGCTGGAGCTGGAGGATCCTGCAGACCCCTTCCAACCCAAACCATCCTATGGTTCTGTAAGCTTAAAACACACCCGACTCATCAGAAACAGGCAGCAGAAACACAAGAGACAGGAAGAGGATTATTATTGTACAGGGGCCATAACCACTGTAAGATCCTATCAGTGAAATCCCTCCTCACTGCAAATGAAGTACTAGCTCACAGTTCCATGCCCTTTAATAACCACCCAGCCTGGAGACACAAAACAGCCCTAATTCAAAAAAAAAAAAAAAAAAAATCAGTTCCACATGAATTCTTTCCCAGCTCTAATTACACAGGGCTTCCAGGACGTTTTTAGTGTATCAGGCATAGATAGAAATTCACTTAATCCTGGTAAAGAGTCCTCAGAGAGATTCCACCTAATATCCTCGACAAGAGAGGCTCAACTTCAGCCTGCCAAGATAATTAATGAGCCCCCTGCCATGGCACACAGCACCATGACAATAGAGATCATCACTGCTCTTATCAGCACGCTGCACCCTCCAGCAGCTCAACTGCTCTCCACCACCTCATAAAGCCAGAGCACATTCAATCAAACCCTGGCACTGGGACTCTCCTCTCCCAGAGCTACACAGCAGCTAACCTGCAGCTTTTCTACCACTGGAGAGAAAATAAACCCCAGAAATCACTGTATCTTCTGGTTTACCCACCTTGTCTTTGAAGATGTGTGGGTTCTGATAGATGAAGTCACGATAGCTCTCCGTACGGACTTTATCCTATCAAAAAACAAAGAGGGTTCAATTTTTCTACTCAGGTACAGCACAAAATTCAAAAATGCTGAACAATTTGCTTTTCCACTTGGCCTAAGGATGCTTTGCACATGTGTACTTACATGGGCCCTGCAATCATGACACTTCTGTTTGATAATATTGCAGAATTTACTGTGGCAAATGAAGCCAGCTGCCTCAGCTGGAAGAAAAATAAGAAACTCTTTTGTGGTTTCCTGATTCTGCCTTTTCTTTTGAATGCTTCAAAGTTCTTAATACCTGCTCATCACTAACCAGGAACAGCAGTAACAGAGGGACAGTGTTACACCAACCTAAATAGAAACCTCCAACACTACGGTGAAAATTTGAATCACAAGCTCATAAAATGTTTTGTATCATTTTGTTCTCTGACACTCCTGTGACACAGAGATTTCTGTGAAAAAAAAAAGTTATGCATCAAATTAACTTGGCTTTACTTCTGAACAAGCTGCAAATTTGCAATCCTGATGACAAGCTAGTAGTTCAAGCTATACAGCCCATTTGATGGAAGTCCAATACAGTAAATAATTTGACTGAAATGCAACAGGGCCAGAGCAGCTGGAATATCTTCAAGCCTAGAACAAAACATATACAGTACCCTAGTATATAAAAGCCTGCAGCATAGCCCAGCTTACCAGCAAGGTAATCTATTAAAACATTGATTCTCTTAACATGCATCAGCAGGTCCACAAATTGACAGCCAGGTATAGGATTTGGAGTTGCTGTTGCAGTTCAAGGGTTACAGACAAGTGAAAAAAAAATCAGCCATTTTTTGTCTAGTGCAAAGAATGCTGAAGCATAAAATCCCAGTACTTTTATTCAATCTAAGGGATTTTTCTGCTTCAGCAAGTCAAGAATTTCTAGAAACAACAGAGAAACAGAAATTTTCTACAGGGAGAAAGAACAAAATCTATTTTAATAAAAGAACAAGGTCAAAAACAGTGACAGAGAAAATTCTTATGATAATAAAAATTTTGCAGACAAAAAAATATTTTGGGGCTGGAAAATCCTAAAATCCAGCTTCAGGTGTAGAAGTACTATCACACACATAACCCAAAGAAGCAGCTGGGGTTTATTTTAGAAAATTCTGCTTTAAAGTCTCACATAATTAACATTAATAACAGAAACCATGACCCTTTAAAACTGTATTGGTTTGCTATGATGTTATACTCAGAGCAACTATTTTTAGTACTTCACCTCCACTGCAGTATGCAATAGGATTTGCTGGAAGGACCAGAGAAGCCTAAAAATAAATAATCAATTGAGAGAGCAGCCAGCTGGAAAGCTTTCAGCCTTGCATTCTGCCCCTCTCAGTGCTTCAGCACTGCCCCAACTCAAAGCAGCTGCAGCCACAGCCAAGCACTTGAGGTTTCTCATCACCAATTCCCTTCTGCCACTGACATTGCCATGGAATGATTTCCTGGGTGAAGTAAAATGGTACCAAAAATTATTAAGATGACAGCCAAGAAATCCTCAGGCAAAAAGGTAGAGCAAGAGAAGCACCAGTCACTTGGCAAGTGTGGAGTAACAATATTCCTGCTCCACCTCTCAAGTATTTGCTGAAAAAAAAAGCCAAATTGAAACTCTGTCTTACCATTACTAGGCATAACGAAAAAAAAGGTTTCAAGACTGAACAGCTCCAGAAATGGGCTAACAATTCAGACAGAAAGACTGCTTTCTTAAAAATGTTCATGTAGTAAGCCCTTATTTATGTAAGTAAGGTAATTATTTAAAACAAGAATCAAAGTGAAAGCCTAACAAAGAAAAATATTTGATGTGCACAAAATAAAACCAATCATTTTTTCCTATTCTTTGGAAAGTCAAAAGTCTTCTTAAAAGCATTCACATAAACATTCCCTTAAATCAGTAAAACACAATTTTGTACCAATCTCCTTGTGCAGAGATGTAGATTTATTGTAAATTTTATTAGCCAACAGAGAGGCTTCCTTATCCTACAGCCGACACTATCTCAAATGATAGCTTTATACAGCTGCAAAACCAAAAAGCTATCATTTTTATTTATTTTCAGGTTGTATTTCAGTTCTATTTCTTCAGACTATACATTTCAGGAAACATTCTACTTCTGCAGCCATCTCTGTGCTTCTGCAAAATCTCCTCCCCTTAATAATAACCCCACAGTCATACTGTTAACACACATTCATGTGTATTTCTGCATTGGGGCCATTAAATGATTTACAAAGCTGAAAGCTTTATATGCCAGCTGCAGGCACAAAGTCACCTCACAACTCTGTATTCTGCCTCGACTTTAGACAGGAATTTTATTTATTTATGCCTTAAAATGATAAAACTGCTTATAACTCTCACAAATATGACGTTTTGTCTGAAAGGAAGCATTAAGACATTTTAATTTACAAGTTAATTTTAAGCTGTTGGGCTTTGTGCTTGTTTTTTCTTATTTTTAAGTTAAAAGGGCATACATAGGTTTGCCTTTGAGAAGTTTTAAGCATCAATTTTTTTTTAGCTTTAGTATATGAAAGGAGCATACTGCTCCAGTTGTTCAGTGTCATGTTATCAATACACAAGGAACAATTTCTGTTTGGCCACTGCAAGAGAAAACCACAATATTTGAGAAATGGTCTTGCCTAACAAATTTCAGTTATGAAGACAATGTAAAACTAAAGAAAGATATTTGCTGTCTGTACTATCTTTTATCCTTCATGTTTTAAACAAGCAGGAAAAAGCTGCTTTTGGCAAGGCAGGGCTGTGGTACAGGTACTGTAATATCGTGCATAACTGTACATGATTCTATGTTCCTAGTGCTTCCAGTAAGCAGAATTTATACAAAGGAAATAAAACTGATAAATGATGTCTTAGCCCAGCTAGCAGCAGCAGCCAGAAGGGGTTAAAAATGCAGCTGCTCTGCAGCATATTCCCGGGCACACAGCCCACTCCCTTGCACCTCTCCTCTCCAGTGCCACCAAGACCCAGTGACAGTGGCTGTCAGACCTTCAGCATCTCCTCGTGGATGCCGTGGTGCCCGTAGGAGCTGAAGTAGCCGCCATCCTCATCCTCGCGCAGCTCTGCCACGGCGCTGCCCGACGAGCCGCTCCTGACGTCCGTGCTCAGCACGAAATCCTGAGCAAACTGCCTGCAATCAAACCAAACACACCCCTGAGACGTGGTTATGGGGCCGTGGGAAGGAGGCTGGGCAGGGGGCAGCAGGGCTTGGGAGAGGGGAGGGATGCAGGGCTGGGAACAATGGCAGCAGCTTTAGGTGTGCTCACCCTCCCTCTGCAGGCTCCTCGGGGCTGCTGCAAGCCCTGCTGCCTGGCAGCACTGAAATATTGGGGGTTAGTTTCTCTTTTTAAGGCAGAATTATCTATTTTGCACTCGCTGGTTTAAAAGCCAGCACTGCAGAGTCAAGGTGCTTCAGGCTGTGTAAAGCAGATACCGACTCAAAACAAAGAGCATAAGAACTGCAGCCCACACAGCACTGGGTGACCACTGCAAGGAAGAAGAAAGCATTTTAAAACTGAGGCACTTGGGTGAAAAGAAAACACAGTTTAAAATTCAATTTATAACTTGAATTTCATGCTGCTTATTCTCCCTCCTCCCTGGTCTTGCATTCCTACAACACCTTAAGAAAAGCTGAGAGAGTTGGGATTCTTCTGCCTGGAGAAAAGAAGCCTCCAGAGTGACCCCACTGTGTCCTTTACTACCTAAAAGGACTACAAGAAATATGGAGAGGGTCTTGGGACAAGGAGATGGGATGACAGGACAAGGATAAATGCCTTTTGAACTGGAAGACAGTAGGTTTATACTGGGTATTAGGAAGAAATTTTTTACTGTGAGGACAGTAAGGCACAGAGAAAGTGTGGATGCTCCACCCCTGGAAGTGTCCAAGGCCAGGCTGGATGGGGGGCTCGGGGATAGTGGGAGATGTTCCTGCCCACTGCAGGGGGGGCTGAAACTGGATGAGCTTTAAGTTCCCTTCTAACCCAACCATTCTGTGATTCCATGTCCTCGTGCCTCAAAGCAGGTTTGATAACAAAGACACAAACCAAGGGGTTTGTAACAAAACCAGTATTCCACGTTAACAAGCACATCACACTACACCACAATGAAGTGAAAAGGCAAACACACTTCAGCCAGACAACATTCCTCCAAGGTGTACAGTCCAACAGCAACAAAAACTGCATCCTACACCACCCCAAAGCCACTGACACTCACCTTTACCAGCAATCAGACTGTCCTAAATGGGAACTTCACATATGGAAACTGCAGGTAACAATCTCAGTATCGACACCCTCCTTACAGAACAGCAAAACCAAATACGCTATTTCACTCCTGACATCTCAAATACTTCCCTGCTCAGCTAGTTTGGATGGGGAAGAGAACATGGTAAGAGATTTTGTACTGAAATTTCATCAGTTTTCAAAATGACAGTTTTGCCAGTTTCAAACTTCCTATATTTGCTTCCATTGAAACGGTCTGGATCTTTAATATTGCTCTTTACCATAGCACTTTGCATTTTTTTTACTTTTATACAAATATGTACATGATAGAATTTTAAACTTTCATAAAATGGATTGTGTGACATACAATTAAGTATAATTGGCACTGTGTGAGATTTAAATGATTTAACTCAAAATTATTTAAGCCAATAGTTCTTCAAATATATGCATGCAACACAAGCACCAAAGAAACTCCAAAGACAGAGCTGCCCTGCTGTCTTTTTAACCAACAAGAAAGGTAAGTAAAACCAAAAGCCATCACCTCTAAAGAGGTGACAGATTAAAAAACTCAGCATAGACAAGCTGTGCTCTTAAATCTCTAAGTTACACCTAATGCTAGAGGCAATCTGATTTATAAAAATGTTACTGTCTTTATTTCAGAGGTTTACCTGAAAGGGAGCAGATGAATGTTCTTAGAATGTTCTGCGGAATAACCTCCAGCACAAACCACTGAATTACAGCATTTAGACTCCTACCATGCAACTGGCTCATCTGTCCATAATTTAGAACTGTGCTGCTTCATCAGATCTACATCTGGCTATTTTTGCTGCCAGCTGATCCCTGCTGATTTGAAGAGGCTGCATTAAGAAAGAAAAATTAAAGGCTCCCACTCACAAAAGCAGATAACTTGATATGCTGACTTCAAGAAGAAAAATCTATAAACCTCACTGAAGTTTGGAGAGCTCAAAAGAAATCGATGACCTGAGGAGTTTGTTTTAAATTAAAATGAATGGAACAAAAAGAAGGCAAAAGGATACACAGAAAATACTCCCAAGGTTTTGAAGCACCGTGACAAATTTTCTTCATTCTTACTGTTTATGATCAATTAATGCATAATGTACACAGAGATACCAGAAAAGCACTGTGTGCTGTAACAATTTACAAAATACAAACTCACCTGAAGACAAAACTGATCATTTTTGACACAAATAATTGTCCACAGCTGAGAGAATTTCAATACATGAATTTATTTTGCTGTACTTAGTCACCTGTAGCACCAAGTGTGCACTGTCAAAATGTACAACAAATCCTCAGAAGTATTTTACAACACAGGGGTTTTTGCTGAGTAACTTCTTACACAAAAGAACATGAATTATTTGTCCAAGTCTCTTAAATGTAATTTCAGTTCCTCAGTGCCTGGCCAGCATGACCTTGAAATGACATGTTTGAAGAGGATTTAAATGAAGTTTTATTTCCGTTACCCATGAGCATCATCAATCTATATTTTGCAGACTTCAAGATTTAGAAGTAGCCATTATGGGGATGCCCTGTGATGCACCTAATTTTCTTACTACCCTTATCAGAAACTGCAAACAAAAGTAGGTGAAAAAAGTTGATTTACTAATTTCACTGAGAGTTTCTCCAAACTGTAACTGAACTCTTAACAACTACTGTTTGAAGCCAAATCTGAACCTGCCTGGAGTCCTGTATTTAATTTGTCAGTCTCTCTCTCTTTTCCAGTGTGTGCATCCTCAGTGTTTAAACTCCTGTTAAAGGACTAACAGATGTCTCAAAAACAAAGACAAGTCTGCAGGAAAATATCTGTTTCTGAGGGATATGCTTGCTTAGCTTTCCTAAGCTTGTTCTATCAATCTGTGCAGGTTTTTGTGCAGCTTTTACTCACCGTCTACAACACATTTACCAACCATCTACAACAGACAAGTCAAACCTTCAGCGTCACCCCAAGGTTTATTCCATAGTTACATTCTGCTACTTCCTTCAATTTCTACTGGTGTTAGAATGTGAACATCCCATCTAAAACAAATGAAATAAAATAAATCAAATAACAACACCCCAAACCTTCACTCACACACTTACTTCATTTTCTGAAGATCATCTTGTGCTCTGGCCAAGGCTGCTTCTGCGGCTCTGGCTCTGTGTTCTGCATGTTTTAACTGCTCAAGGAGCACCATGGTATCACTTAAACCATTGGAAGGCAAAGCTTTTACAGGTTCACAGAGATCTTCTATGTCTGAGAAAACAGGGAGGAAAAAGAACACCAAGCAATCATGCATGGCTTCACAGCAGATCATGAACACTCCGTGCTATTTCTGTCTTTGGATGCTTTGTACAAGCTGGTTGTTTTACACAAGGCACTGAATCTGACAGGGCTAACTACAGAACAGGCAGAAAAAGCAAGTATGTTAGAAGCAAGCTCCAAGTAAGGCAAATCAATGTAGAGTTCAGGCCTCCTTAAATACAAGTATTTCATTATTTCTAGAAGAGACGTTTGGCTTAGATATGATTAAATTAGATATAATTACTGCATGGACTTTTTCAGACACATAAATCAATTAAGTAACAGTGACAATGCCTCTCATGTCATGAACTCTGACAACACTACATTTACCCCACAAAGCAGCAGTCACACCAAAGCAGTTATTTACCAAACTGAAGCAGGAGATCATCATCTACTTCTGGTTTCAAATATTCCTCTCCTTCCCAAGGCAGTGGGCTGCTGAGAGAACTCAGATATGCTCCAGTTGGCTTCTAGACAGAAGAACAACATGAAAGTGTCTTTGAGAACACCAGCCCTTCAATTCCGTTCAAACAAACAGGCAGAGACGTGTTTCTTTCACACAGTTAAATATGCCAGTATTATTGAAGGAGCTTTGTAGCAAAGGCTGGGAAAGCCCAGGCAGCTCCAGGATCAAGGAATTCAGTGCAAGCAGCAATGCACAGCACACTGATGGATACTGAAGGATGCTCACAGGATTGCACTGCTTTCAGCAGCAAGTTCCCTCAGGTGTTTGGCTAATGAATAAATCCAAGATCCTGACCCTGTCAGGTGAGTTCTTACATGAGCACTGTGTAGGACAAAAGCCACAAACACTGTAGTGTCTTCTGCTTGCATCCAGTTAATACTTGGTTAGGAAAAGAGAAGGCAGTTTTGGACTTCAGTTTCTGCCTTTCTGTGTTTACTCTACAGAGTTATGCATTAAATAATTATTTGAAAATTTAAGACTTGAAGACTGAAGTAAAAAATAATAAGGTAAGATGTTTTAACCTAAACTTTTAGGGAATAATGAAGGAACAAAGTCACAAGACACAGAAAAAAGATGAAGGCCTATTTTAAAACTGTAGGTTCCCTTTAGCTTTCCTGACTCAGGTATTATTTTAGCAGAGTTTTAAGTTCTGTAATTTAAAGGATGAGGTACTGCCCATACTAAGTAAGGTTCTGGCCAGCTCACACCCTCAGGAAAGGCTTTTACACCAACACACATGAAAGGACTGAGAAGCTTCAATTCCTGAGAAGTGAACCCATTTCTGAAGTGAGACACCAGAGTCAAAGGCCCAAAAAAACCTAATAAAGTAAGATGATACTACAGCATGGAGGCTTTGTGCCAATCTCAACATCCCCTCCTGAAAACAAACCTTCACATTAATTCAATACATTTAAAATTAAAACAGCCTCATATCAAGACAAACTCATCAACAGCTACTTTAACTCCTGTGATTTCTTTTTCTAAAATTACAGTATAAAATCTCATGCAATTATTAGAAATGGGCAAACTGAAAGCACAGCACTGCTCTCCAGAGTCAGAACACAGCATGTGGCACACCTACCTTTAATCTCACAAAGTTTATCAGTTTAATATATCCATAAAAATCAAGTCCTGAGAGGAAAAAAAAAAAGGGGAGAGATCATTTGTATTACAGAAAACACCAAATGTTTTACACTTATTACAGTCTACTAATTACCTGTTCAACTGGTAATCGTTTCAAACTTCCCCTTGGGTGTACATCACTATCTAGAGCAGTCTTCCTAGCTTAAGTTTGCCATCTATGTTTTTCTTCTCCTTAGGACTAACCCAGGAAATCCTTACCCTCAGGATGTGCCACAAATTAAGAATGGAACACATCCAAATGGGAACTACAAACAGGGATTTCATTTCATTCATCAGGACAGACACTCTTATCTCCTACCAGCTACCCTGTTGACATTTTAGGCTGTTGTGCTCCCCTGTTCATATTCTTAGCTTTCTGCTTAGAAGAATGTAAAGTGATGCTACTAATCAAGAATACCTACCAATACTGATTTACAATTGCCACCTTGGTAATTTTAATTGTTTAACTGTGTTCTCTCCCCAAGAGCAGCAAAGATAAACCCAAGACACTTCTTCTTGGATTTTAGAAAGAAAACAGACCAGACTAGACCTTACAATATGTAATATATGATGACAGCCAACCTTAAACTTGACTAAAAAGAATTTAACAGACACAGGAGGGTAGCTTTCCTGTGACCACCTGAAGGACACAAGCCATGGGGCTCTGCTAAACACTGAGCCCAAAAACAACATCACTGGTCAGGCAAGAGCTCCCAGCAGATCAGATCAGATCAATCATGCAGTGTCTGGCTCAGGTCAATCAAGCAGACAGTGAGGAATCAGCACCAGCCAGCAGAGATCAATCTCACTTTTGTCACAGGTTGAGAGCTTTCCCAGTAGAAAAAGCATGCAGGAAGCAGCTGGCATAAAGAAAATGTATAAGCATTTTTCTACAATAGCTCATCTTATTCAGTCTTGGAAGCTTCTGTTACAAACCAGGAGATCAGTTAGAAGCAAACTAATGTTTGCAATTCATTTTAAATGAGATAGTCAAGACACAAAAGGGAAGTGACAAGTCATGAAAAAACTTACCGTGTTTCTGGATCACATCACTAACATCAAACTGATGCTCTGTTTTGCAGTGGGAGAACACGGCTTCGGCAGAACTAAACAACCTGTAAATAACAAACTGTGAAATATGCAATACTGACACATTCTAAGGTTCTAAGTTATGAGTGTTATATGCTCTGTTCTGACTTACTGGGCAATTCAGAACACATTTCCTGCCTTGGAGAAACTGTGACCAGGCGCTGGCTTACAATGCCTCACAAAGAAGTTTTTACCTTGCTTGTCAAACATTTTGAAACAAAAGCCACACAACACAAAAATTTTGTATGACAAATCCTGTTAACACTCCCTGAGAGCAAAGCCTGCGTTAAACCTGGTACCTAAAAACCACACCAACACAAGGTGGATGGGACAGCTGGATCTGCTGCACGGCAAGAGAAGTCTCACCTCGATATTAGCGATGAAAAGTGGAAAAAAGAACGAGAAGCGCGTCCACGCTGCTTCAGCACGAGCATTATTACCACGGTACTCCCTCCTTCAGCCTGAAACTAACACACCTTCTGCTCCACGGAGGAGCGATCAACAAGCTACAGAGCGAGGATAAAGAGTGGGAATCCACCGTGTCCCTGCTCGCAGGGAGGCTGCAGAGTGGGAATTCACCGTGTCCCTGCTCGCAGCGAGCCTGCAGAGTGGGAATTCACCGTGTCCCTGCTCGCAGCGAGGCTGCAGAGTGGGAATTCACCGTGTCCCTGCTCGCAGCGAGGCTGCAGAGTGGGAATTCCCCGTGTCCCTGCTCGCAGCGAGGATACAGAGTGTGAATTCTCAGTGTCCCTGCTCGCAGCGCGGCTGCAGAGTGGGAATTCATCGCGTCCCTGCTCACAGCGAGGCTGCAGAGTGGGAATTCATCGTGTCCCTGCTCACAGCGAGGCTGCAGAGTGGGAATTCATCGTGTCCCTGCCGGCGCTCGCAGCGTGGGACCCGCCCCTCGCCCCTCTACCTCTCGCAGAAGAGGCAGCGCGTGTGCTCGGCCGCGGCAGCGCCTTCCTCTTCCTCCTCCTCGTCCTCATCCTGCCAGGCACCTTCGCCGTCGCACAGCTCGGGCATCTCCTCCTCGCCGGGATCCATGGCCCGCCGCCGCCCCGCGCCGCTTCCGGCCGCGGGCACCCAGCGGAGCCGCGCGCGCCCCCTGGCGGAGCCTCCGGCGGGCCCGGGCCGAGGCGGGGCCCGCGCCCAGGCGGGGCCCGCGCCCAGGCGGGTGCCGGGGTTCTGTTTGTGCCTGGCGAAGGGCGCGGTCGCCATGGGGATGTTAAAGGGAACGGCACGCGCTTGTAAACGTCGGCTTTTAAATAAAGTTAAATTGAATTTAGGGACAGGCACAAGCGCAGAGTCACAGCAGCAATGAGGCTGGGAAAGCCTCTGAGGCCATCGAGCCTGACCTGCGGCCAAACCTGTCAACCAGGCTGTCCGCAAAACTCATCACCCGCTGTGCGAGGAGCCAATAGCGCACACTCGAGAGGTGTCGGTGGTTTACTTCAGATTGCACAAGCCCGGGTGCTCGGTGGCATTCCACAAATAAAGCACACAGACTATCAGAACCTTCATTTATACATTATACACTATTTATACATTATATTCTACGTGCGCACTTCAGCAAAGGAATTCGTGTCCACTGGCTACAAGTTACATAGTTCTCTTATTAATTAGTGTTCTGCCCTCTATTGGTTAAAGATTCTCGTCCTCCTCATGTAAATTGGGCTGTGTGCTCAGTCTTTGAGTTGGTGGTTTCTTGGGGCAGTGCTGTTGCCCTGATCTTCCCCTTCTGGACTTACCTTTTACCCACCTGGAACTGACTGAGGCACAATTGCTGAGCTGTCTTTATCAGTGTCTTCCTTGTCTTGGGGGCTCTGCCAATTCTCCTTATGGCCCATAAATTCTGCATTCCTTGTGTCCACTATAAGGGCCATGTCCTTCCCAAGCTTTGTTAACTCCCCCCAGGTCTGAGATCATGGAAGCATGTCCAGCCCTAAGCCTTAACAAGATCATTCTACCAACAAGCAATTGGCTTTCCTAACACCTGGAGATCCCTTAGAGCTTGTTAGTGGCTCTCTGTTTCACCAATTAGATCTCTCTTCTGGTTGATTAGGCTTGAAAGCATGCACAGATCAAACATTATAGAACATTCTCACTTAAGGAAATTTTATATATTCCACATTTTGCAACAAGACCACGGCACTCAGTGCCACAGGCAGTCTTTCCTTGAACACCTCCAGGGAGAGTGACTCCAGCACCTCCCTGGACAACCCATTTCAGTGTCTAATCACTCATTCTGTGAAGAAATTCTTCCTATTGTCCTTTATAACTGAGACCTCAATCAAATGCAGAAGCTAAAAAGTAGCTTAAAAACTATGCAGAAAACCAAAGCTCATCACTTGAAGAACATAGATAGTACCTGATATTCCAGCTGCGTTACTGAGGGTCCTTCATTTTCTCTGTGTTTTGTGCCTGGCAGAAACACACATCTCTTCAGAAGCAAACAGTGCTGGTTCCCACGGTTCTCCTAAGCAGGATGTGGTGGGGCAAATATCAAAGCTGAAATTTTTACAAAAAAGGAGTGGGTTGCAGAATTCAAGAAGGAAACATGAAAGTCTGTTTTTGCTTGTCTGGATTACAATCCCTGATCTCAGCTGTACTTGTATATCTGTCCCATATACCTTTATTTTCCCTTTCACACTCCTACCTGTCAAAGCTAACAAAGTATGCTTTATTTAAGTATGATACTAATTAAACAGATTAGACTTGCTTAGTTACAGGCAAATCCAGAGGGACATGAAAAACCTAAATTTGGAAACAGGTTTTAGGTAAGACCAGAATGTCAGATTTGAAAAAGGTGTTAAGAGCTACCAAGCCAGACTCCTTCACAAATTTTATCCTGTACTTTTAAAAAATCCTCTATCCATGCAGACTTGTACAGGTGTGAGAAGATACCACCAATTTTGCAAACACTGCTGAGTGGTGTGAACTAAGTGCTTCTCACAGGATTTTTTTCCCTTTATAGCAACTCAGTAGCACTCAATGGATTAGAATCAGTGCAAAATGGTGGCCAAGTGCTGCATTCCCTTGGCGCACAGAGGAAACCCAGCCAAGCCAGATGCTTCCACCTCACATCACCTAAGGGGGATCTGATCCCCCAAAAGGAACACAAGTGATGCAGAAGGACAGAACAGTTTCCCTCTACCCTCACTGAAGCAGTTAGGAACAGAAATGGATTTAACAGGCATTGCTCTGGGTGTCAGCAGCACCCAGACTGATAGCAGCAAAGGCAGGAACAGCAGCTTCTTTGTGTCTTACTGAAATTCTCCTCTCCCCCTCCCGCCCCCGAGGGGCAGGGGGTCACTGATTGCATAGTCCTTGCTCCATTGCACACCCTCAGCTATTGTTAAGCCCCCTCAGAGAGCACAGGCTGAATGTGCTGCACAGCCTTGTAACCGAGGCTTTTTTATTCCTTTTTTATTGTCTTGTGAATTCAGATTCCCAATAAATGTAAAGCACCTGTTCCTTTGAGTCACTGTACGTAACATGCTGGGTGAGGACTGTGTGACTGCACCAGAAATGTGGAACTTACGCTGGTACCTCCTGAAATATGATCATCTTTGTTACCATCTCCTAATCCCTGTAAAGGGATTTGCATGGTACAGCAAGATTTACAACGTAATGGATTACTATTTCATAATCTGGGCCAAGGGGAAGAAACTAGGAAAAACCCTATTCGCTGGGTTTTTCTACTGCATTTCAAACATTTTTCCAGTTCTGGAAACAGAACACTGGGGAGTGTTCACACACAAAATATGGTATGGACAGATCCCTTGTGGGCTTTGTTTGATCTGGATTTCCAAGCATGTGTAACTTCATTCTCTACCTACGTCACTTTTTTGTGACCCCCATGATTGTCATAATTCAAAAGCAAAGAAATAGGTTAACAGAAATTGTGTAGGAACAAAAAGTATTGTTAACAAACTATTAAATGGCTATGTAACAGTATTAAATGGCTATGACTTGACCCTGGGAAAAATATACTAGAAAAAAAGAAATACAGAATATAAATATGACATATATAGAAAAAAAAGATCAGATTTTTAAAAATTCATGTTAACTAACCAAATTACTTCTCAGTTGTGTATTTAAAGTTTGATTTTTTAAATTTTTACCACTCAAGGTCACCAGCAGAGCAGACAACAGCACACAAGCATGAAACTCAAAACTGAAGACAATTTTTCAAAAGCATTTTCTCTCTAGGAAGTCCAAACTGTCCAAAATTTTGCTTTACACTCCTTGGATATTAAAGCTAGTCTGCTACACCTAAGTGCTGAGAATAACACTCCCAAGAAGCAAATACACTCATATTCAGGCCTCCCACCACAGTTTGTTGCATTTTTATTGATTTAGTAATGGAACTCACCATAGCCAGCAGTCTAAAAACGGATTCTGTCTTTTTGGCTGACCCTGTAGGGTGTGCAGAGATGAACAGGTTCTCACAAAGCTGTCACTTCCCCTTGTCACATAGGAGTGCAAAGCACAGCTTCAGAGGCCTTAGGTGCAACAGAAGGAGGTGCAGGAATCTCACCCTCTGCAGAATGGTATCCCTGCAAGTAAAATGGAATGACAGTGAGCTCTTCACCCCTTCATTGCCCTCACAGCCAAAGGGTGAACTTAGACTCTGTTAAAATAATAAAAGCCTGGAAAGATTTAAATGAAGTACAAATCAGAAAATGTGAGTGCCAGTTTGTATGCAGAGGGAATGTGCTGTAGTCAAAAGGTGTTTTTTATTCTTATCATAAGGAAAAGTTAGTAGTATTGAAAGCAGAATTGCCATTCTGAATTTAAATCAGCCAGTTTAAAAAATTCATAAAATGGTGGCCATATCCCCCTTAGTATACTAAGATAACTGACTGAAGTCTTTTTCATCTTCAAAGATAAAGACCCTTTGCAGGGCTCACCCTCTAAGGAGGGTTAGGCTTAAGCTTGAGAGAGAAGCTAAGCCTAGATCTGGAGCTGAAGTGGGGCTGGAAAAGGCTGCCAAAGGAAAGTATAGGCTGCAAAACAAAACTTTCATCTGGGCTAGGGAGGGTTTGGGCTTGTTGGGTTTTAGGTTTTGGTTTTTATTTGGGGGGGTGGGTGGCAGGGAAGGGGTGTTATTTACTTGGGGGGTTTCAGGTTGTTGGTGTTTAATTTTTAACAAAGAATTCACCCTGGAACCAGGGTTAGGATTATGTTACAAGGTGTGGGACTCAGTATGCTACACACACAAACACATATTAATACCTCTACAGGAGTGCCTCCATAAAATGTGCATTGTGGAGCAGCTTGAGGAAAATGGGATGTTTTCAGATGCTGCAAGTCACTGGAATCCAACTGAGATCTTCCCAAACAGATAATGCTAAAAAAATAATTAGATACTTAGAAAACCACTTGTCCTCATAGTTACATTTTCTGTCCAAAGGGTAAATGGAGATAAAAGAATTCATAAGAACCTTGAGGATAAACCAGTGTTCACAGAGAAAGCAGCTAGAAGCATCTCAGACTTTTCTGTCTCATAATATCTGTGTTTCTGCAAGGAAAACATACCTGAACTTAGAGTAAATGATTGTGCAGAAAAGCTGCAAGAAAAATCCTATCCCTGTCAGAAGTGAAATAAAACATTTACCTAGACCACATGAAGATATATGATCTTTATTCATCCACAGTAAGAAAATAAGCAAAGACAGGTGGCATTCTGATCAGCTTTCAGGTCAAACTAGAAGAACTGTGAGGGCTGTGCATTAAAAACAAACTCCCAAAAGCAATTTGGCACTCATCTTTTTTTTTTTTTAATATTATCTGCAAGATGC
Source organism: Prinia subflava (assembly GCF_021018805.1). Classification (NCBI taxonomy): domain Eukaryota; kingdom Metazoa; phylum Chordata; class Aves; order Passeriformes; family Cisticolidae; genus Prinia; species Prinia subflava. The sequence continues at coordinate 2,528,729 of NC_086251.1, read as the reverse complement.
TTAGTGTCACAAGAGTCGATGTCAGGCATTTAACAAGCTTTGGAAGGAAATAAATAGATGAGTTATCTGGGAGGGAAAAAACGCCTTCTTGTGCAGGGATGAGCATCTGCAAGGTCACGTCCACCAGAACTGACCAAAGAGTGGAATCTTGAAGTGTGAGACAAAAAAGAAAGAATCAAATGGTTTGAGCTTGAAATTTAGAAATGATAAATGAAAGGAGCATCAGGATGTGTGTGCATAGCTGTGTAAGGAACTGGGTGCTCAGTGCCTGGATTTCCAAGGGTTCAAAGAGAACAGAAATTAAAAGCAAGCAGAGGAATATGATGAAATTTTATAGACTGTGGGAGAATAGAGACCAACAAAAGCCAGTCATAGTCCTCACACCTGTTACACATGCACTGAAAAGGATGCACCTGAGTGCACAGCTGATCCCATTACCTGCATTTTGACAGATGTAACAAAACCATAAGGATTTATTTGTTCAGCTTCACCTTCCCTAAAGTTGTGATTGCCTCAGAAGAATGAGGAACAACACAAATGATCATGGGCAGCAAAACAACTTAGAAGGCAGAGAAAGAAGCAATGAGAAAGTAGATTTGAGCACAATACCACATTCATTTACCCTGCTTTTGTCACAAAATTATTTTTTTATTTTAGCAACAAAGATGGAAGGAGGTATTTATTCCTCACATTGCATTAAAAAAAAAAAAATTTGGTTAACTGGCATGAATTCAGTTCTTTGCATCCAGCAAAGGATGTACTATTTTACTTTCATTTCTATGTCTAGAAAACAAGAGTTACTTTTAGAATAATTATGACAACACACAGATTTGGAATATTTCAAGATCTTGAAAGATCTATTGCAACAGTTAAGTCTTTGTAGAGGAGCTATGAACACAGGCTTTTTTTTTTTTCATGTTATTCCTATTGAAAAGACAGTTACTACCTCTTGCTGTAAACTTCTAGGGAAAACTTTGCAGGATAAGATGTAAGAGCTTGGAAAAATGATTTTCTCGGAGGCAATCTGGCTACCTCAAATATTTTTACACCCAGAGGTGTAAAGGATGCAGAGAGGAAGAAAAAGAATTTCCTACCCTGCACAAAAAAATGTAAGTAAACAATAGCAAAATGTAAATGTGCGATCAAAGCATTTTTAGAGCAGGTAAACTAAAATATTATGAGTCTAGCAAGAAATCATTAGGTAGCATTAGGCTAGCGTTTCCATTTCTGTGCCAGCTGCTTTCAGGTTCTCTCAGTCTAGATTTTTGTTGACAAACTTTGGCCTAATTTTCCATTTATTTAACTGAAAAAAACCTTCCTAACATAAAAATGGAAATATCATTCAGTTAAACTGCAACTTTTCCTGATAAATATTAATTCCTGCTTCTTTAAAAGGTGCTTATTTGAGGTATTATGAGTAGTAGCTGTGTGTTAAATCTCCCATTCTTTGTACCAGCTTCTTTAAAAAAAAAAAAAAACTCAACCAGCCAATGAAAAGTGCCTAGACTGACGCTGTCTCCCTCGGTTAATCCAAGGCCAGCAGAGGGATAATTTGATTAAACTGAGACCCTAATTTATTTAGCTTTAGTTCTGGATCAACCTCTTCTTAATAGAGTGCTGTCGTCGCCGATTGTTTGACGAAAATTAAAGTGACATAAATACCATGGGACCCTTTCAATCTGATTAGTCAGCTAACCTGCCTCAATGCTACCCCAGCCATCAGGCGCTGGCGTCCTTCCTTTCAGCAGCCTCGCTAACAACTGACAAGTTCCCCTTGAAGCCCGGGCACCCACGCTGCCACTGCGAGCCCCACACTTAACCCATCATCCCTCCTCAATGGCTCCTGCTTGACAAGGTGCCCACACCTTTCTCCATCGCTGTTCCCCACACAAAGCTAAATATTGTTTTATTAGCAATCAATAGCCTGTTAATCCCAAACGATTTCACAAATCCACTGAGCTCTCAAGCTGATTAAAAACGTTTGGGGTTTTTTTTTTGGTTGTTTTTTTTTTTAAGCTGCTAAATTTCAGATCTCCCCTCCCCAACCCTCACCCTCTGATATGGCACATTGTAGCTGGTAAGCAAAGCCACAAAAGCAAAAGAGGTCTTTAATGTTGCCTTTAAGTAGACACTTGCAAATGCTGAAGCTTCACAGTTTAAACACAAGCAAACCTCTGCCACCAAATCCTTGGTACATTTACTGGCTCCTCCACTTTCAATCCATCAACTTGAAGCTTAGGAACACAACAGCTCCTGAGCCTTCCCTTTTCTTTTTACAGCAGTATGGTAAATTCTTGTTTAGTCTGTGGACTGGGGCACTAGGGAGTGAGAGAAGTAAGATCCTTTAATTTACAAAATATAAGATGCTAACAAAGCAGCTGTTGCATTGTTGAACCATGTTGAACTCGCCTCCAAGCCACAGACACAGGCTGGGATGATACCTATGTCTGCATGGTGGCTCATGGGCAGATCTGTGAGGCAGAAGGGAACAACATAACCACAGTTCCTCTGGGATTTCCTCATCCTCACCCACTGCCTGCCTGCCTTTGCCCTGAAGATGTTGGCTCTGAGAGCTGGTGGTACAGTGGCATTTTGCTTAGGTGGTGCAGTAGAGTTCAGGGTTAAGGCAGACAGGCAGTGTCGATAGGCAGGTGTTAGTTTTTATCATCTTTTTGCCAGGGTGAGGATTAAATGCTTGAGGCAGTTATTTCTTTTTCAGACTCAGACATTTGTTAATTCTTATCTACATTGCAGTCTCACAAACTATGAGGGCTACAGCACTTCTAGCTAACTAAAAATCATCTCCATCTCTCTCTCCAAGGCCTTTAAAGGACAAACTGTCCAATTAAGAAATGACATCTAAATTATTTTTACTTTTAACCCAATACCCAACCACCCATGGCCCACAGTGGGGACTTCCTACCCAATTACAAAACACCACCCAGATCCATGAAGGAGAAGGTGAAAAAGCAGGACTGGCCTCTGCCCTGAAACCTCCATCTTGCTTTATGGATATATTATTAAATTCTAAACCCTTAAACTCTGAGTTTTCCACCCTGTGATATCACACACTGGTATTCACACTCCACACCCACAATCCCAGTGCTGTCACTCAATTTTGGAGCCTTCTCCACAGCCTCAGGTCACTGCAGTGTTTGCCTGGGGGTCAGTGCCTGGCAGCACAGACAGTCTGGAATTCCCAGAGCCCAGGGTTCCAACAGGCACACACTGAGCCTCTGAAGCAGCCAGGCACACAAAGCTGACTCGGTGAGCTGGCTTAGCAAGTCTGGGTTTTACTCTCCTCACCCCTGCTGAATTGTCCCTGTAGATGTTCTCCCTCTGCAGCAAGAAAAGAAGGGCTGTGGGCAAGCTGATGCCTCAGCAATGCTGCACATACCCTGCCTGAAACAAGTCTTGAAATGGGTGCTCTTGACTCTTCAGTACAAGAGACTTAACTCTAGAAAAAGTTCTGGTTGACACTGAAGGAGTTAACTAAAAGTAAAAATCACCTAACACACTTTTTATGCTCTATGTGCAAGGATTTAACATAGCCAAACTGTGTTTTAAGTAGAAGGGGAAAAGTTATCTCAGCTGATAAATCCTCTGGAAGACCATTTAAACAAAACATAGATTTCCTAAGTCATCAGCCTTCAGAACAGGGTCCTAGTTCTGAAACAGACTCTAGGTGTAAAGCCTCAGAGGCAACAGTTCAAATCAGTGACTCCCAAAAGCCAGCACAATTACTGTGAGCATATCTACTTGGAGAATGCTGTTAAAATAGTTCTAAACTTGGCTGTTCAGTAACTGTTTCAAATTATTCTTCCACATAAGCTCAGGTTTTTTACAGGCTCTTCTCAAACTCTTCTTTCAGCAACTTTTTCTGTCAGGACAAATATCTATCCTATCAAAAACACTCATCAAAACAGTGAAACATGATGACAAAAACCCTGCCAAAACACCTACTCATAATTTTCAAAAGGGGTTGACCTGCTAAATCTCAGACATTTTAAATGCAACATTTAACTTTCTACCAACCTGAATAAAGCAGCAACTGTTTGTTACTCTCTCTTTAGCTAATATGCATGACCCTGTTGCATCTGCCAGTGGTAATAAAGAGCCACAAATGTTCAAGAATTTCAAATTTATATTTTTAACGATAAGAATTAACAGGAAACAATACTAAAATCAATACTTACTCAAGTATCACTGCTCTTTACAATTCCTCTCCAAATCCTCTGTTTCTGAGGCCAGTGATGGTAACTTTAGAAAATGATTGTTGATTGAAGATCTGAACCACTCTACTGCTCTTGAATTCTAGGATAAAGCAACACATTTTGTGTCAGGCTGGCTGTTCTGCACAGCAACTATCATGTAGTTATTTTTCATTTGAAATTTTAATTATATCTGCAGATGTACTGTGCAATAACCTGCACTGTTGGAAGCAGAAAAAGTGTTTACTCCTTGTTAACAGAATTATTTTTGTGTAATAACAGGGAGGAAATGCCATTGATACCTAATCTTTTGCTAGGTATTCTGTAAAGATTGTGGAACCTGAACCATTTTCTTTGACAGGCAATGAGAAATACACCATCATCATAGAGAGGTGGTAAGGACTGGAAACTGGGAAGAGCTCCTGCTCTGTGGGCTCTGAGTGTGTTGAGACTGCAGCAGTCTCTGCAAGGCAGCTCAGGTGTGGACAGGAGTCTAACCAGGTCAGCCTGAAAACCCACACTCTCTTATTTACCATGGACAGAAAGCTGTTCAGTTCTCTCCCAGAGTACTTGTCTTGAAAGTTCCCTAGTGTTTTTCTTTTAATACACTGCTCTTCATAGGAAAAACTAGTAAAATAATCAAAGATATTCAGCAAAGCAGAAGATAAACTTTTTCTGTCTAATCTGTACTAGTACAACATTACAACCTCAACTGTATGTCAAGACTGCAGTGGCTTCATCTATGAAAGCATTTTGTTTTGTGTTGGCTCAGCACTAGAGGTTTGCAGTGATCCCATTTCTGATTTGCCATTTGGATCTGCAGACCCCTTTTGGTGGATGCACACTGGATTTTTTCAGAAGAGGAGCCAGAGTCTCCACTCCAGGTGCACACCAGATTTGCTCTGCTGCTGAACTGGGGTTCTGAACTGCTTGTTTAGACTGCTTCAAACCACAAGTGTGGTGCAGATAGTGAATCCAGGGCACCAGACTAAATCTGATCTGGATTATAAACCCTTTGATCTTCGAATCATCAAATGCTTTGGGTTAGAAGGGATTTCCTAAGGTCATCTAGTCAAATCTGCCTGTAAGGAGCAGGAACATCTTCAACTACTACAGGCTGCTCAGAGCCCTATCCAACCTGACCTTGATGTTTCCAGGGATGGGCCATCTACAGCCTCTCCTCTCCAATGTTCCCAGCCCCATCACAAAACATTTCTTCCTTTCTTTAGTCTCAATCTGCCCTCTTTTCATTGAAAACCACACTTTGTCCTATCACTAGGGCCCAGTAAAAAACCTGTCCCCATCTTTCTTACAAGGCCCCTTTAAAATACAGGAAGACCAAACTTACTGTGTTGTAGATGTAAGAATTTCAGCATCCCTCACTTCTCTTTATTGATCTATTCCTAAGAAATCCTGTTAACATAACATTTTTTGCTGTCACACTGAGAGAGGTGTTGTTACAGAGCTCTTCCCACAGGAATAACCCCTGTGAAACATTAAAAATGGTCCCAATTTAGAGCCATTCCTCTCAAGTTTCACTTGGTGCCACGAGTCACCTGCCTCTGCAGACTGAGCTTTAGCGATGTTCATGCATTTTTACTAAACTGAGGCCACCCAACTTGTTCAGTGGAACTGGCAGCCAAATCCTACAGCTGAAAGCTGAGGCAGATGCTCAAGCAGCTGTTGTGCAGGTTACGTGAGCAGTAAGGACATTTCCTGCTTTGCTCAAGCTCTCCAAACACTGGTTCATTTCCCTGGCCACGTTCAGAGCATGCTGGAGACAACAGTTATGCAGTTTTGCTGTTAACTGTTCAGGCACGGGTTTGGGTATTAAAAACTTGGTTTCTTTAAGGACCCTATTTGCATGCCAAAATTCTGTCTTCTGAACTTCAAAGCCCCAGAAGTGGATAACTGTCAGAGCAGCAGGAGACTAGAGGTCTACATTCAGATCTAGGGTAGAATTTGAGCCAACAGCCAATTCACAAACAAATTCATCTGGATGTACAGTAGCCCAATAAAATTAAGATTGAGTCTCAGGGGTTTATTTTGACTTCCAGCTTCCATGTTCAGAAGTACCTGACAATAAATGGTTGTTGCAACAATATTATTTTCACTTTTGTTCCCTAGAAAAACATCTGTGACTGCAAAAACATGAAAGAGTCTAAGTTGAAAAGACTTCCAAAGATGCCAATTACCACTTTTACGTTACCATTGCAGTAAACCTGGTGCAACCCCACTGAACCAATACTTGCCTATGTCATCCCAAATCTATCCCCCCCAGGGGCTGTCCTGATTAACTCCTGTCAGCCACAGTGGATAAAGTAGTGTTTGGTCTCTTGTTTCCTGCTTTATTTCTCTTCTGTTTGGTGCAGGTGTCACTCCTTGCCCTCGGAGAACCAACTCCAACAACAGGCTTTACCCAGCACGTGGTTTGAGATCCTTCAGTGAGCAAGGAACCCTTCAGGGAACCTCTGATTTGTATAGAGCACTCTAACACAATCACAGAACGCTTTGGCTTGGAAGGGACCTTAACACTCCTCTCGTTCTAATCCCCCCTGCCATGGGCAGGGACACCTTTCTCTACTCCAGGTTGCTCCAAGCCCTGTCCAGCGTGGCCTTGGACACTTCCAGGGATCCAGGGGCAGCCACAGCTTCTATGGGCAACCTTTAACTCTCTATTTTTACTCTCTATTTTAACTCTCTAGTATTTACACACATTTTCCCATTCTACCTAACTGCTCTTGCAGCCCACTCTGGTTCCTTTTAAGCACAGTGACTCATTTTAAAATGAGCTGCTCTTCCTATCCCTAGGCTTTCATTAAATATTACCCCAGAGCCTTGCTTTTGCTTTTCTAAAGCTCAGGAACCATTTTATTTCTAGCACAGCTGTTGGATGGAGCTGCCAGGCTGGTAGGGAGCCAGGGCAAGGACCATTCCCATGTATCACCTCTCCAGGAGCCTGCAAGCCCACTCTGCTGCAAGCAGGATGAGGGAGGGGAAGGGAAGTGGTTTGAAAGGAAAAGGGATTTAACAAGAAGACTTTTTACCATGAGGGTGGTAGAACACTGGAACAGGTTGCCCACAAATATCCCTGGAAACATCCAAGACCAGGCTGGATGGGTCTTGGAGCAACCTGGTATAGTCAGAAGTGTCCCTGCGTGTTGGACTAGCTGGCATCCTGAAGGTCCCTGCCAACACAGACCTGTCTGTGCTGCTCTGAGGGGCTCCTGGAGCTCCCCCAGCCGTGACCCAGGGACACTGTGCCACCCAGCAGCTGCTGTGACAGGCTCTGGGCTGTCCCTGTGCTTGGCTCAGCCCTGTGGCTGTGCTTGCCAGCTCCAGCAGCTCCCGGCTGGGTTGTATCTCTGTTGCACATCCCGGCTGTGTCAGGAGCCCTTCTTTTCCGCTTTCCAGAAATGTATGAGCTGCCAAACCCAGCGTGTGGGGAGGTGATGGGAAATAGCTGGGCAACCTCCGTCTGTGTCAGGAGCTGTGTTTGGTGCTGGCTTTGGGATCTGAGCAGCTACAAGGTGATCTTCAGAGCTGCTGATGTCTTGGCATGAAGCGTGAAGCACTGCAGCCCGAAGCGGCTCCTGTAAGAGCAGAGCATCCTGCATCTAATGCAGAGTCGGAAAAAATTCCAAATGGCTCGGACTGCTGCTTTTCCTGCGACTCCTGGGTGAACCTGAGGCCAGACTCTGCTCTGATGAGCCAAAATAACTTCGGTTCTGGGCTCTTCCTGGGCACAGGAATAATTGTGTCCCGGCGTTGAACGCCGGCGCTTCTTCCGGCCCACGGTGAAACAATTGGCAATGCCCGACACTGCGGGATGTTTCCCAGAACTTGTCCCTTTCCCTGCGAACGCAGGAGGGCAGTGCAGCTCCAGCTTGGCTTCCAACATCTCCGGAGCAGATGGTTTCGAGCAAAGCTCAGCCTCCGATTCCAGTTAAAGGAGTTTCTAATCTTCCCTTCATTACTACACTCGGCAACCCACCTGTAGCTCGAGTTTTAGAAGGAAATTCTCTTCCCCACTTACATGAGCAGCAAATCTCAGCTGCCAAAGAAAGGATGCGGGGCAGGGGCAAGAGGAGAAAATGTGGGAAGAAAGGAAGGGAAGGAGAGGAGGAAAAAGGGAGACTTTGAGATGGGGTTAAAGATGAAAATGAAATAAATGAAGTTAGTGTTGCATTTAGCTGTACCACACGTCATCAAGCTGCTGGACTTGAAACACGGCATCAAAAATGTCTCTAAGAATAGCTCAGAAATTGTACTTGCAGTATAAACAGTAGCTGCATGGTTTGAAAACATCTGAAGTAGACAGAGGAAATCTAAAAAAACAAATTACCTGCTAACTCTGGCAGATTTATTTGGAATTCTTCTGATGGGTCGCAGCCTCCTCATTCGAATTTCCTCTGTGAAATGGATTCCCACTGCCACGTTCTGTTTCTTGCACTGCATCCATTTCACAGTGGTTCTTCCAAACACATTCCCTAGTGCAAAGGCATTTTGCAAAGTGAATGACTGATGCCACCAAAACAAATTAATCACTGGAGTAAACGAGAAGTCTGGTGCAGTAAAGAGTGCCCTGTTTTGTGCAATAATTTGTGGTTTTACACACCTTTCCTCCCTCCCAGCACGTTGAAGCAAAGCCAGCTCTTTGGAACAGAAGGGTGTTGGTGGCAGGGTGCTGATTTTAACCAAGCCCTTACCTTGTGCAGGAGCTCAGGGGTGGATCCCATAACCCAGCACGGCCTGAGAACCACTGAGAGCATGCAGCCACATCAGGGGGGTGATGTTTTCTCAGCAGGATCACAGCCATGCACAGGTCACACCAGACCTGCTGCAGCCACTGGGCAGAGAGGATTTGGTGCTGGAATAGTGCTTAATTGGGAAATATCCATCCTGTGGCTTATCCCTTTGTGGCATTTCCTGGTCTTCTTCTCTTTGATTGTTTTGGTAGGTGACTTTGGTCCTGGAAGTTATGCAGAAACTGTAGAAATCATTGGCTATATCTACAGCCATTAGTTTATACTGTTATTTTATGAACATTTCTAGTTAACATTCTGGGGAGATTTAAAAAATTGTACAAGATTTACTAGTAGAATATCACCTTTTCAAACACCTCATAAGTAGCAATAGCAATAATAATAATAATAATAATAATAATAATAATAATAATAATAATAGCTTCTGACAAGAGAGGACCCTGCTTCTGTTTGTGGTTTGACATTCCTACTGCATGAACACATTCCCATATGGACGAAAACCAAATTCTTCTGACAACTAAATGCAATGCATGGAAACCTAATTCTTCTGAAAACTAAATCTGCAAAGAATGGATCAGCCAGGTTGGTGCCAGGGCTGTTTCAACATCTGGTGAAGAGGAGAGGAGGGATGGTGCTGCTCAGGGCAAGGATGCTGCTGGTGTAAACCCCAGGCCATAACCTGAGACCAACTTCCACCCAGTTCAAGGGAGTAGCAGCACCCTGAGAGCCTCTCACTGCGGCCTCTTTCTCCAAAAGTCTTTCAAAAAAATCCTAAATCCATTTTAAACAATCATATTGAAAACACTGAAGTCATAACAGACTGTCTATACCTTCTTCTGAATGCATTCTTTTCCAATAAAGGTGTATGTGACATTAAAAAAAAGGCTAAAAATCAAATGGTAAAAGGAAAAAAAATCACAGCAAAATCAGTAGCTTCAGGGAAAAAAGAGAAAAATTCGTGAAATTGAGAAGACTGACTTCAAAAGGAGATAGTTTAAAAAAGAGCTAAAAAACATTTAGCAAGCCAATACTTTGAAACTCAGTTGCACTGATATAAAAATAAGGAGCAGCTCACTCTGCCTTTCCTTTTGTAACAGGCTTGTCATGGGCAAAACTGTCAAAACAATCAAAGCAGTCACTAGAAATTTAAAAATACATTTCAGAACAAAAGGACCACCAGAATATAAGACATCTAAAAGCCTGACATTCTTCAGTGAGATGCTGGAAATCTTCATCTATATTCCCCTCAATATTCATGTTATTCACCACTGCAATATATGTTGCTAATTAATATGATCTGTGTAGCCAATAACACTGCAATGAAAAAGTTTTAACCTATAACCTATAAGATGTATAATTGGCTTTGAACTTGGAATAAAACCATCTTGACACAGCAAAAACCAAGATGCAAGAGCTTATACACAGCAAAAAGTACTCACCAAACGATTTCAAATTCAGTTACAGCAGAATCATGTTTTTTCAGCAAAGTATGTTTGCTATTTTCTCACAGAAAAATATTGAGATCTGAATTTTTCTTTAGGGTGGTTTTTTTGGTTTTTTTTGTTTGTTTGTTTGTTTGTTTTTGTGTGTGTGTGTGGGTTTTGTGTGTGTTTTTGTTAGGTTCCCCCCTCCCCAGATAGTGAGCATAAAACTAAGGAAAATGTTATCAAATTTTATACAATCTTCATTAACATTGGTTTCAACTACAATTCTCTACTAAGGGATTTTCTATTCTTCTGTGGTGAAAAAATAATGTTTTCACTATACTATCTCAGCTTTGGAAAACATTTGCAAACTAAATTTTGGGCTGGATCATCCTTATCAGGTACCTATATATATTATGACCATTTTTGTTATAGAAATCTCCACTTACTAATGGATTTAAATAGCAGAAATCTTCATGCATACGCAATCAGCAACCAGTTACTGCAAATAATTGTTTCTAAGAGGATTATGGAATTGTATAAAGCATTTAGAAGTTAGAGTAGTACTGAACAATTAGAAAGTATTTAAGCTTTTCAGTGACCAGCTGAACCAAACTACACAAAAGGATCTGAAAAGAAAAAAAGTACCTTGTACTTTTGGCTGGGATGCTGGGATTTTTTTGGTCATTTTGTTACTGGAATAATATCATTTTGAATTGATGACCAAATTAGGAGAGTTGTTCTTGTCTTTCTGTGAGAAGAAATGTTATGTCTAACATTTCTCCCCATTTTACTGGCCTAATTCTGATTTCATTTGCAATCTCTTGCTATACCAAGGAACACATCAGAAAAAAATCAAACTTGTCTTTTTTTTTTTTTTTTTTTTTTTAAGGAAAGCACTCTTAGAAGGAGATTATTAAAAATGACAGGATTGTACATTTCTTTTGGTATTTCAGGCAGAGCATTCCTGGAATATCTCCAGGAAGACGGTTGGACAACTGGCAAGGTTAGCAAATCATAAATGTCAAGAATACTAAAATAATGAGATCATTGCATGGCACACAAACTGTTTGGAAAACAGATTCCAGCTGCCTCTTCTGCACAGCCATAGGACATAGATGAGATACAAGGTTGACCATACAGAAATATGCCTCCAAATCCTATCATCCATTCCTCCATCATTTTTTCCTGGCTGCCGGAATGAAGAACAAACAAACAAAGCAATCTGACCTCGGCAGAAAAGATAAAGTGAACTGCAAACAAATCTGGAATTCCCTCTCCCTCATCAACATGCTCCCAGTGCCCCCAGCAGCCCGCGCTGCGAGGAGAGCCCTGCAAAAACACCCCTGGGACCACAAAACCCCCCGGCAGCGCGATGAAAGCGAGCACCGGATCCATTTCATCCCCATTCATCGCGGCTAAGCCCCGAGTTTAGGCAAGTTGGGTTGCCCATAAATGCACACGTTGGGTTTCCCCCGAGCTTTGTGCCTAAGCTCCAGCCTGACAGGCATCAGCCAGACCCAACTCCCTGCTTTAAAAAAGCCTCTGCGGCGTTTCTACATCCAGCAGCTGAACCAAACCGCACAAAAGCAGCTGAAAAGAATTGGTAAAAGGTTAGGATAGGTTGACTGTTTCCAAATTGGAATACTAATGATGATCTTTAATGAAGCCTGACAGTACAATCTGTTTCTTATTGTCCCCTAAGTGCTGGCTACTGATCATATTCACTGGTTTTAGGTGACAGGGACAGACAGGGACAAATGGGCCCCGCTGGTGAGCAGGACTGTGCACAGCTGATCTTTCAACAAGGATTAAATTAATTAAAATGATTCTCCCATCAGAAGAATCCATCCTTTGATTTTTTTATCATCGTAGTGGTTATTAATTTTGAATGATGTCTAATTGGTCCCACTACTGTTTGGGTCAGCTGGTTTAGTAATCTTCTTAGAAAGCAGTAAAGAATGCATCATTTTTGTAGCTGTGTCAGGGAGCTGAATGAGGAAAAGAATCCCCAATTTGATTGAATACCTCTCTAAGTGTGTAAAAACAATGTAAAAAGTAGGCAAAATACCTGCCAGACCCAGCTGGTGAAAACCAACTTGGCTTTTTAAATTTTACTTCTTTCAGTAAAAAAAATAAGGCACTTTCTCATAAGGATAAATGTTGTTAGCACAATCAAATAAATGCTTTATTGTGGTATTGATAATAAGCACAGTTGCAAATACTTCATTCTCTGGGCAAGGACAATATGCTGAGGGCTGGAAAGGGCTCAGAGGGAAGCCCAGACTGATCAAGCAGGTCATCACTAGGCTGCAGAGGCACAACACACACAGGTTGTGTGCAACCTGGCCCAGCCATTTCAGCATTTGGCCCTAGCTCCACAAAAAATGCCTCCCATTCCTTCTCACAAGAAGTCTTTTGAAGCCAAAGACCAAAGCAGTAACATCTGGTCTTTAAGTTCTTTAAGCCCTTTCAAGCAGCAGTGGGAGTGTAGAAGATGTCGTGGAAGCACCTATGGGTCAAATAAAATTTCCCATCTGCCTGTTTTTGATGTTTAGGCTGGGTGTGTCACCACACAGCTACAATAATCCCTAAACCACCCCTGCCAGGTGGATGTGGGGCTGCTTCCCGTGGGTTGTTCAGACTGAAGAGACAGAATGAGAGAAAGGACACTCACTTTCTGTGCCTTAGGGCAGCAGACATCTCAGAGAGGTGAGGACGAAGCTGCCCCTCACAGAGCTGGAGCAGCACAGACCGTGTCCTGCTGTTCACTCCTGAAACACAAAGTTATGGCTGCATGGGCAATCTGAAGGAGAGCTAAATCCTGAATCTTGGCTATTCACACAATTAAAACCCCAGAGATACTCCTGACATCCAAGTCTCACTCAGATGAAAACAGAGACATAATTATTGCATTTTTTTTTTTTAGTTTGTGTTCTCCACATAAAAAATTCTTTGTCTCATTTATCCACGACAATAAATACACAAAAGCAAGGAGAGGTTCACCTGGGAATGCATCCATTCCACCAGTGGATTAAGGGTTTAGATGACACACACCCATATAATCTAACACATTTTAGGGCTGAAGGTGTTCCCTCCCTCTTCCCTGCAGCTGGCAGTGGGAGGCATCCTTCCCTTGCTAAACACACCATTTCACCATTCCCTTCTCCTGCCACTCCCCAGCCCCACAGCTTGCTATCTCATTGGAAAAGGAAATAGGCTGCATGACAGATAAAAGTGATCCAATCCTGCTTTCTCCAGAACTGAGCTCTCCTCTAAGAAATCATCACAACTGCTGCAATTCATGTGCTTTAGCTGAAACCTCAGTTAGGCTGGAATAGCAGCACTTGAGTAAAAATTATTTCCACACATGAGCTCATTGGAGGCAACAGCAAAACCATCAACCCAGGAGCATTCATCCACTACAACAGATGAAAAACACATCTTTGACAGTCTTAGCTACATTTTGTAAGACATTCTACTCAACCTGATCTTGCCAGGCTTTACTACTGGCCACAATTCCCACCAACTTATCTTCCTAACTCCAGAAGTAAAAAGATTTAACAACTCTGTTTCTAATTCCTGATCCTACAGATGGCTGTTCTTAAGAAATCATTCTATAGAAAAGCAAGATAAATCTCAACCAAATTACAAGTCATTGTAACAATAAATAAAAAGCTTTCACGTGATAGAGTCCAAATTGTCATTCGTGTTTGGGCAGCTGGACCTGGGTGTTATTTCATAGGTTAAAAACATTTATACTTGTTAGATGAAGGTTCTTTTTATCTTTTCTCCACATGCATTCCTCCTCCTTGTTCTGCTGTGTTTGGTTAGACTGGGCACACTGATCTTATTCAGCACCATTACTAAGTGTTTAGACAAGGAGTTAAGGTACAGATTGTAAAATCCAGCTATTGTTCATGGCCTCAGCACTGATTGAGACAGAGCTACACATTTATGACTCTGGACACATTACATTCCTGCTTTCTTTTTTTCTTTCATGAATATGCTGTTCTGCAAAATGGTTTTAAGCAAATGAAGCTAAACCTCATTTCACATGCTCCCATGAATACATTCTCTTAAAAACCACTCTAGCATTTTTGGTATTCTTTTCAAAATGCATTTCAAGATTGGATGGAACACAAGGCTACTGACTAATATCCAGTGAGACAATACCAGCTCCTGAATGTCATGTCCAAGACTAGTGTTCTAATAACTTCTTTTCATATCTGCAGTCAGAAGAGATAAGCAGGTTAAAAGAACCTCACTGAAATGTGCATTGAGAAATTTATTTCCACAGTGAGAAGAGTCTGAGATGAAAAAAAAAAAATTTAAATGTTTCGAAATCTATACATTGTTTGCTTAAACTTTGAATCGTGCTTGAAACTCAAGTCTACTCAGTCTTTTTAGGGACACAGCTGTTCTGATTGGGGTTTCAGAATTGTTCCAAATATGAACGTGTATGCTAAAGCAAGCGCATTAAAGAACCCATTTCTAAATTCAGCTCTTCAAAAGATTTGTATTGCATTGCTACCCAGTATTGCTTTCTCCAAAATATATCTAAATATAAAACTTGCTGCTCTTCCTTACAAGCACTACACCTTTGATTTAAGCCTCAATTCCCAGGTGGCTAAAAGCTGTTTTACACCCCACGAGGCTGCAGCATGGATCTGCACAGCAGCTGTTTCATGTCCTGAATCAAACCAGAGTTTTAGTGCAAGGTGGAAAAGAACATCTTCCCCCTCATGACAGCTGTGGAATCCAACAGTAACATTTTTGTGCACGGAGTTCTAAAAGTATATTCATTTTTATGCACACACAAAGTTTAGTCCCGAGAGCTGTACTGGTCCTTTAAGGCTGTGTGAGTGCCTTCTTTTCTTCCCTAAAGCCCGTTCAAAACCACTGTGGCCTTCTTCATATCCAACAAAGCAAACAGCTGTGTTATCCATAACAGCCAGCCTCCCAAAACCATAAAAGATCCAGGTACAAAACCCAAAAACCACAGAAAAAACCCTGCAACCCAGGTCAAAAGGAAATCCAACAGCTGTACTCATTACTCAAACAATAGGAACGTCTCTGGCCACCTACATTATAAACTCTTCTCCAAAACAAGACAATATAACTTTGAGATTTTTTATTATTTCAGGTTTCCCTCAAGTCAGCTCCAATCCCTGATGAGATACTGCTCAGAACACTGCTAGATCACAAACCTCCAACAGCTTTTCCCTTTGACTCAGACCTGACTGTAAAATTACTACTTTACAAGCTCTTAAAAAACAAGAAGTCAGGCAGATCTTGATAGGCATAACTGCATCAAAAGAAGGTAACATGGGAAGAGAAAACTCGTGTGTACATTGAAAACAGAGCTTAAATAGAGCCAAGATTAAGTATTTGTGGAGAATGCTCTCATCTCTTTCTGGTGACCATGATTTCCATACAACCTATTTGGATACTGTCAGACTTTTCTGAAGAGAACTCAGCCTCTAATGGTGCTTTTTAGTTTATGTGGTGACAGGCTTTCTGGAATTCCCTGTCTCTGCACTCTTTTTGTTCTCCTAAATACTTTCCCTGCTGGAAAATGCACTGATTCCAAACAGCCATAATGGCTAAGTCCTCTAGCAAATGCCTTAAGTACCTGATTTTGAATAACACCTTGTCCAAGGAATTGGCCAGTTGTTAACCTTTAACCCTGTCTACTGCCGTGCAGGAGGAATCCGCTTAAAAATCTCATTGTAAAGATGCACAAGGAGCAGCATTAAGGCTGTTTGACCTCAGGATTTTCTGAAGGTAACTTCTGGATGTAATTTTCTCACATCTTTTTGCATTTGCAAATAACTCCTTCCACAAGAACTTTAACAAACTTTGTTTTTGTGGTGCATTTTTTCCCATTTTGTGATCCTGTTTAGCAGGGGGAGAACTGACAATTCTTTCCAAAAAAAGTTGCAAACCATTTGGAATTCTGAAGTGCCTAAGAAAGAAGCTATATTTACTTTCCCTGGATGGGGAATAAGCTGGTTTTGAGAGCTGATCTTTCTGGTAATAGAGTTATTCCAAGGGACCAGAAATCATCCACTGGGAAAAGTGAAAAGCTTAGTATAGACCTGCCTTATGCAGGCCATTGGGAAGCAAACACTGAATTCCAGACAGATGCCACAAAAAAATGATGCGATAGAAAATGACCATCTAGAACAAATATATAGAATATAACTGTTGCAGCCAGGTATGGAAACTTGCTTAAAAAAGGAGGCACAGCATTGAGAGAAACCAAGGCACAGTGGATGCAAATGGAGAAAATCCCAGAGCTGCTCCACAGTCCCTCTCTCGCCTGCTTATGGGCCACATCACAAGACACAACCCAGGACAAAACTCAGTTGCTCAGGCTAAATTCATAAACAGAATCTTCAAAGTTATCTTGATCATGCATCTCTTCTCATCAGAACTATTCTACTGTGTTAGTGAGCAGAACACAGGATTTCTTTAAGCAGCATAGAATTCCTTGCTGATGGTCCCACAACATTCTTAAAAACAGTTCTGGTAGGCTGGGAATAATGCATTCTGTTTAGCATGGTGAAGGACTACATTCATAATAAAGAAGGGCAAAAATGGATTCCCTTTTCTATGAATATGTTTGTTTCCACGCAGCAATTTTAAAATTACTTGCATGTAGACAGATCCCAGATTAGATTTCTTGCAGCTGGAGATATATCCCAGCACCTGAAACTCAAGCTGAAACTCTCAGGGAGTCTGATTCATAAAATATTCTGTGTCCTGTTTACAAGGGCAGTTTATATTTGGTTTTAGTTACTATTTAGTCTACACATACACTAAATAAATGTTTTACAGTGAGTTCCTCAAAACAGGTGTACATTTCACCTGGCCCCCAACTTCTATTGACAAAAGTAGTAAGTAAAATATCAGGCTGGAAAACTTATTTTTCTGAAATCTAGAAGAAAATGCTCTTTAAACTAGAATTGTTATGAAACCTAGCAATATCATTGCACCACTTCCATTTTAGTGCCAAAGAAGTACATTTCAAGGACCATTTCAATAAAGCAGGTTCAAGTGGAATGCTTGAAGCTGCAGCACCACTGGTCCTTGGATTACAACCTGTGTGGAGGTCAAGGATACTCAGCATTTCAAGGATTCATTTCCAAGAGATAAATGAACAGTACCTGGGAAATTAAACTGGTGTGAGAGGCTGAGAGTTCCTGGAGAGAAGTGAAGGCAGATACTCCTTGCTCTTCCAGCCTTTCAGATTTATCCTCCTGGGGTGCAAGCCTGCCAGCTGCCCGAGTGCACTGCTAACAACACATAACCTGGCAGCTGGTTCTGTCACATCCAGTGGAAACCAGAAATTACTGGATTCTTAATTAACTTTTCATTTCATACTTACTGTCCCTCTTCCATCCCTCAGCATTTATTCATTCACATGGCTCATGTGTTTCTCTCCACTGGAGCCTAGACACTTTCTCACACACACATTCATTTTTGAACACTGTATTGTTACACTGGCCTGACCAATGAAGGTGCAACCTTTTTCTTGGATGCAGCATGCAGTCTCCTCAAGGTGCCAGAAGTAATCATCTGTGTATTAAAAAAAATAAGAGCAAAAGATAAAAAGACATGCAGAGAAAACTTATTTCATAACTATGCTCATAGAAACAATTATTTTGCTCCCACTTGTGGCAACTACTACTGTTGCAGCAGCTCTCTTATTAGAGAGTAGAAATGAGCAGAAACACAGACTTCTTGTTCATCACAGCATGAAAACCACCCTCACAGCACGAAAAGGGCCCTGGTTTATTCCTCTGCACAGTTCAGCCATCCTGACCCCAACCATTCCCTGACTGTGGCTGCAGCAAGCTCCTGCTGTGAGGTTCCCTTGCAGTCTCCGATTTCAGGGATCAGTGTGCAGGCTCTGACTGCAACTTTTATAAACCCAGCTAAACTGTGACTGCAGGTTCCAACCCCAGGCTCTCACTGCACACCCACACTGACCTCACAGCAGTGATTCTCTCCTCAGGACCTTTCTTCATGAACCCCTCGCTCCCTCATCCTCCAGGTTCCCCCTCCATGCCAAACCTCCCCTCACGAGCTCCCCCCTCCCTCTGATCACATTTATCTTTATTGGATCCAGCTGTGGCTCATCAGGGCCAGGCTGCGCTGGGTAATTAACACAGCTGTTAATTGGCAGGGGTGAGCTCACTGCATTCCCTTCTCCTGCACACACGGGCACCTGAACATCCCTGTGCTGTTCCTCCAGGTGCTGATTTTGGCCAGTGCTGGAGAAGAACCATCAATGGATCTCAAACTCAGAGACTGAACAGCTCAAAGGCACTGCTGTCTCCATCTAATAGTGCGTTATGCTGTTGCAGCAGCCCTCTTGTTAGAGAGTAGAAATGAGCAGAAACACACGCTTCTTGCTCACCACAGCATGAAAAGGGCCCTGGTTTATCCCTTTTCACAGCTCAGCCATCCTGACTCCAACCCTTCTCTGACCCTGGCTGCAGCAAGCTCCTGCTGTGGGGTTCCCTTGCAGCCCCTGACTGCTGCTTATTCCCTGAGGAACTCTGACTGCAGGGATTGGTGTGCAGGCTCTAAATGCAGCTTTTACCCAGCCAGACTGTGACTGCAGGGATTGGTGTGCAGGCTCTAAATACAGCTTTTACCCAGCCAGACTGTGACTGCAGGGATTGGTGTGCAGGCTCTAAATGCAGCTTTTACCCAGCCAGACTGTGACTGCAGGGATTGGTGTGCAGGCTCTAAATGCAGCTTTTACCCAGCTAGACTGAGACTGCAGGGATTGGTGTGCAGGCTCTAAATGCAGCTTTTACCCAGCTAGACTGAGACTGCAGGGATTGGTGTGCAGGCTCTAAATGCAGCTTTTACCCAGCTAGACTGAGACTGCAGGGATTGGTGTGCAGGCTGTGACTGCAGGGATTGGTGTGCAGGCTCTAAATACAGCTTTTACCCAGCCAGACTGTGACTGCAGGGATTGGTGTGCAGGCTCTAAATGCAGCTTTTACCCAGCCAGACTGAGACTGCAGGGATTGGTGTGCAGGCTCTGAGTGGTGCTTTTACTTACCTAGACTGTGACTGCAGGTTACAACAGCAGGCTCTAACTGCACACCCAGACCGAGCTCACAGCAGTGATTCTCTCTCCTGATCCAGTCCTTCTGGACCTTTCCTTCAGTATCCCCTTTCTCAGGATCATTCCTCCCACAGGGGAAGCACCCAGTAGCTGCGTCTTCGAAATGCTCCCCCAAAGCACCCCACCCACCCCTTTTATCACACTTTATTAGTCACAGCTGCAACCCATAAAGGGCAAGGCTGTTCCTCTTCTTTGGTATCAGTACAGCTGTGACTTATCAGGGGTGAGGTGACCTGTGCTCCCTCCCTCTACACCTGCACACTACCAGTTTCATGTTTCTTTCATGTTTTAACACTGTTTCTGATATGGTCTGTCCAAGTGCCAGTAGGCTTTTTTCCTACCGTGCCTTTGACTTAGCTATCATGCATTTCATAAACTGAATATACTTCACCTTCTCAGCTCTCAACTAAAACAGAGCTATCAGCATTGGGAGGTGCTGCTGATAACTGAATTATTAAGAGAAAAAAAATCTTTTTTCCACTGTTCTAAAGAATTTCTTAATCTTTTGGAGGATTTATGTTCGTTGTGAGCATTCAGGGATGCTGGCTTCTGAGATTTTGAATAGTCCAGACTTGCTAAACCTTCCTCACCTTCTCAGTATCCAAAGCAACAAATGCTTATGCTTATGACAAAGCATAAGCATAAATAGAAGTGATCCTTTTGTTATCTATAAACAGCACAACTACATTCCATCAGCAGGGCTCCACCAGGCCTAATCAATACAACTCACATTCTCCTGATCATTTTTAGGTTACTTTTAGAGGCAGACAAAGAGCAGGGTGACTGAATGATAAATAAACCAGAAATACGTGCTCCATTTAAACCATTCCATCAGGTCTGGCTTTTCCTCATGTGTTACCCAGCGGTTTTTAGCTCATGTAGGATCTCATATGTCACAGGCAAATTGGTTACACACAGCAGCAGGTTATCCCAAGCAGAAGGTGGACAGGACAGAGTCCACAGAACACCTCAGGTGACAGCCTGCACACCAGGAGAGCAAGGCAACCTTAATACAGGTGATGAATGAGCAGATGAGCCAGCCTCACTCTTCTAGGGCTTAAAAGGTTGATGACTGACCTGAATTTTCCCATTTCGGACTCCTATTTGGTTTTGAAACATCTGAAAGTGAAAGGCACAAGAAAAGCTGGGCCCAGAACTTTGCCCTAAAGATACACATTTAGTCAGGGTCAGTCAGAGCAAACACAGAACAATGGATACGTGGGCATTAAACCTAAGAGGCTTTGCTTATTGACATTTGTGAGCTCACTTTTGAATACTTTGCCCTTTAAACCTTTGTTTGAAACTCCCAATGTAGAAGATGACAATTCTAACTTAATCGACTGAAAGATGAAATCAAACTTTTGAACTCCTTGAAAGCTACCTGTGCCCCTGCATTTCTGGCTTCTACTACAACATTTCAATACTTTACTGAGGTCCCTCGGTTTTAAAGAGTATTTAAATGAAGAACAGTGCAGTTGGAAGTATTAGTATTGTAATAAAAAGAAATCCCCACAACAGCACATCTTTTTTTTTTTTTTGCAAAATCCTCAAATGGGTCTTACACAGAGATTTACTTTAAAATACAACCTTTCCTCTGCTGACTGGAAGAGATACAATCTGTAATTCATTGGGCATCTTCTAATCAATTTTGTCAGATGATGTCCTTGTAGATTTCTGCTGTGTTCTGTGTCCCTCCTAGGCAGAAGCAGTTATGCTTCTCTATCTCGTTGTCCACAGAGTGGAGATCTTTGAAATTGTTTGCTAGTCCTCATCTTAGTTTCCACCAAAGCCCTTTTGGGAAAGAATGAAAATTGCTCTGGGCTTGGCACTTTTGTTTATGTGTTTGGAATGTTCGCTGTTTATGTAGTGAGTATATTTTTGGAGATTTTAGACAAGGATGTAGCAGGGGTAGCAGCTAACAATGTGTTCATGTCGTGTGCTCTGCTCTGTGAATACTTTACAGCTGTCGCTCCACTTTTCTCCACTGACCTGGTGAGTAAACACCCTCCAGTGCAGAATTGTTTGCACAGCGAAGGAACTCTTCAGAGAAATATCACTGAATAAGAAAAATTAAACAGCAAAAAGATGTTCTGGACCACTGAAATGGCCAGAACCCCAGAGAGGTGGCTCATCCCCAGGCACGGCCTGTTTTGTTCTCACTGCATATTTCAGCGCTGCGCATTCTTTCATGGAAGAGAGTTGGCTGCTTGGGACCAAGGGAAAATACAGGTTAATCATACTTGTGTGCTTTACATTTCATTCAAAACCATGTGAGAAGTTCATATAAATGTTAAGTAACTGTCAATTAATCTTCCCCTTTGCCCTCCCGTGGCAATTTCCCAGGCAGCCGGGGCGGAGGGGGAAATCCCCGCGTCACTCCTTGTGTATGGCTTAAGACCCAACCAACGGGATTTATTAACCTCATATCGAGCAGCAAGGACCCACCACAGCCCCAATAGAGGTCCTAGCAGGCCACAAACACCAGCACAAGCAGCAGGGCCACGGCACAATGGGCAGCGCCTAAGCCCGGGTTTACCAACACCTGTACTAGCGCTGAGAGGAGCGCTGCTGCGGCCCGCCAAGGCGTAATCCCATAAGCTGCCCATTTGCATCCCCCATCAGTTGATTGATTGATTGAGACCTGGAGGAGGCAGGTTTGTGCAGCCGGTGGGTCCATCCCCGCCGCCTGGGTGGCTCGGTAATGAAGGGACAGCGCTGAATGTGAGGTTTATATGTATGGAAGGGATTAAGGGCGTCGGGGTTTGTGTGAACCGATGTTGCCATATTCTCTCCGCCGGATCGCGGTAATTGGGTGGGAGGAGCAGGAGTGGATCCATTAGCTTGTGTCTGTTTGCCCAGGAGCTGGGTGCTGGAGATTCAATTTTGCCTCCTTTGGCCGCCTCGCTTTTGTGCGGGCCGGCGCTTTGTCTGGGCGAGCCCTCAGCACCTCTGTACACTGCCCACACTAAGGAGATTGGGCCACAAAGGAGAAGCCTCAGAGGCAGCAGAAAATGCAGCCTGTGCTCAAGTGCTACTTGAGGGCAGCGCAATCCTGCTCGGCCCAGCCCTGGGAGAGAAAGTGAGAGATAATTGAAATCTATAAACACCTCTGGAGCCTTTTGATTATTTTATTAGTTCTCCACGTTTGAGCTTAACGAAGCCCGTCATCAAAGGAGCCGTGAGCTCCTTACAAGCAAACTGAATTGCTTGAAATTTCACTGACTTAAGAAGCAATTGTTGGGATTATTTGCTGGGCTTGCATAATTCTAATGCAAAAAAAAAAAAAAAATCCATTTCCTACATTATTTGTACAGCTGGAGTAATCACTTTGTGTGACTGATGATGTGAAAAAAAAAGAAATTTGCAAGCCTGTCTCTCCCATAGTGCTAAGAATGCACCTTCAGCCACAACAGGAAGAAAACAGACTAAATAGTTCTGGGAATCCTGGTGCCAGGGATAGGCTAGGACAAGTTGCATGCAACAGACATTATTAATAGGCATTATTTAGATGGGAGGAACAATTCAGACATTTAGCATTGCCACATCATTTCCACAATGACTTGGAGGATGCTTTCTTTCATTCAGGATAGCTAAAACTTTGAAAAATAAGTATGGGAATGAAGCTGTGGGGCACAGGGAAGATGGGGCTATTCAAAATAATAACCCACAGGCAGTATATCCTTTCTCCTTTTAAAAAGTATTTTCATCCCCAAAGCTTAATATCATCATTCTGTTAATTACACTTCCCCCAAATTTGATAGTTTGTTTTATACCACCTTTTTATTTTATGTTCTTATCCCAAACAATGGCAGTTGGGGTTTTTTTTGAATAAGTGAAACTAAACATTCCTTTAGTTAGAGCTGTGTGAAAACTGAAAATATTCTGATATTTCTGGCTAAACGTTAGAACCAACAAACGCATGGTAGCAATACAGCATTGAGGATAATGTGTGATCTGTCCTTGTGTTACTCCAGGATTTCATCACTGGAATTGTTTTATCAGAATGGAGCTGCAGTGACACAGAAACAGAACCTATTTACTAGGTAGTGATTCAATTTGTATTACTGATTCCATGTAAATCAGCATCTGTTGGAAGGATTCTGTGATCACTGATTACCTGAATTTCATAAAGCAAGAAGACCCTTCTGTATTTTTAGAGTAGGTGTAAAGGAAACTGTTTAAATTCTACGCAGACCAACATTCCTTCCTCAATTCCATCCATCCCTGTATTATCCAGGCTTGTGAGCTGACCAGATGGGGCAGCCCAAGGGCATGAGAACATCCACATCAAAGCAGCTTTGCAGCTCCTGTCCTTCAGGTCATCACAATACAAGGACAGGCACAAACCCCTGCCCCTGGGAGCTGTTCCCAGAGCTAAGCTGAGCCCTGGGCTTCAAACACTCCTGAACTGGATGGTGTCCAAGGTTAGAGGAGTCCAAGGAGTGGAGTTTCTGCCCTCACTGATTTCCACTGCCACCAGTGGGTGACCACCACATCATTTACTATACTTCTTCTTAAACAAGGACTCCTCCATCCATTTCTCACTTAAAACAGTGTTGACAGCAGCCAGGAGACCAAATAAAAATCTACAGAAATTGTGGTCCTGTTTTTCCTCCATTAAAAAAAAAAATTACTCAGGAAATGTTCCCATCTAGGTACCCTAGAAGGTGTCTAGAGTGCCCCATCCCCTCCCTGTTTTAAGAAAAAAGCAATTCCCCATGTCTTTACCTACTCCTCATTTGTGGCAGCCACCCATCCCTGCCAAGAACAGAGAGTTCAGACTATGATTGTCCCTGTGGGCATTTCAGGAACCACCAGCTTGTGCAAGCAAACACTTTCCCCTCCTGGTGACAAAGGCCTGAATTTCCCCTGCTCTTTCCCTCCTTCCTGCAGGAACTGAGCTCTCTGCAGCAGCCCTGGCAACACCAGCTTGGTTTGCAGGGTAAAGCTACTTAGAACACCTGGCCTGAGCTCATGGCTATGGGAAATCAGATCCTCTGTGGATGGTTAATAAAACTGAGATGGTTGCACAGGTTTGTCTAACCAGACATTTCCAGACTCTCAGGTTCAAGCAGGACAAGTGACAAAGAGGAATGAGGCTGTTCTGAGGTGAGGTGGGGGTATTTCAACAGCTCCTTTCACCTCAGCTGGTGAAACCCTCTCAAATCCCAGCCTCAGAGGGGAAGGAGGCAGCAGAAGCTGCCTCTCATTCCCAAGAAAAGGATGCTTTTAATTCAGATTATTTTCATGTTGGGGTTTATAACATAGACCCAACAAATGGATTTGCTGCTGTAAAGAATGGACACTGAAAAAGTAAATACTTTGTGAGTCAGTTGGGCTCTGAGTGCAGAGCTGGAGGGTCAGGCCCATCATGTGGCTGCTGCAAAATGGGAAGAGGAGCAGAACAGGGTTTCCTTTGACAGCCAGAGTGTGTGGTTCAAGTTAGCCCTTCCAGACTGATGTTCCTTTATTGAAGCAGGAAATAATTTAGGAAATCATAGAATTCCTTTGGGACTTTTATCTAAAAATAACCATCTTATTTCTTCATAAAAGAGCAAGCACACAAATATGTTTTCACTACTTATGGCAAATTACGGTATAAATAGCTTCATACAAGGGAGGTGATGCTGTAAACAAGCCAGTCAGAACATTAGGTTGTTAATATGTTCTATTGGATCAGACAAAAAAGAGAGAGTATAAAATAACCAACTGTGTTTTTAGCAAGTGTTTCCTACCAAATCTTACCTGGTATTATTTCTCTCTTAGTGTTACAGCTGATTATACTGCAGAGCATGAAACATGGGGTCCCACTTGGTTCCTTTTCCTTCAGCTGGAACACAGGATCATCTTTCAAGGTCCCTTCCAAGCTGGGTTGTTTTCTGTGAGGTAGTAAAAAGAAGAATTACATCAGCAGGTTGTAAGGGACTGAGAGGGATAAATACAAAAGCGCTCGACTAGTTCAGAAACAGACCAGGGAACAGAACATTTTTTGTAGATGACAGAGGGGTCTTGTACTCCTCTCACTGGAGGAAATCCCTCAGGCCCTGCTACGGATGTGCCTTCCCAGAAAATAAAAACTGAAATCCAGAATATACAGTTCATGGAATTAGAGGGGGAAAAAAACCCCAAAACAACCAACCTTAAATTAATTAAACTACTTTGGGGGGGAAAAAGGCAGTTTTATGCCCTAAAGTGAGTTCAGCACCTCTTCACTTCAACATGTTTTAGTTAAGAGTTCACAATGTCTTCAGAGCAGATGATGCTGCTGATGATTATTGCTGTTGCTGTTGTTGATCACACACTTTATTCATGTCTCCATCTCACTCCTGAGCTGACTCTCTCTGGAGAAAGACCAACAGCTTTCTAAAATGACTGTCCTAAGCTGCAGGAGAAGCCTGCCAAGTGAATCATGCCCTGGCTGCACTGTGGTAAATTCCAGAGCACATAATAATGCTCCCAGTTGTTTGTTTGAGTCATCTTGTGGTGCTGCACGCACATTGAGCTGATGTACCAACACTAATGAGTCATGCTGTTCTTGGATTTATAAAATATCTCAAAAAAATAAGCAGCTTTATTGCCAGGCTCACCATGAATGATAATCCCACAGATAAAAAATGTTAATCAGACAACGTGCCAAGGTAATTACCAAAGCAGGGATCTGTTTTATGGAGTTTGTGGATGTGTGGTTACACTAAGTTCTTTTTGCACAGAACAGACAGCAGTTGCCTGCTGCTGAAATCCCTCTGTAATCACAGCAGGACAACAATGAGCAGAAAAGAAGGTTGGTCACCTTAATGGGCTGGGGTTTATCCCTTGGGTTTGGAACCATAATGTGAGAGCTGAGAATGCAAAAGGTCCAGTCCACTGAGCACCTTGCTTGCTGATTTGTAGGACATTGGACAATGTGATTATTGTAGGTCCTACTAACTGAATGACTATTCTGTGATCAGTAGTACCTGTGATGCCTTGGGAAGGCTGAGCTGGAACAGAGACTGGGCAGAGCCAGAAGATAAAGCAGGGATTTAGTGAAAGGCCTCCAGGATCCACCTTGGGCAGGACAAGAGCCTGACCAGGGCTACACCCAAGGTGGACCCAGAATGGGCACAAAATGGCTGAAGGGTCACGAAATCTGACATTTTTGTAAGTTTTAGTCTATTTGCATATTGGGGTTTAATTGTCCAATTCCAGCTCCAGGCTGGGAGGTCCCATCCTTCCTGTTCCTCCCTCCATCCACCCTTGTTTGTGCTTTTGGGCTGAGAGCTGTGCTTGGTGTGCAGCAGGAAAAGGATTTGTTCTGTGTCCCTGCTGTGTGCAGAGCTCAGCAGCACTGACTGTGAGCTCAGAGCTGCACCCTGGGCAGCACAGAGTCTGAAATACAGCAAAGATAAACCTTAAGGCATCACTTAAGGTGCAATTTCCTGAGTAAGCGGGTGATACTGGTGGCCTAAGCACAAGAGCAAGACACTTTGGCAAAGTTATAAACCTACAACACACGGAACCACCTTCCCCGTGCCTGTATTCCAGGGTTCTTCCTGGATAAACACAGAGGATTTGCTTCCCTGAGTGCTGCTACTACAGCGTAGTTGCAGCACAGTAAGACACACCACCACTTACACATCACTTATATCAGTGTACTTGCATCAACCCGGAGTCATTCACAGAAAAAATGCCTCCTTTTTTGGTCATTTAGAGAAGAAGCAGTGACATGCTCATATTAAAAACCAGCTCTCATTTGGGCTGTGCATGATTATTTGTGTCAGTGGCATCTTTTGTAGCTGTAGATCAATTGTCATGGGAAGTGACTGTAAGTTGATTTTTAGATCTTGTTGAAGAGGAGGGATTCGAAGTTTGAAACTGAAATCAAGACCTTTGCTATACTAGGCAGAAGGACAGAACAGAAGATTGTTCCTGACTGTGATAGCTGATTATAATAGGAGATTCCACATTTTTGGATCACTTAACCATCAATGAACCGTCAAAGCACAGTTACTGGTTCTCTGTCAGAACTCCATTGCTCCTGACTGTTCTTTCCCAGCTATTGCAAAGGTGGGAGGTGTAAACAGGCCACTGACTCAGCCCTGGACACAGCCCCCTCTCTCCTCCCCTTCCTCACCCTCCAGCCACGTACCAAACAGCATCCCTGACTCTGGCAGAGGCTAGACTGGGGAGCCTGTGTGTGCCCATAGACACGCTTGCATTATTTAACACACGTTCGCCCCTTGTCCTGCCTGCTCTGTCCCCACCCATTTACTGCCAGCCAGGTCCCTTATCTTTATTGATCACTTAATTTATCTTTCCCCGGCCGCCCCTGCTCCGTCTGGCGCGGAGTGCCCAAGGTATTGAGCTCAGACACCCGTCTGTTCCCCCTGTCATGCCTGGGAGAGAATAGGGGGAGCAGGTGGTGTGGCTGAGCAGAGCCGCGGCAGAATAGGGGCACCATGGCCGTGTCCTGCCCCAACCTGCCAGCCCTGCCCCACCCTCCCAACTGTTCCACATTGAAGCAGTCAGCTGTGCCTTTGCAG
Organism: Prinia subflava; assembly: GCF_021018805.1. Classification (NCBI taxonomy): domain Eukaryota; kingdom Metazoa; phylum Chordata; class Aves; order Passeriformes; family Cisticolidae; genus Prinia; species Prinia subflava. Next base: position 2,500,655 of record NC_086251.1, on the reverse strand, counting down.
GCCCCGTTTTACACAACTGGTTTACAAACCAGGGAGAATTCCCTTTGTCGGAACCCTTTTGTTAGGCGGGGAGGGGAGCAGGGTGGAGGGAGCTGGGAGAGCAAGCGCATTTTAATGCGTGTGGATGTCCACTGCGGGGTGTGCCAAGCTGCTGGGGGAGCCAGCTCCGTGTGTCTGTGAGGGAATACACAAGACAGAGAGTCAAACAGACTGGTTTGATAACCAAGGTGCCATGGGCAGGAATAAACAGAACTGTGAAGATTACAGGAGATGGGATGAAACCTGCTCACAGGAAGAGAGGAGATTCAATCAACTTCTGCAAGCAAAAAATTGTTGTGAAATGCACGAGTTTTCTGGGTGATTTTTAACCTGATTATTGTAGTAGAAATCATTAACCTGTCTGAAATAGTATATAAACTTTTGGGAAATCTCAGTGAAATGGAATTCTGATCACTGAATCGGTCTTCCTGTCTCTCCATCAATTGCCAATACTTCTGTGCTGCCTCTAAACCCTCAGCTTATCTTTCAAGGTCACTACTCTTCCAGCCCCTTTGCTCCTGTTCATGCTACTACTCTAGTTTGTTAGACCCAACAAGAGTGAAATCCAAATAAATTCAACTCTCAAACACTCTTTTTTTCAATAAGAACAGAATATCTGTTTTTCAGTGTTGTAAAATTATCAGAGGACCCTCTAACTGCATAGACAACACCAAAGAAAAGTCCAGACCATGCTTCAAACACATTGCAGTTTCCAAGCAGTCCTACTGCAGGCTTCTGCTCCCACACACTGTGTTTCTCCAGGAGCTGGAAGTGTGACAGACCTCACACGTGAGGTGTCTCTGAGACAACACACCCTGAAAGTTTGGTCCATAGGAGACACAACAGGAATGCACAAAATTCATTCTAAGAACAGCAGGTCTCTGTCACAGCTGTGAAACTGTTCTGGTGTCACCACTAGAGTGCTACAAAGGGTTGCAAACAAAAGCTGAACCTTTAAAATCCTCATTTGTATTTTTTCCTTTTCCCTCTCCTTGTGAGAATTCATAAACACACAATCCACATTTTTTTGAAAGCCAAACACAAGATTTGGGTGTTTCCCACGTCTTTAAAGGAAAGTTACAAGCTTTCATACTCACATTTTGCCCTGCAGGGGTTTTCCACAGGCTAAAATGTATTGAAAGTTCTATTTTGTGTGAAATTGCAAACCAAAAGACAGGGGGGCTTTTTAAAATTGAAAATATTGCAGGCAATCACTCAAATCTTATAGCTGCAAAGGAAAAAAATGGGAAAAAAGATACAGAAATTGTCTTTTCTTCCCTTCAGAGACTTCTGTCTTTCTGCCCTTCCCATCAGACAGCAGTGGACACAAAAGTTCTTGTAGGAGTCAATGGTAAAATTTCTGTGGGGTCTGAATTCAACCGTATCTGCAGCAACAGCAAAGATCAGAGACTGCTGGTTAGAGAAGGAAGGATCCACCTTTGTCTCTAGATTCTATAATCCTAGTAAAAGCACTGTTTTCTGTTAGGAGCCTGATCCTCTCAAATTTGTATGTGATAAACTTTTCAGTCCCGTTGAGAGGAGCACACAGTTCAGATTCATGGGGGGTTTTGGCTTCCTAATCAAACACAAACCACAGAAATATCAAAAAACATTCGGAAAAGTGTTTAAAGGCTTTAGAATGAAGCATATTTAAAAAAATAAATAAATAAAAACAAGAGAAAGCAGAAATTCAGAGAAATCCTGACTGACGTGTCCACAGCCCCTTCAGGAGCCTGGTGAGCTCATCCAATCCTCCACTCTCAAGGAAGTCCCTGAGGTGCTTCTAGAAAAACCTCCAAAGGCCCCAGGAGAGACAATGACATGGATGCTGTCTGATTTTGGATTGTAGTCTCCCGTGTCACTGCATTTCCATCACAAATAAAGAGAAATGTATAGGAAGACAGCATCAGGAGTGGCTTTTCTCCCAGACCAGTGTCCTAATCAGGAAGTTCTTCAAGCCTTATTTTTCATTTCTATCTCACTGAACATTTATTTAATACATAGTGAAGCCCCACATGCAAGAAGCGAGGGAGGTTCACTCCACCCTCTCCCCATGGTGCTTGGAGTGATCACCTTGCAGAGGGAAGACAAAGGTTTGATTTTTACCAGATTGAGGACAATAACAAAACTAGCACTCCAGGAAAAATTAACAAATGCACTTCTACCAAAATCTGGGATTAAAATAGATCATCATGACTTACTTTCAGTCCAAACTTTTTCTCAAGTGCAGCAAGACTTTCAAATCTTTTCTTGACAACCAAGATTATTTTACAGTCAAATTGGTGGACAGTGGCACATCTCCAAATGTTTATTCAGACCTGGAAGTGAACATCAAGAGGATGAGGAACAGCATCCCCAAGAATGAAACATTCTCAGTGTCCTGCCTAAAAATTTACACCACAAACACAGTAGAAAACAGAGCTCAGTATTTTAGTATTATGGGTAAGCAGAGAAAGAAGGTACCTACAGAGATATATAGATATAGATGTATAGATGATATAGATTATATAGATTAGAGAATTTTTGTTACTTAAGGTAAGTAGGTGTACCTAGACATTTTCTCAATAATTGATCAAAATCCGTGTTAAAGCTAGAGGGAAAGAAAACATCTTACTTCTCTGCTCATTTCAAAAGTACTGCAGCTAAATGTCTACTTCAGAAGAACTCTGTCACAAATACTGCACTGCCTGTGAATTACCAAGCTGCCCTCCAACTGAGAAATCACAATTAGAGATGAGAAAATCCTCCTAAAGGTTCATTTTGAATATTGTATATGATGTCTCAACCACCATGTTAAGCCCTCTAATTTTTTTCCTACTAACTTCTTCAATGCTCATTTCTCTCCAATTTGTATATAAAACATCAATATCTTTGGAGGAATGATGTGCAAAATGTAAAAACTCAGGTGGGAAGCCCACAATAATTCTATTTTATGTGCTCATGCAGCTCAGTTTAGAATCTACTTGTGTACAAAAATATTTGGTGAATTACTAAATCAGTTATCAATTTATCTTTATATTATACTAAGGGTAGACAGAGACCCAAGTAGGTAGAAAAAAGAGTGGAACTAGACAGGAGATAATATGTTGTTCCCAGTGACCTGAAATGCATGTCTGAATTAGATCACAAATCATCTCATTAGATTGAAATTAGATTGGAAAGTCTCCTGGACTTTCCAACCCTTGGTGGATGTTTTTGTACATCACAAAAGTCACCGTGCAGTTTGCCACACTGCATTTTGATACATTTGCCAAGAGGCTCATGGCTTGCAAGGCACAGATATTGTGGTTCAGAAAAAGTTGTGCTGCCTGCTTTTCTGTAGAAGAGGTTACATGGCAACTGCCAAAAGCTGGCTAAAATCAGCAGTGCTTTCTTTAAAATAATAAAACCAAAATTAATTCGTTAAACAACCCAACACAGGAAAAAAAGAAACTTAGCTCTGTGGGACAGTCAGCTCCATGCACCTCTTTATTCAGAGGTAAGAACAAGCTTTCTGCACTGGTTTATACAACCCTCAAAATATTTCATGTGGATTTTGCTATTTCTGTGAACACTGTCACTTGCTGCACCCATCAAATTTGATTTACCTTGCCTAAAAGTCCCATAGGGGTATCCTTAATATATATAATGCCATCATTTCACTTCCCAAATAGATGTACAAAATTATAAGAGGAGGGGAAAATAAAAATCATTTTAGCATCAACTCATCCCATTGCAAAAGCAATATTTGTGTAATTGTGCATAATAGTTTGAACTATAATTTAATACATCCCTTTAACAACCCACAAATTATCTCTTGACAACTAGAAATAATAGGTCTTTTTGTTAAAAACAGAAAGCATGTGAAGACTAAAGGTTAAACAGGTCTTTTCATCATGATAAATCACTGGTTAATGAGCCTGGTATTGTTGGGTATTATACTTGCTCACTTCAATGCCATTACCTTCTGGTTGTAAAGCTGACACTACTAATGATCTTCATTCTTTGAACTTTTCCACAATATTGACTGGTTGCACAGAGCAGATGTTACTTGGATTTGACTGCAAAAGTGGCAATTCTTCTAAGGCTCGGAGCAGCCCTGAAAAGAGGGATACTGAGCACAATGTATTTTGATACCTCCACGTCAAAAGGGATTCTTCTCTGAGCATCGATTCTTGCTCTTGCAATTTCTTGGCATCACACAAAAAACAACCCTAAATAAGAGATCAAGATATTTTTCTTCTGCAGTTTCCTTTTTTTTTTAATTTATTTTGCACTACTGCAATGAACTAACACAAGAAAATTCGCCTCTCATCTCTGTTGTTGCACCCATAACTTCACCTGAGTTACAGAACCCGCATGTAAATTTATAAAATGAGCTGGGTATTTCACAGCTCTGCTTGCTGCTGCCTGAAGGAGGTCACCAGGAGCTGTGATAGTGAGCCAAGTGCTGACAAAGCAGGATGCAGAGGGGCTGCACACATGTGCTTGTGTGCCCACATCCATCACTTTTTGTTCCAGAAGCAAGGAGGCCCAGCAGACCTTCCCTGAGCAGGCAGCTGGGAGAAGCAAATAGTTCCTGGCACCTCTTTAACATTCCAGGGCTTTGTGTGAGGGACCTGGTTCAGAGAAACTCAGAAAAGCCTTGGGATGGCCAGGGAGGACTGAAGGGTAAGAAAGTAGAGACAGACAAGTTTAATTCAAAAATGAAGTGATGTGGAAGCATCACGTTTATCCCCATTCCTTTCTCTCCCTGATCTTGCTCTTTTCTTATACTTCTTATTCTGTTCCTGTCACTACTTGACTCTAGCAAATGTGGACAGTAGAGCAAAATTCACACCTTAAGAAGGCAGAGATAGTCTCATCTTAGTCTGCAGACAGTTCTGGACCAGAAAGATTTTGCTGCATCCTAAAAGAGGAATGGGGACAAATGAACTCACCATCCCCTGAGCCACACATCAGACCCTGGACATTCTTTGGAGACCTCTGTGCAGCAGCAAGCAGCAAAACTGCAGAGTTCAGCTTGTATAAAGGCCTAACTCTTAGGCCAAATGTACCTCAAGCCCTTCTAGATTATTTTCTACTTTTCTGTAAGTAAGGGTGTTTTTTTCTTTTCTTTCAGTGAGTTTGTGGAGAGTGGAGAATGACTGCCTTTACAGAAAGCATTCTTGTTCTGGTGTTGTCTTGTGTGAAGTGAATGGAAAAAAATTGAGCAATTTCTCTAAAGAAAGAAAATAATGCTAAAATTCCATACTCAAAAATCCAAGCTACCAAAGGCATTTCACATGTACCAGTAACAACTCACTGGTATGTAAAAGGTTCTGAATAAAAATTTAATCCTGAAGGTTCAATCCTTAATCAGCAGGGGAAACTTTTCAATAGTATCAATTTCACAATATGAAAATACATGAATTTTCATATAAATATATAAATTTCATATCCATATAAATTCACAATAACATGAACATACTTTCAGCACATCACCTCTGATCCTACTAAACTCTGTTGGGTCTGCACACAGTAAGTCTATCACACCAGCACCTGAGGCTATCTGATGTACAAAGAAGGCTTCTCTTAAAAAAAAAATAGATCAGCTCACATACAGGATAAAATCCTGAATGATTTCAGTCAGCCAAAGCATCAACAAAATAAAGATTTTACTCGAGGAGCAATTGGATACCATTCATTTATGATGCCACCTCTAAAAATTCATGCCTCGTCTGGGATCTGCCCCAGTGTCAGACAAAAACTGTTTCTTGTCACTATTTAAAGTTACTGTTAGATATACCTAAATATTCATTTATTGTCCCATAGTCAGAACTGCAGTCTTGCAAAATCCAGGCTGGCTTACAGTACAGAGATATAAATCCTCTCCTGCTGATCAAACATCTGGAAAGAGAATTTTCATTTGAAGAATATTTACTTGTTAGGGCAAGCAGTTTGTTTCTATTTTGGTGTCTACAAAGTTGGTTTTTAGCATGTACCAATTGGTCAAAAATACTTTGAAAGACATGTTTTTGCTAATTCTTTTTAAAATTTATTTTTAGTGTGGGTAACACCAATATTTTTTTTCCTTTTGCTTATCAGTTTAAGTGTTTCCCATTTTATTGATAAATCAAGAAAAAGAAGATTTTTCTCTTTTTTTTCAGACTTCTACTTCTGTGAAAAAAGCCCTTTGAATCCAGTAGACCGTACACAAATTCTCCATGTATTTTAAGATTCTTTTTCAACCAGTTCCACTTTTATTGCTGGATGCCAGTGTTGCAAACTGCATTCTCACTGTCTCTGTGGTGTTCCCAGACAGCCTGTATTTTGTCATGAAATTCTCAAATTTTTAAATGCTATTCTGATTTTTCTTTTCTTGTACCAGTGGCTGGACACCTGCACTCATTTGGACATTGAAATATAGTTTATTACTATGGAATCAAAGCACTTCTACACTGCTCGAGGCATGAAACATCACCAGTGGTAAACACTCCAGCACCAGCTAATGCAAATTATCCGGGAAAGGCTTTGTTAGACAAACCAGATTCCCAACAGGGGCAGATGCACTGGGAGTCCTGGTTTTATGGAAGGTAACCTCTAAAATCAAACAAACAGCAGCATCTAACTTCGTTCAGGCTCTCATTCCAATGTCCTGACCCCATGCTTCCTGCTTATCTTTCCTTCCAAAACCAGAAATCCCAATAAAAGTAGTATGCCTGTAAAAATTCTACCAAATAATACCTTAAATTGCTCATTTCACTATTTCTTTTGCAGGTTGCAAGGAAAGCAGCCTGTATAAATTTGTATGTGTGTGTGTGTGTCTTCAGTGCTTGTGCAGCACAGCCTGCTGCTGTGTGACATTCATTTAATTCACTTTCCCATGTGCTAGCCAGGGGTTTATAAAATGCTAGAAAAACCTCCAGCCTGGCAGCAGAGCTGGCTGGAAAGACTTAGAGCCAACCCATTGGAAGATTTTCCCCACAAATACGTTCCTGCAGCCTCCTCTGCCTATCACCCCCTTGACCACACTCACCCCCACTGGCCCTTTGCCTTTGACCTCTCCCTGCCACTGCCTCCGATTTCGTATTTGTTTTCTGAGGACCTATTATCAATCACTTTTAAGTACCCTTAAGCAGGACATTTAACCTAGGCATGTGAAAGTACACTAGATCCTTCCACGAGAAGAAATAATTTGTTGTAGGTAAGACATAATTTTGTATCCCTTAAGACAGCAAAGCCAGAAAAAATAATAGGAGAAAAAAAAAAAAAAGGTCTTGCATGTTTTAGCTGCCAAAAAACCCAGCAAAATAAAGAAGTTCTTGCACATGTTGCAGTTGCCAGAACTTGTCTGAGATTCGGAGTGCCTCACACCCTTACCCACTTCAATAACCCACAAACCAAGATTCCTGCTAAGAACAGTTCAAGTGCTGGTGTCAGCTAATTTCTCTTGTAGCAAAATGTTGCATTTTATTTCTGCTGATTAGCATAAAATTGTTCCCATTGTCTCAGCCACAGAGGCACACAATGGTGCCAAAGATCCCTGCAGTGGGGAGTTTCTGTGGGTTTCCAGCTCCTGGCTTTGCTTTAGAATTCATTAGCCACAGGGACACCACATGCTCCCTGCTGGATTTTGACATATACATCAAGAAATACACTATTTTGCACCAGCAGCTCCCAGAAAGTTTTAATTATTTGCTCTCAGCAGCCAGAGGAACTATTTTTGTCATCACTGAATTATGGTTGGAGCCGTAACATTCCTGTAGAACAGGTTTTTTTATTATTTCTCCCTGGTTTTTTTGGCCAATGTCTACCTTTACTCGTCACTACATTGTGTACATTATTACTTTCTCATATGTGGTTTTCCTTGAATTCTCTCAGTCATGAGAAAATTGCATATATGTGCAAAAAAAAAAAAAAAAAAGGCAAAAAAAGAGACAAATTCCCCTTACAAAATGCAGTGAAGCATTTAAAAAGGGTTTAAAGAATGACTGCCAATAGCTATTATTTTACTCCTCTTCCCCTCTTTTCTCTCCCATTTATCTCCTACTGCATTTCCACCCAGCTACTTGGAGTTTTCATTATTATGGGGAAGTTATTGTCAAAAAAACCCAAAGAATTAAAAAAATGAAGAGAGATTTTGTCTGTGGCTGGG